>NC_088356.1:51249732-51849732 GCF_036884655.1 Musa acuminata AAA Group
AACAGTAGATGTCACATCAGAAATATGGTTTGCTTGCTTTATGTAAACTCATCAGAAATGTGATTTTGCTGCTGTTTCGATAAAACAGCCAACCATGAGTATAACTACAGCTGGTGCTGTTTTTAAATCAGAAAGTAATAAACTGAACAGATGATCAAGGAAGAATACGATAATTACTGCACATTTCTATGAAAACTTGGCACCTTTCAGAAAGTTTAAAACGTTAGGCATCACAATAGTCTATTTCAATAAACACATATGTGAAAATTAAAGAGGCAGAAGGGTCCAAGTTTTACCTCACAGATAAGAGAAAGTATGAGATAGTTGATTGTAACATTCCGATAGAGAGCCAATGTAAAGCAAACCAGCAGAATCAAATGGTGAACAAGGATGCCAGGAATCCAACCACTATAGAGGTGATACCGGAGCATGTCCAATTGGTCATATGCAAAGTAACCACAAGAAAAACACAATGCCGAATATGCACCAAGCCATGTGCCACCAAACAGCTGCTCATGTTCAAACATATTGCCTAGTCCCTTAATCATCCACTGATTGATCAGAATCAAGACAACTGCACCATATACAAATTGATTTAGTTATGCATAAGCTAACCAGGCTTATCTCAACATGCTAAAATGATAAAAATATGATAGAAAGGAGCAGAAGATCCTAGAAATGTAATGTCTAGCAAATGTGAGGTTGATGGTAAATTACTAGAAAAAGATATTTCTGGCAAGCAAACTTAACAGAAGTTTCCGAAATGTCAATAAGGAACCATGGAAACATGAGTTAGTATATGTGTTAGTAAAGATCGTCCTGATCAGGGTTTCTCCAATTCAAGGAGGAGAAGGCCTCCCAAGATGCCAAGACAGAGTAGAAAGTAACAAAAGTTATGATAGAGACATATTAACTAAGCTATCCTGCATAGAAACACCCCATCAGACTTTGGTATTCTTTGGAGTTTTAAGCCAATGACAAACACTTCCTTTTGGGCCTTTGATGTTGTCACATGAGCTACCTCGATGGTCCTAATAAAATCAGATCCTAAGAGTGCCTATATTGTTGAGGCAAGGGCTGTGCAGCCCTTTCATCGACCACTACAATGATAATTCTGTAACACAGTGGTGTATCTGAAGGCTTATCAGCATGGTTTCTGACCATTAGTAACAGAGGAACTGTCACTACAAGAAAACAGGAAATCAGGAAAGAAGTAAAGGATAGAAAAATTCAAGAGTAGGATAAAAGAAAAAATGCACTTAAATGTTTTTGTGACTTGAACCCTGGCCTCCCAAGTTGCAAAAGAGCATCAAATAAAAAGCATGGACTCGTCAAATCATCATATTCACATGCTCCTCTCTAGATGTCCACACTCTGACATATAAAACCATATAAACTTGACAGATAAAACTCCTGCTCAAAAGAGGACAACAAATATCGAAATCCACTCACCTCATTGGGGTTGTATCAGAAGCACGATCCAGCTTCAAAACCCTAAGGTAAGGGTTGCAGCAGATAGATACAGATGGCTTCAGTGTTTGACATGATTCTAAGTCATTTTAAAGCGAGGCATGTTGTTTCACAGCACAAGGGATTAACCAATACCTTTCTTACATATCACATTAATGTTTTGTGGCAGATGTGCACTCCTTAGTCAGCCAACAGACCAAATATTGGCCTAGTCATGTGTCAACACCAACAACATAGCCGAAAACAATATGTGGCCGTGTCTTTTTTGAATGATCACAAGCTAACTTCCGCTGAATGGTACGAGTTGTATGACAATTCTTGCTTTCAAGACTTCAATAGTTTAGAAGGATTTAGTAATAGATTGCAAAGAGATTTGACCAATTCAATTTGTTTCCTACTTGGCCTGACCAATTCAATTCAATGTGTCAACAAGGAAACTACCCCCCAACTAAAACTCTTATTGAACCCCACTATGACTCAACTTGGAACCAAAATTTAACAAATCTGATCCTATAAAATAGAAAAAAAAAAGATGAAATTCACCTTCAAAAATTTCCTAAAAGATATGGAACATGTTCAGCCTGAAATAAAACCTAATTTGGCTCAAACCTAAGCTACCTAATTTGATATTAACTATAACATAATATGAAGGTAAACAAGAACAAGAGATAATTTCCATGGAATCAAAGTCATATTATGACTTGTCCTTCGCTTTTGGATGAGGTTAAAGCAAGCTTTTCTTATTTTGCTAAAACAGATAATTTGCCGTTGAAATTGTACGCCAATATGTCAGCTGAGATCAACCAGTTTCTGCAACTCTAAGAGTTCTATAAGAATCCAAAATGTTCTATCTAGTAGTTATATTTGGCTGATACTAACAGGGTATTCACAATCTAATAATATGATTCTCTCACTTTGCAAAGTCTTATCAATTGTTGACTAGATATGGTTCTATAAACCTGTCAAGACTATGGATTTAAATATCAGTTCGATTTTGGTTTTGATGATCTATTGGATCTAAATGTGGTATATGGGACAGTTACTGATCCAGACACTCCTACATCAATAAGAAATAATATAACATAATGTATAGAGTGGTATGAAGTTATATGTACCATTACCGGTACTTGGTTGGACAAGTAAACCATGCTATGATAGAATATTGTTGAAACTAGTGAAGATTATGGTAGAATATGCCTAAGAAACAATATGTACTTCAATTGTTGTTAAATATTTTGGATCCATCCCTATCTTACATTTTTTTCTAGGACTTACGTGAATATCTAACTTTATAAATAAAAAACTGCATAATATGACCAACACCACCAAATTGATGAAATTATTATAAACTTAGGTCCAAGCACTGAAATGAAAAATTGTTTAAGATAGCTACCATGGTTACAAGGATCATTCTACCCCTTTGGGACCACAACTCAAGTTGCACATCCCAATTCATGACACAATGTTATCTTGGACTGATCCAAAATGCTTTGAAATGCCTAAAATGGGGGATCAAGTTTCATCAATATCATTAAGTCATTAAACATAAATCAACTGAAAAACAATTAAATTTTATAGATATTATTAAATGTACAATCCATTTCTTTTGGTTTAATTCAATGGAAATTTATTTATAGGACAAAATATCTTACCTTATTTAGCAAATGATCTGAGTGATTTATTAAGTACTATCATCCAAATTAATCTCATCCCTCACATGCTATGAACTAAACCAAGTTACACATCACAAAGTAGCACAATCCATGAAACTCCATAGCTACCAACCAAATCCTCAATCCTATAATAATTATCATTGTTCATCAACCTAAATTGAAAGACAAAAATTTTAAATTATTTTACCACTATAGAGTGTTTCTCTATTCTTCTTACCAAATACCAATTACCAACCTTCTATTGTGGTATTCCTAAGTTCAACAGATGTGGTCCTATGACACTTGCGTTTGGAATTCTCATAGATCAATCACAAGTGTTCATTTTTGTTTTTCTAAGTCCAGAAATAGGGCCAGAAACTTGGGGATAATGGTCACTCTAGACCATAGTCAGATATAAAATTTATTCAATCCTCTGCAAAACCCACAAAGTTGATAAAGCTTAGTCATAGCCTCAAGATGGAGCAAACATGCAGAGTGTATGAATAATACATGCATATAACATGAAATATAATGCTTATGGGGGACTGGTTTTGAGAAATATATTCTATTAGTCCAATAAATAGAAAGATTGGATTCTGATGCATGCCTTGATCAGTACAGAAAATATATAATGATTGCCTTGGATGGATGCATTTCACCAAAAGACCTGAATGAGCTTTAACAAAAACCTAAATTTAAAGGACTAAGAGCAATGTGCTTCAAGTACTATAAAGCAGTACAAGAAAAATAAAGCGAGATAACAGTATAACATGCCAAAGAAGCACTGAAACCTATTGCAAATCACTAAAATAACTATCTCTACACATAAATGTTTTTCACCCTCTATGCTACTAAAGGCAAGGGACGACAAGGGGGAAGAAGTGGCATGATACAGTATTCACATGCCACCTGTCTCTACCAACCAAGTTGTAGAGAATCTCTACAGCCTGTTTGTCCACTTTATTCATTTTCTCAGAATAACATCCTGACTCCAGTGCTATGGATCACATATGGATGTTACACTCAATTTGAACCAGTTGGAAATTACCAATACATTGATTGTAAAAGTTCCTTACATGATTTACACCTCAAAGGAATGTGACTTATTAAGAATCTAGGAACACATAGACTACTTTGCAATGCACTTCCATTTTTAACTACAACAACTTATAGTCAAAGCTCATCCGGAGCCTATCATGCAGGTGTACCATGAGCTGCAACTGCCAATTCTACTCCCATTTGGCTGAAGCTAAGTCGTAAAATTATATGGGTGAAATTACATCTTCCAAAACCCGACATAGGAAATCACAAAGCAGGGAGGAGATTTTAAAGAAGGTTCAGAGCTCTAAATAGGACATTGTCGGTACTACCCGGGCGGATGCCATAAATCTAATCAGGTAGAAACTCTATGTCTGTACAGAAATTGTGAACGACAAGTGTATAGTCCAGCAAGCTTGCTTCCTTTGGCCAACACTTCACACCAACTTCCCAAACTTCCAAAAAATGGAAATGACTGTCAGCAAAATGCAATTTTACTGAATACTTTCAAGCCGAGGATGACTTTAGCTTACGGCGTTCTGTAGTTGAGGGCTAGGTCGAGCAAAGAACGAGGACGAAACTTTAAAAGAAGAGGCTTGAGCGTCGCTTTTCACAAGAAGCGAAGAATTGGGGCCAGAGAGGGAGGTTTACGAACCGGAGGTGGTGGTGACGGTAGAGTGGAGGAGGGAGACGGCCGTGTTGACGAAGAGCGGGTCACGGGAGAGGGAGAAGCGGACGGCCCAGTTCGCAGCCTGGAAGAAGAAGAAGCCGGCGACGACGGGCGCGAGCTCGGACCTCCTGTTGAAGGTCATCTCGAAGGCCACCGACACGCCCCACAGCACCAGCGTCGCCGCGAAGAATACCGCCGTGTCGCCCTTCGCTCTCCCCCTGGGCGGTGCCATCTCCCTCTCCGTCCTCCCCTCTCTCTGTCTCGCTCTCTATCGCTCTATCTACGAAGCCCTTAACTCATCGGAAGCACCACCGTGCGCATTGCAGAGGCTAAACCGCTGTCTGCTTGGAGATATCGTCACCGCTGGTAGTTTTATTATCTTGCACCGATATTATAGCATAGACCCAAAGCTGACCTAAACATGTGTAGTTGCTTATAATGTTATTATATTGACACCAACGAATCTATTGTCACCGATCCCAGTCGTCGGCCCTTCTTCCTCCTCCTCATCCACCGCTCTGCAGGAATTAGGGCTTCCAAATTCTAGGGTTTCACATATCCACCTGGCGATGTCAACCTTCACCGGCGATGAGACGGCCCCCTTCTTCGGATTCCTCGGAGCCGCGGCGGCTCTTGTTTTCTCCTGTAATACTATCCTTTGATCGAATCGCATGCCTCGTCAAATCCGAAATTTGGCTTTGATGAGGCGCTTCTTTTCTTTGCAGGCATGGGGGCCGCGTACGGGACGGCGAAGAGCGGAGTTGGGGTGGCTTCAATGGGAGTGATGCGACCGGAGCTCGTGATGAAGTCGATCGTGCCCGTTGTCATGGCGGGAGTGCTCGGGATCTATGGGTTGATCATTGCTGTGATCATCAGCACCGGGATAAACCCTAAGGCCAAGCCGTACTATCTCTTCGACGGCTACGCTCACCTCTCGTCCGGACTGGCTTGTGGTCTCGCTGGGCTTTCTGCCGGGATGGCGATCGGGATCGTCGGAGATGCTGGCGTTAGGTACCTCTTTTCCGATCTGATTTGATTTTTCTCTGGTTATTGAGATGCTTTTCGCTGGCGTTTTTGATAATATTGAGAAATAGCAGCTTATATGTCTACATCGATCTTGATTATTGAGCTTCTATTTCACATATATAATACTCTTTAGAAAAACCATCCTTGATGGAAGTTACATGACCAATTCTACATAAAACATAACCTTCATCTTCTAGCTTCTTTATCTATGTGATATTATTCCATTATGGAATGAGAAGATTGTTATAAAATGTCATATCATTAGATCAGCCATATTTTAGCGGTAAATGTTTTTTTTTTGTCTGATGGATCTCTGAGCAAGTTCTTAATGATGCATTGAAAATTGTGGCTTATATATACATGTTCACGATAATGCTAATTCAAATTTGTTCTTGTTGATAAACAATGAATAGAAGGACATAAATTTAAGATAAGTAATTATGTTTCTTCAATAATATGATGCTAATATTAGTTTTGAGCTTGGAGATAATCATACTGCTTTTATGGTGTGTGCTGGTAATATCTTCATTGGCATGGAATACGGTAGCAAGTTATTATTTCATTGTTTGCTAACATTTGCAAACTACTTTATTCTTTTATGCACACGCAAAAGATATGCATATACGGGACTTAATTGTTATCATTAGATTTTGGATATCTCTAGTCATCTGGTTAAAGAAAATAAATTGAGAATGATTGTGGATGGTATGAACCTATATATGCTGAAGCCTAAATATATTTGGCTCTGGGCAGTAAGCAGTGTCCTGGAGCTGACATAAAATGAGTAATCAGTTCCATCTGTGTGATGTGTTAAGTTGTAGGTGGGGATTGATAGTTAGTATATCCTGCTTCTGTCATCTGGATGATTGCAGTTGAGTTTAGCCATTTGAAGACCTTCAGTAGTTGCTCAATATCTTAACATGAGATGTGGTCCTCCTTTTGCATAAACCAAGATGTGATGCGGCACCGAATCTCAAACTTGCTAATTTCAGGGTTAGTTACATGTCACTCTGTTGGTTGTTCATTTTCCGCATATGGTTCACAATGTTGTTGTCAGTGGTACTGGAACTATTAGGACTCCTGGACTGAAGAGCCTTTCTAACTGCAACTAGATTAGATGTGTTTATCATGATCCAAGTATAAAGGTTTAACCATACCATTCCCGATCATATCAAGAACTTTGAAGACCAAAAATTAGGGAAGTTAATATCTCTAGTCCTAATCAAGTTTCTGTAAATTATTATTTTTTAATCTCAGATCTTATTTCTATGCATGGAAACCCAATAGCTTGTATAAACCATGGAGCACCTTCCAAAACTCTGATCTTATTCTCATTGTTACTAATTTAAGATAACAAACCTAGAATCTGGAGTAACACATCAAACGAAATTGAACTCTACTTTGCACCATATGGAGGATGTGATGCACCAGTGATTTAAGGGACTGCCAATATATTTGCCTCTTGCTCTTAGGTTACTTGTGATTCAACTATCGTTTTTGTTTGAATGAGCAAGCAAAAGCAGATTAAAATTGTTCAGCAATCTGCGTCTGCCTATCTGTTATTCTCCCTAGTTTGAACTAAGATACTATGGTTGTTCCAAATTTCAACAAAACAAACCAGTTCTGTGTTCTGGACCTAATACACTTTGTGCTTCATCCCACAGGTGCTTAGTGCTGATCTACTTGTCAGCATTAAGTTTTGGCCTTAGATCTTGAAATATTGTTTCCTTCCATATATTGAAACCTATGTCCTAGACCAGATACAAGTCTGATAGAGACTATTTGAATGAATCAACTTGATTATTTGGTGTGTAGACTAATTGTGGCCTTTGAGTTGGTATGTTACAGTTTTTTGTTCATTTAGTCCATATAAGAATGAATTGAGTTTATATTTGTTGCAGGGCCAATGCACAGCAGCCCAAGCTGTTTGTTGGGATGATTCTTATTCTCATTTTTGCTGAAGCTCTTGCACTCTATGGTCTTATTGTCGGCATCATCCTTTCATCTCGAGCTGGTCAATCTCGGGCAGATTAAGAAAACATGAAGTCTCGGATGTCATTTCCCGTTGCTTCCTATGTTTGCTACAGAACATTTGTTCTAAATATCTATTATCTACTTTTCTGATTATACTGTGAACTATCCAGATAACTTGTATTAACCAGAGCCCTTTGGCAGTTCCATGTCTTTTAAATAATGTAAATGCATCAATCTCATTGTAATGAAGAGTGAGAGTTTTTTTGCATTAAATATTTATGCCTTACTATGAGCTTAGATTGTTGTTCTTTTTTAATATAGGTTAACATGGCAGTTCATTATATTCTCCTTTTTGCTTTATATAGAGTTTATTGTGACTTGATATTTGGTGACTTATTATTCTGGTCAAAAGGAAAGCAAATGTAGATCTTGATCATCATCATGCCATTCAGTTGTCTTATTCCTGTTGGCATTTATGTTGCAAAGGGACTGCTAGGATCCTTCTGATATTGTTTGGTATTGTTGAATCTGCAAGTGTCTTTTATACAAACAAAAGGATAACGATCTAGTTTTGCTTCTCATATGCCATCTATATTAGAAAAAGCATAGACTCATTTGTTCTTACCAGTGATATATCCAGTTTTTTTCCTTGAGCATAGAATAATCTGTAACATCAAATTGATATTTCTCCCTGTCAATTCTTATAGGAATGACAAAGTGACTAGATCATCTTCTGTAACTAAACTTCTCCTTTTTGTCTCCTGGATCCAGTCCAACCTTGGGACGAGTCTGAGGGTTGAAGCAGTTGGCTAAGCTGGTCTTCGTCAAAGGTAACTAACTTCATACTCTTATGGCCAAAGTTTTATTCACTTTATTGGGACTTCGTCGATGTTAGTGAGGTGCACCATTGCAGAGGATGGTAATAGACCAGACCAAAATTACATCTTTGACAATGACATTGTCATGGTGCAAGCTTCATAACAGCTATCATTGCAACCATGCCACTGACATGACTCCCATCCGCTTGAACAGGCAGGTTACCTTTCATTCAAATCATGATTGTGCCAGGTAACATGAACAATGATGGGGACTCCGATTGTGAGGAGGTAAGATGTAATCGAAAGCATGTGGAAGAAAAAGACTTCACTAATGCTTCTCATAGCTGGTGCCACAGGCGGGTTCTCGTGTAAACATCACTGCATGGATTAATCTTTCACAGTTGATCAAAAAGTTTGTCTATGGAATGATATGGTTATTCACTGGCCAAGAAGGTTAATCTTTTTTCTCACCAAAAGGTAGACTGTGTTCGTCCTGGATCTAAAATAATATGCACCAAACTGTGTCACTAACTAGGCCCCCCTTAAGGAGTAAATATTGATCATTTTCCTATGCCAGCTCTTATTAAAATCTCTCAGTAGCTTTCTCCGAGTAAGTTTCCTGTGTCCACATGGCAAATCATCTCTCATGTTAGCTTGGTTAGTTATCTCAAGGTGGAATATGTGGCAAGCTTGAAACAGGAATTATGCAGTTTCCACTCTCGAAGTACTGCTTTATGTGTTGTAAACTACTTTTCCCACTAGTTGCTGCATCCAATTCCTTTTCCAAATTCTGCCCAGCTGCCTATATCTATGCTTAGAATGACATTTATCTTTGGAGGTGGTGGCTGTTCATTTGCTTCCCTGTTTCTTTTACATGATTCTTCTACTCCTAGATAACTGCATGGAGCATTAGGTTTTGCAGACCTCTTAGATTATTCTTACTCTGTTGAATTTTATTGTGTATTATTTACCACCATGATCCTGCTCTTACTAACAGCTTCTTTGTATTTTTCGGTGCTGTCTACTCCCCTGCATAAATTTCTGAAATATCAACTTCAATATCGATTTCTGAGGTGCTAGTTTTTTTTTACAATATCCAGCTCTTGTAATATCATTTTCTTCAACATTGACTGTCAGTGAAATGGTAATCTGCAACATGAGTCATGGAGCTAGTACAGTTTGAAGTTTTACAAGCTTTTGCTTATATTTATCTGCATCTGTTCCTCCTTATGTTCTTCCATTTATTTTGCTTGTCTGTAGCTGGCCATGGGGGCTTGTGAAGCACTGGTACAAGCTTAGTGATCCAAAACAATTTGTACGAAAAGGAATATGTCACTGTGGGAATTGAGGTCAGGAAACCTCAGTTGGGAAGAGGGAACCAGTGATAATGATGACACCGTATCAACTCTTCATGGTAAAAGCTCAATCAAATTTTGGAAGACCTACAGCATGAGTTGTGATCATGACAACAGGAAAAGAAGAGAAGTAGCTAAATATTTGCAGCCAACCAGAAGACCTTCCGAATGCAAACAAATGGCAGCACGATGGATCCTCTCCTTTTTTTTCTTTTTTTTTTCTCTCTCAACTATCCACTGATGATGACTCTTAGAAGAGATATGTATGGCTACTACTCATGCTTCACTTGGCATATTTCTCAAGAGAGAGAGAGAGTTGTAAGGGCTGGTGGCTTGCATTATTGAGCTCAATGATTGACTGCATGATCCTACAGCAGTCCATGGAAGAACAAGAAGGGATACAGACGCTAAGCTCGCCATGATCCGCTGTGTCCATGCTCAGCATGCACCTCGTGCGTGTCTCCATCGGACTGGCTCGACATGAAAAGGACGAGAAAGATCCAAGTTCTACTGCTGTCGTCGCATCGTCGTGTTCTGCAGCGTTTCTTCCTTTGTTCGAGGCATGATATTATTGATCTAGCCAGCTTCCAGCAGGAATGATTGCAGTGGCACTGGTGCTTTTGGAAGCGATCTCCATACTCCATGCGTGCATGTTCCCTTTGTATGTTTTCTCCAAGTCTTATTGGTATACATGTAACAAACGATGGACCAATGTGACAGAAGACTATATATATTAACAGCTGACTCCAACCATATTTTATGTCACATCACATGAAAGCTCTCAAGATATGTGGACGTGTTTAAGAGCTCTATGGATCTGTTGACACCTCATGTAGCTAAATGTCGAACATATTTGGATGTCTTGTAGATGCGATGACACTTAGCCCATACAGATGATGAGAAAGCAACATCTCATGATTTGATATTCCTATGGGTAGGTGTTACTCTGCGTGCTAATACTTTATGACACTCGGTTGAGAATCACAGTTGAATACCATTCTCTCAACTGTCATAAATAAATGGAAGAGCTAATTATGAAAATAATTAACTTCTTGTAATAATCATTTAACTATAGAAAACATGATTTCCATCAGTATTATATATTGTAATATAATACGTGGATGGTTATAGATATCTCATGTTTATGGGATTGACATATCGTCTTTCGCCTAATCGTAATCTCATCTTTATATGATCGATATATCATCTTCTACTTGGCCAACTTCTCAACTCTCACTCTAATAATGAATTATTTCATTATAATTATGTTCATATAAATTTAATATTTGATTAAATTCTTTAAATCCAAGCTAATTTAAGCATCCAAAAAATCTTATTGGGTATGTCCTTAATTAAGAGTGAAAAGTTACTCTCAATTCAAGCTATTAAGAGTAACTGTTCACTCTTAAATCCCAAGAGTCCATGTGGAGATATAAAAAAAAAATATTAATTGAACCACTTTTGCTTTTTTTTTAGTCAATTTCCTTTGCTCTTAGTGGTCCATAAATAGATCTTAAAATGACAAAAAATAAACCCAATAACATGTCATGAATTAATTAAAACCTAAAACATGTATGAAAAAGAATTTGGTCAAACTCCTACAAGTGTATGGAGTTTTTATGGGCACAAAAACATATATATATAAAAAAAATTAACCCAGAAACATGTCATGTTCATTTTGTGGGTACAACTTGAATTGGCTTCAATAGCTTTTTAATCAGTCTTCTATCCACACAATCATCAATCTTCTCAATACCAACAATAGCTACATGAATATAAATGCATTATGGAATCAACTTTCTTTTCTTTTTTTTGCTCCAATAATTTATCAGTCTTCTATCCACACAAAACCATCATCAATCTTCATAGATTTAATGCATTGTGGATCAAGCTTAAGAAAATTCAGCTTCCTTTCATGCTTTATTCATCTTAGTTCAGAGTCCACAAAGTGCATTGATGAGCCTACAGATTCAGAAAACATCCAACCCATTCGAATGAAGTAGCACATTGACATTCTTTTGCTTGCAGATGAAGATGACCAAAATCAAGTGATCTTTCCATGTCGAAAAAGAACCCCTTTTTGCCATGATTAATAATAGCTTGATGCTGTACAGTATACAGTCAAAACTCAAGTCTCATGTGTTTGATTTACTCATCCAAAACTTTGCAGCAAAGTTGGCATCAAATTGGGTGAAGGAAAGCTAAAGTTCATAATGCATAGCCTGCCACTCTCCACTAGTCACTGCTGGTGGTCCTCCTTGTGAGGCTCCTTATCCAACCTCTCCTTCCCTTGACTCCTTCCACCTTCCCTCTAAATCCGACATGGCATGTGCTTGCCTTGTTGGATCGCTTCCAACGTCCAAGCTGGAGAAGCTGCCCGATTCTCTTTCGCCATCTCAGCACCCCACCGGGGTTTGAGTGCTCCACCAGTGCTGTTCTTACCACCTTGGTGTCATCGCTCATTGTGTTGTTTGCACAAGACTCGATGCTCTTGCTTTTGCCGTCAGTATTCCATGAAGCTTGTCCATCATCCTCAAACTTCATCGTTATGAATGAGTCTGACAAAACCGGAACCAGTTACGTGTAATCACATACTACTCGAGCATGACCTCCATGAATGCTGAAAAGAGACTGGCAATTCACGTTCAATCAGGAGTAGCTATACTGATCTACCTTTACTTATGAATTAACTAACCTAAAGGCTGTATTTTAAGTCTATCTCATAGAAAGCATTCTACTGTTCATATTTAGCACACCGAGGCTGCATGTCGATGGAGATATAGATGATTGATTCACTTAAGACATACATGATCTACCACGAATTTGGACTAAACGTTTACCTTCAAGGCTGTCAATGGAGCCTTCGTCTTCGGAGTGATCTTTGTTCTCACGATGATGGGGCTCGAGGAGATGTACGAAAGAGCCCAGAGCGAAGATTTTAGGAAGGGCGATGATGGATTTCTTCTTCAAGACTCTGAATGACCTAATGCCGTCCTTGGTTCGAGGAAGATGAGCTTGTTTGGATTCCAAGAGCAGGAGCCTGTCTCTCAAGCACTGAGCACATATCCCCACGACCAACTGCTTGGGGTGGAAATAGCAGTACTGCTTGCTCTCCCTGAAGTCATTCATGTTTGTAGGAGCGTAATGGAGAAGAGTAGGCAAATGCGAGGAACACAGGATCGGTTGGTATAAGAAGTCATCCAAAGATTTCACCTTTAAGACCATTCACGACAAGAACAGAACGTGTAACCCTACTGGGATTAGGTCATCCCCCATGACGGGTCGCCTTCTGTGGGTCTCACAACAGTCACTCCCATAGTCCACATGACTCTGCCGACAGGGTGGTTCGCAAGAACATTCTCACTCTAGTATTGTGCAGCTTTGCCTAGTGAGCTGATCACCCGAAACTGGAGCTCAAAACTCTCGAATGAAATCCATCCATGAGTTCATGTAGGTGATTCTATGACATCCTGAAGCTTGTTTCGGCTGTCTGGAAGGCCACTGCGAATGCAAAGATGTGCAAGTTTGACATGAGCAACATCAACGTTTGGCATCTCCAGGCAACTTATGGCCAGTTCCTTTCCTGTCTTCAAGGATATCCCCACAGACATTGATTGACCAGCAGCCATGGCTTCGGTGAAAAGGAAATGGCTCTGTGGTGGTTCAAGGGATGGGAAAAAGCTGATCGTTCACATGGGAAGGTGGAGACCACGTCCGAGTGATGGGTGTTCCAATCATCAGAGCCGAGATAAAGGGAAGAACATGGCTTCATATGATCTTGTGCTGTTTCTTTGGAGGATGGAGGGAGAAACTGTCAATCCATCTTTAAGATATATTAGCAGATTATGCAAGAACACATCTGCAACTGCATGGTTACCGATTACCAATGCTGCAAGAACAAGCTTTGAAGACCTTACTATGAGTAAAGCTGCTTTGCTTCCGGCTAATTTCTTCATATCATTACTGATGAAAGCAGCCAATTGTAATGTTTGTTCTCATCAAAATCGTTTCGATTAAATTCCTAATGCGCAATCGATTTTATGGATCAATAATGATGAAGTTGGAGAAGGATTAGACTCGTAGTCACATCAATCAAACCTTGAAGCTTTTCATCATGTGTTGGAATTGCAAGACTTTTACACTGCGATTCGCTTGGAGGGGATCCCCAATCACCACCGATGGAAATGGCGGGCGAGTTCAAACTTTGTTCTGTTGTACCAGAAATACCCCCAAGGACAAGCCGGATCTGAACTCACGAGCCGCTCCCCTGTCGGGGGTAAAAGAGTAATTGCATCCGGCACGCGGGATATTAGATGAGGCCAGAGCGCGTTCGAGTGAAGAGGACGCCAGCTCGTTCTTCGTCTTCGTTTCGACGAACTAGGGTTTCGAAACCCTAAGCCCCTGCATCTCTTTGGTGGCTCTACTCTTCTCGATCCTAGGTCGGAGGTTTTCATGTTGGATTTGGGTGGATTTCCAATGTCGGCAGCCGCAGGAAGTGCCAAGCGAAGCAGGGAGGAGTCGGAGTGCCTGAGGCCTGAGAGGAAGGCGAAGAAGCGAGAGAGTGTTGATGACGACCCAGATCTCGATCTATCCAGGTACGGTATTGACTGTACTCCTATATGTTCTTCCTTCGATCTTGTTTTCCCGTGGTTTCGTTCTCCGGGTTTGTTGCGTGAACGGATCCAAATGATTGGCGATTTCAGTGATATCAAGGGGATCATATCGGCCTTGCATCAGATCAGAGAAAAAGCTCTGAAGGATGGGCAAAAGAAGGCCGAGGAAACGATAAAGAGGTCAATTCTTATCTCGATGAAACCTAATAGCCTCTCCTTTCATATTCCGTTGTTCTTCTCTGTTCTATTATGGATCAATCCTCTTCTCTTGTTAGGTTTCTTCCCTTTTATGCTATGACCTACGATTTAACAGCAGAGATAATAAGATTTGGATAAAATATTGATTATGCGGATTTCTGAATCTAGAGCTACCATTCTGTGCCCTAACAATTAAATGAACTGATGTAGTTTTGCAGATGGGGTGTTTGTTGAATCCGAGCTATCTTTGTATTATTTTGATTTGTACAGATACCCAGATGATTTTTTGTTTCAATATCTGCACTCTGGATAATAGAGATGATGCAGTAATTTTTATCAATAGTTTAAAGGAGAAATCTATTCTTGTATGATTTTGTTCTTTATATGCAGTAGCAAACATTTTGTCTTGGACTGATACATGTGTACTCAATAGATTTCTTGTCTGAAATACATGTTGATCTCTTTGACTCCATTTATAAATGAGCAAGCATTAGCTTATTTACAAAATCATTCACCTTTAGGTGTAAAGTGTATCGGCTACCATATTACGGAGCTTGCGCACCAATCATGTGTTTCATTTTATCATGTAGCTGACGATCTATTTGGTTTACAGTCTAGAGTTGGAGATCCAATCAATGACAGATGATGCCAAATCAAGGTTCGACAAAGAAAGGTAGAAGAAATCCACATCTTGCCATGTGTTGTTGATTTAGTTTAATGAATTTGAAATGCCAGGATGGTTATTTAACACACAACTCTACAATATTATAATCATTTTTGGAATGATCGCAATGCTAAGCGTCTCTTTTGCTCATATATCATGGTTAAAATCGAAAACACTAAGTTGTTATTTTCTGTCATCGCAAAGTTCAAATAGTCATAGTTAATTCATTTGGTTCTGCACACTCGATAGATAGTATCTCCTTCACCTTCTTATGACATAGACAGCACATGTAATCAAGTAGTTCCTCTTTCAATGGCAGGCAGAGTTTGATGAAGGCATTATTAAAGAGTTCTAAAGAGGTTCATTAAGCTATAATTCGTTGGTTAAAGTTTGTTAATAACAATGTTCTTAGGACCATTAGTATTGTGATAATTTTGATCTTCTAACATGAATAAACCGTAGTGTGAGAGCTCTTTGAAAACAGAGTACAGCAAGTTTCAAGCAGCTTATGAAAAGTTTTGCAAGGAGAAACAAGCACATATACAGGCTTTTAAAGGTAAGTTCAAACAAGTAGTAAACTGTTTGATTTGCAATTTTCACCTCAGCATAACATTTGTCTTGTGATTAATGGGTCATTACCAACTCTTCTGCAGATATTAGACTTTATTATATAGATTTAGCCACAATATTAGATATTTGACCATCTAAAAGTGTGTCTGTGACTCAGAGCACTCTAGTTTGTTCTACACAGTAGTAGCTAAAGGATGGGGCAATTTGAAGTATCGATGTATATTCTTCTAAATGGAGATTTTGTAAAATATCGTGATTCTGCAAACCTGGCATAATAATATTAGTTCAAAATAAATTATAAAGATACAAGAACAATTGTCTCAACCATGTAGTTCACTCACCAACATGCCTTCCAGAATATGGGTACCTTCTCATATCATTCGTGGTTATAAGATTACCTACATTAGTAGTACTTTTCTAAATTGTTCACCATGACAGCTTTGTAAATCGGATTTCAACCCTATACGAACTTCATCAGTTTGTTTTTCTAAGGCTAACTGGTAGACTATCCCTCTAAGGATATCCTTCAGCATGAGATGAATTTGTAGCTAAAAGCTTCAAATTCTGGTACGATTGATTGTGGACTGAAATGCAGGTTAGATTATCATTGTTATTCAGAACTTTTTATCTACAAATTATATGCATATTGATTGTAATTTGCATGTTTCCAACACCCGGACTCGTGATTTTTACGTCTGGGCTATTGGACTACAACTGTGTATCATGCAACTTTCTATTTCGTAAACTAGCATTGAAGGACACGATCCATAGAACATGATCCTACGGGTTAAGTACAGCGGCTGTTTTCATTTGGTCAAAGGAGTCGGTTTGATCCTCTAAGCTATTGCTTGCAAATATTAGATAATTTTTCAAATGTTAGGAATTATTTTCTTTTCAATCCGTAAGTTGCAAACTACAGGCATCTCTTTATGGTCAATAGCTTATCATTTATTGGTTCTGCTTTCAGACATATATTCCAAATACGAAGATGAAAAGGAAAAATTGTCCATTCGATATGAACAACACAGTGAGCACCAGCTTTTTCTTTTTCAAAACTAGACTGCCAAAGGAAGAGGTTTAACGCAGTCATTGTCTTCCATGTCTTGTAGGAAAGAAAGAGAAAACTAGTCTCTCTGAACTCGAGAAGACCTGTACAGACAAGCTAGCCAGTGCAGAAGAATCTCTGAAAAAGAAGATGCAGGTAAGTCAGCGGAATACAACAGTCGGTCAGCAGTCTGGTTTGCTTTGTTATCCTCCACTTTTCTATGGTTGCTTTCTGGTATTTTTGCATCATATGTCGTTCTTGCTAAAATTATGCATCTCAATCTGCCAGTCTCAAGAATTTTCATAGTCTTGTGCGTGTATCTGGATGGTTAGTGATTTGGGTGCTAGTACCAGGTTATATCAGGAACATGTCAAAGATCAGTAGCACTGATAGATGTACTCATTAATCTAATCACATCATCTTGTCGATGCATGCCTCGACAAGTAAGGGTTCTGTTTGGTGCAAGCATGTAAAATTTTCAGGGATCTAAAGCTTATCCTTGTCTCAATTTGAACTTCAAGCATCAATCAGACTTACGCTAATGTCATGCTCTCGTCTTGGTTACGTTACAGGATGACAGATCTTTCAGCATCTTACGCAAATCTCTTGGATCATTCTTAGGAAATGCCTCCGATGAGGACTTTGGCCCTGATGAATGAGCAATCTCATTCCTCGTCTCGTTGATCCTTGAAACATTGAGAATATCAAAGAGTTTTCTTTTTAGATTCCTTGGCTTGGGTAAGAATAGAGATTGCTCCATTATTTGGGGATTAAGGAAAAGGTTATCAGTTCATTATTTGCAACTAGCTCTTACCACAACTTTTTTTTTTGTTAGATACTTTGGATCGCCAGATGTCCGGCCTGTAATAAAAGTCCAAACAACTCTTCTGCAGATATTGGGCTTTTAAAGTGGAAACAAGGAAGTGGAGCGGCGTTCTCTACCAAAAACCAGCAATAGTTTTGGAATTCTGAAGAACATATCATTCTCTTAATGTGTATCACAAACGGATGAGCCCCATCGTAGAGGACACAAACTGGCCTCATCATCCTCTGCAAACTGTGCACCACAAGAAAGAAACATCCAACTTCGCTTTGCCTATAATACGAGCAGCGAGCCCCACAAACCAAGGAACATCGCTATCAGCCATTTACAAGTAGATGCTCCCCCATCGGTTCCGCTGCAAGTCAGCTTGTTGTCGTGGTACGAGCACACTCTGCTCTTCCTGCAACGAAGCCACAATGCGACTGAGTCCGTCGTCCTGCTCTCAGAAACGCTGGCAATCAAGCAAGGTAAGGTAATGCGTTCACCTGTTGGAGCAGAAGGTGACGATGTAGTCGGCCTGGCTGCAGGTGAAGATGCTGCTGGGGTCGTCGTACGCGTAGCTGTACGCCGTCGGGCACGCCGTCTTGAACTTCTTGGAATAGTACGTCGGCTGGCACGTGGACGGGTTCCCGTACACGCCGCGGCAGCAGTACTGGTCGGTATTGAACACGTCGCACGCGCTCCGGCACGCCACCGTCTCCCTCTTGACCATGACGGCCAGCTCCGAGGGGCAGGTCTGTCGCAGGTCGCCGTCGCAGCCGGCGGAGCTACAGTTGCCGCCCTGCGCATTGACCGGGGTCACCACCACCGGAAGGTTGAAGCCATCGACGAGGCTGACGTCGTAGAAGTCCAAGGCGGCGAGGGTGAACTCGGCGAGCGTGGCGGGCGTCTCGCCCGAGCCGGAGCATTTGAGGGAGGAGCCGCAGGAGCCGGTCTGGCACGACCCGTTCCCGTTCTGGTCGAAGTTGCATCCGGTCCGGCCCCATATCCGACCGGACCACCCGACCGGGGCCTTGACGACGACGGACTGCCCCTGCTTCAGGGGGAACCCACCGCCGTTGAAGCTTTCCCCCGGTATGATCCCCGGCCATATCGTGGTCTTGCACTCGTTCACTATAGTGAAGACTCGCGCTCCCTCGGACGGTTTTGCCCCTGCCAACAGAAGAATTCCCACAACAGGTCAATCAAAACGCAATGCTCTTCATTAAGAGACGACATGTTCCGAATACCTGAGAAGACGAGGAGGAGCACAATCCATAGAGTTCTCATTTCTTCTTCTACGATGGCTGTCTCGTTATCTCCCTGCGGTGATGGTGATATAAGAAGCAAGAACTGTTATTCTAAGAATAATTATACTGCAAACAAACGAGATGTCGTGAGTTTAGAATAAAAAGGCTGAGTGGAGAAGGAATACGTGGATATGAAACAAGAATCAATGGCACAGATGAGTGGTGCTACCTTGCTTCCAGGAGGGGGATCAAGTATATGGGGGCTACATCTCTTCCCACTATCTTCTCCGTGCACCTGTCCGCTTGCCTTCATTCCTCCCTTGGGTTGCAGTTCATGTGCAGCCATCTGTTTATGATTGTTCCCTATGAGATCAAGACTGGAAATCTTCAAATAGTTTTTAGGACGTGGTCACGCAAATGATGCGCAGGAGAGGCGTTCATGCGGGAGACGGCAGTGCTGATTGATGTATATTCCATTTGACGAGCTGCAGGATGACCAGCACAGAGATCATTCATCTGATTCAAGGACTCTGATCTCGGATCAAAAGGTCAGTCGAGAATCATTAGATTATCAAAATATTTATATATATTATGTATGGCACCAAGAGTTTTCAGATTGATTCCTAGCTCTGCAACTCAAAAACTATTTACTGATGTCAGCAGAAATTGTAGAGTGCTAGAGCAGCACTGTTTGAGTTGGCAGAGAATATAAGCAAATCTGATGTAGCACCACTTCATACGCCAACCTCTTAAAAATTTCCAAAGGCATTATGCATTTGACCAGCAGAATCTTACAATTTCTAATCAATTCAACAAATTGGAAGCAAACAGACGAAATCATCAAAAATGCCTTTCATGTCAAAAAGCTCGACGGGGAACACTTGGAAAAGCAGCCCTAAAAGCCACTGAAGAGAAGCTCGGGCAGAACCAGCACCAAATCCTCCACCTCCACCTCCAAGGCCGAATCCGGGTCTGCCACCAGCACCCTGCACAATTTTAATGGTTAATCCATATCACTGCCCGCAAAAGAAGTGCATTGATATCAGGTGGTGTGTATACAATGCCTCAGGAAAATAATTCAGGTGGTAAAGAAAGATATATGTACAATGTTCACAAAATCCTACAATTAAAATGCATATTTTGTTTATCAATTAGTAGTGGACAATCTTATTACCAGTTAGTATGTGTGTGTCTTTTGATTCTCGTTTTGATGTGCAATGGGCTGCTTTCCATCGGTAATTCCATAAAAAACTAAAAATACATGCTTCATTTATATTTTAGCATTACCTAGGTGAAGGACCATAATTCAATTACAAACTCATGGGATACTACAATCTACGAACTGATTGTAAACACAAATTACAGGATTTTCTGTTACATAATAAAGCTAAGATCCTGTTTCCTAAATAATGGTGCCATCGAAAGCTGAAATATGTGTTTTTTGTGAGAATAAATTTCAACTCCCTGTCATATTTGGGTTCTATGAAGTAGGATTCCATCAAAAAGCAAGCATATATGTGATAACTTGTTCTTCTAGGACACATGTTTCAGCAAGTCAGATTACGATGATCATAATAGAAGTCAATGAACCAAGATACCAGAATATCAAATAATGAATCACTCTTTTTCTGCCAAAGGTCACGTAGGACAAACTTTGGTGATTTGCTAACTGAGAATTTTAACCAAGGCCATACTTGACTCTTCATCAATATAAATTAGACAAGTAAATAATATTAATCACTCCCAAAGAAAACCCTTCGGAGATTTGAAATTTATCGGCCCAGAAATGTTTCAGATGACCATCATAACTGATGAGGATAATAATGGCGACAAGACTCGGGCTGACGTCAGCTGCCCCAGATGACGCCTCACGCCTCGATCGACCCGACAGCACCTGGTCAAACGGACCAGAACGCCAGCCAAGGTTCATTAATGTCCTGCTCAAGCCCGGTCGTCCACGCCACGCCAACACCAGTGTCGGACGCTACCAGGAGTACGAGCCTACCCCCTGCAAGCGGGCACATCAGGAAACAGTAAGCTTCCCTATAAATACCCTCGTGTCCTGAACGAGGAGAAGAGAGGGAGAAGGAGACACAACTTAGCTATTGAAACCCCCTACGACTACTCACTAACTTGATCGTCGGAGGGGTCGGGTCGAGCACCCCGACCCGACCTGTGTGCAGGGACGAAGACGGAGCTCCTTCCTCCGAACACCCAAGCAAGGAACCTCCACCCCCCAGAGAAGCCCGGCGAGCTCCGACGCGACCCGATCAGCACGACCGACCGCCTTGGCAACCCAGAGGGACACCGAACAAGATCCCCCCATCATTCGGACCCGAACCAAGACGCGTCGGCCCCGAGGCCACGGCTCGAAGTTGTTTACACCAACATTTTGGCGCTAGAAGGAGGGCCCGAATGTCAAGGGATCGCCAGATCGACTCAGACGAACCCGTCGCTAGATGGTCACACCTGATCGGGGCCGCACGGGATCACCCCCCGAATGGCCAACCTCGAGAAGAGGAATCTAGGCCCTGACTTAGTCTCTTCCGAGCGAAGACTCAGTATCTACCTGACTGCCTCCCGGCTCGCGGTTAGCCCCGACCTGACCCCTTCGGTATCTACACGGCTCAGCCGTAGACTGCCTGAGTCCACCTCAGCGCGGCCTGCCTGCCTGAGCTATACCCCTCGGCCCCAGCCCGCCTGAGATATACGCCTGCGCGGCCTGCCCGCCTGCGCCGTGCTCCTCGGCTGCATGTTGCCCGAGACCACGCCTGCGCGGCCTGCCCACCTACATCGTGCTCCTCGGCCACATGTTGCCCGAGACCACACCTACGCGGCCAGCCCGCCTGCGTCGTGCTCCTTGGCTCCATGCCCCCCGAGACCACACCCGCGCGGCCAGCCCACCTGCGTCGTGCTCCTCGGCTCCATGCTCCCCGAGACCACTGCCTTGCGCAGCCTGCCCGCTTGAGCCGCGCTCCTCGGCTGCAGCCCGCCTGAGCTATACGCCTGCGCGGCCTGCCCGCCTGAGCCACATTCCTCGGCCGCATGTTGCCCGAGACCACACCTACGCGGCCAGCCCGCCTGCGTCGTGCTCCTCGGCTCCATGCTCCCCGAGACCACACCTGCGCGGCCAGCCCGCCTGCGTCGTGCTCCTCGGCTCCATGCTCCCTGAGACCATTGCCTCTGCGCGGCCTGCCCGCCTAAGCCGCGCTCCTCGGTCGCAGCCCGCCTGAGCTATATGCCTGCGCGGCCTGCCCGCCTGAGCCACAATCCTTGGCCGCATGTTGCCCGAGACCACACTTGCGCGACCAGCCCGCCTGCGTCGTGCTCCTCGGCTCCATGCTCCCCAAGACCACTGCCTTTGCGCGGCCTGCCCGCCTGAGCCGCGCTCCTCGGCCGTAGCCCACCTGAGCTATACGCCTGCGCGACATGCCCGCTTGAGCCACATTCCTCGGCCGCATGTTGCCCGAGACCACACCTGCGCGGCCAGCCTGCCTGCGTCGTGCTCCTCAGCTCCATGCTCCCCGAGACCGCACCTGCGCGGCCAGCCCGCTTGCGTCGTGCTCCTCGGCTCCATGCTCCCCGAGACCACTGCCTCTGCGCAGCCTGCCCGCTTGAGCCGCGCTCCTCGGCTGCAGCCTGCCTGAGCTATACGCCTGCGCGGCCTGCCCGCTTGAGCCACATTCCTCGGCCGCATGTTGCCCGAGACCACACCTGCGCGGCCAGCCCGCCTGCGTGGTGCTCCTCGGCTCCATGCCCCCCGAGACCACACCTGTGCGGCCAGCCCGCCTGCGTCGTGCTCCTCGGCTCCATGCTCCCTGAGACCACTGCCTCTGCGCGGCCTGCCCGCCTGAGCCACATTCCTCGGCCGCATGTTGCCCGAGACCACACTTGCGCGACCAGCCCGCCTATGTCGTGCTCCTCGGCTCCATGCTCCCCGAGACCACACCTGCGCGGCCAACCCGCCTACGTCATGCTCCTCGGCTCCATGCTCCCCAAGACCACTGCCTCTGCGCGGCCTGCCCGCCTGAGCCACATTCCTCGGCCGCATGTTGCCCAAGACCACACCTGCGCGGCCAGCCCGCCTGCGTCGTGCTCCTCGGCTCCATGCTCCCCGAGACCACTGCCTCTGCGCAGCCTACCTGCCTGAGTCGCGCTCCTCGGTCGCGCGCCGCTCGAGATCACAGCCTCTGCTCGGCCTGTTCGACCGAGTTGTGTTCCTCGACCGCACACTACCCAGGGTCACCGCTGCGCACGCAACCCGCACCCCTGGCAACGGACCAGCAGCCGCCCGACGAGAACAAATACTGAAAGCTGAAGCCATGCCTCGGACTCCTGGCGCATAGCTTCTTTCCGAGGGGGAATATGATGAGGATAATAATGGTGACAAGACTCGGGCTGACGTTAGCTGCCCTAGATGATGCCTCACGCCTCGATCGACCCGACAGCACCTGGTCAAACGGACCAGAACACCGACCGAGGCGCATTAACGTCCTGCTCAAGCCCGATCGTCCACACCGGCCGAGGCGCATTAACGTCCTGCTCAAGCCCGGTCGTCCACGCCACGGCAATACCAGTGTCGGACGCTACCAGGAGTACGAGCATGCCCCCTGCAAGCGGGCACATCAGGAAACAGTAAGCTTCCCTGTAAATACCCTCGCGTCCCGAACGAGGAGAAGAAGAGAGGGAGAAGGAGACACAACTTAGCTATTGAAACCCCCTGCGACTACTCACTAACTTGATCATCGGAGGGGTCGAGTCGAGCACCCCGACCCGACCTGTGTGCAGGGACGAAGACGGAGCTCCTTCCCCCGAACACCCAGACGAGGAACCTCCACCCCCCGGAGAAGCCCGACGAGCTCCGACGCGACCCGATCAGCACGACCGACCGCCTTGGCAACCTAGAGGGACGCCAAACAAGATCCCCCCATCATTCGGACCCGAACCAAGCCGCGTCGGCCCCGAGGCCACGGCTCGAAGTTGTTTACACCAACAATAACGTACAAAAAAAAAACTATACTCATCATATTGCTTCTTGCTTTGGATTCTAGAAATGACAAAAAAAAAAAAAGTCCTGAATGCATGATTTAATACAACTACTCAAGATAATCAATCAAAACATGACAAGTGATGAGCATCATGTTATAACAAGTGCCATTACAACATGGTTGAAATGAAGAATTAATCAAGTTTACAATTACATATAAAATGAGAAGCATTATATACTTTTTGAATAGAAGAAAAATCTAGGGTCAGATAATGGGAGGCCAAGAATCTAGAAAACAAGTAAAACTATGTGACAACCAGCAATAAGACCATGACTAGAATCCCACAACATAGCAATCAACTTAAAATTGAACATTAACTCATAATAACTTCGCTTTGGCACAAGACAACTCAACCAATGATAATGTGATTTGCAACATTCAGATAAGGATCCTCCACATCAAAACTTGATGCATGGCAGCTTTTTATTTGCTGTCCCAGATTACCAGTCTCCCCTCCTAATTTAATCTCGCTTTGGAAGTTACACTCACTTCTAAGCAATAAAACATCCATGCATTCTGGATCTGACTCTCTACTACCAAGGTTCATTTGCCCTCCAATATTCCACAATAAAATTCATAAATCGAAGCTACCTTTTGCATGAGGACGCTGCAAGTAGATATTAATATCATGAATATGATTATTGAACATATTCCAAGCATTTCTAGTGCCTGCTATGATATTCTGCACTTCCATTCTCCAAAGCGATTGTGCAAAAAATTGCAGAATGGCTTCTAGAAAAGTTGCATATTTGCAAGCTTATCATTTTCTTGTCAAATAATTGTGGTAGGTTAGCTCCATGTCTATGATATCATTCAAATATTTGACAATGAATAAACTTGTCTTTCACCTAGAATAAACTGCCCCAGAGAATACAACGAGAAGGCAGATAACACTTCTGGAAGAGATAAACTAGAAATTCTCTATAGCCAAATCACACATTTCTAACAGCAGAGTCCACCTCCTACAACGTAACAGCAAGAAAGAACCTTTCATCATTCTCTACCAAAAATACGACCAGAAAAGGCATTCTTGACTGACCTCGTAATACTCATAACAAATTTTGATGATAGGAAAAAAGCTTAGAATAAAGATATGAAATATGAGTTGATGCATACCCTGAAAGATGGCTGAAACTCCGGAGGTGCGCCGCCCTTGTCAGCAAGATCACCCGGAGGACCTCGAGGACGAGGACCACCCCGACATCCATCCCTATCCCCAAATCTTGGCCTATCTCCTTCAAATCGTGGTGGTCCCCTGCTAAGAATAGAAAACATCAACCAAAAGTACTCTTCGTAACACTGAAATGGAAGAGATTCGGGGGGGTTATAGTCACCTGGGGCGGTCACCGGGAGGGCCAGAGCCAAACGGGCGGGCCGGCGGTCTCGTGGACTTCTTCAGGGTCGCGGGGGACAATTTCGGAGGGAAGATTAAGGTAAGTTCTCAGGTACTCGATACCATCATCGGCGAGATACCAGTAGTAGTGCTGCCAAGCAAAGGTCTCCCTCACGTACTCCCTTAACTTGAAGATCTGCATCCGCTTGATGACCTGCAGGTTTGGCACGTCCATCTCGGGATGCTTGGCAAGATTGTAATCCTTCTTCGCGTAAAGCAGCCCCTCTATACCAACAGATAACAGCAACAAATTAAATCCAAGATAATCAATGAAAAAGAACGATCATACGGGAAGAATACTAATAAGGGAAGCCCTTTTATGCATTCAAAACTACCTTGGAAGAGGTACTTGCAAATCTCACGGCGGTTCTACTTGGGGATGATCTGGGAGAGAAGCACAGGTGGAGATCAGGGATAGAACTGCCTGAAATCGAGGGACGAGGAGGAGAATTGGAAAGCTTGAATTTCTCACCGTGATTGCGCGCGGGAGATCGCAGCCTCCGAGGAACGAGTGGGAGGACGACAACGAAGAGGAGGGAAATGATCCCTAGCTTCTTGGGGTCCTTCGATACATCGTATACATCGGCCGGGTTAATGTTCGGGTGAAGTCCAGGCTATTTGCCGGTCCATTATGCAGTGAGTGGCTAATTGGAAACCGAACCGGGTTCATGGCCTGATCCGGTCTCGTCTGCTGCTCACACTATTTAGCTTATACCGTGTCGGTCCAAACTTGCAGTTCGTGGAGTTCTCGAGTCGTTAAATACCTTAATATTATATAGTGTCATAATATATTACTCATATCACAAGATGTATATTTTGGATTATGAAGAGTAATGCGAAAAAACCAACAGGAGGACTGTCCAAAGGACCCTCCGATCCTGAGAGAGTGAGAGAGAGAGAGAGAGGATGCAGATCGTACAATCAAGATTATTAGAGAATTATTGCCACAACGTGACCTCCTCCTCCTCCTCCCACCGGTTTACCTCTTCCACTTCTCTTGCATTCTTGCTAGAAACCATGGCGATCATAGGTTATGGGTTGGGTCAGCTTGTATATCGTCACTACTGACTGGAACCGCTGCCTTTTCCTCGGCCGGTCCTCCTTGCTCTCTTCCTCTTGGTCGCACTCGTCTCTTCGTCTTCCTGTCATTAATATCAGAGCTTGTTTCATCCCTTCCTCCTCCTCTTTCTTCTTGCAGCATGTCGACTCTTCACTGTCTTCTTCCTCCCCGCTGCTGAGCTGCACCAGCTGCTGTGCTGCCTCGATATCAGGCTCTGTCATGCCTTCCTCCAGTCTCACAGACATCTATGTCAGTATGGAGGAAGAAAGAGGACTGAGAGAGCAGAGGCTGCGACTGTGGGGTGATGTCCGGGGGGCATAAATAGAGGAGGGATTCACTTTGGAGGACTGCGTGTGAAGTCAGAGAAACCGAGGCGTGGAAAGGAGGAAGATGGAATGAAGTCACACGGTGGACTTCATTCGGAATCATTGTACCTTTTTCACTGAAGAGCTTGTTTTAACTTCCAGTAGCATGCTGCCACGTCAGTAGTGGTGCTTGGTTTGGCCTCGGCCTCACCACGCGCATGACCGAGAAATGTCTCTCGCTTTCCTCGTTGAATCCACAGTCATACTCTGAACAGCAAAACAACCTTTCAATCTGTTTCTGCAATGGCATCATGAACGCAATTGTTATTGGCTGACAGATTATGATGCAAGATTTCTTTGCTTCCATAAGTTTGACTAGCTTTGGCCCAGTCAACCATGGTGGTCAATCCAGCAAAGAGATCACTTTCCAGTAGTGGTTGAGGCTCATTTCATCATCACCTCCCGCTTCTCTATCAACTTATGCAGATAATAATATGACCCATGAACAGTGAAGTAATTGATGATAGATTACTAAGGAACAATAGACATAAGACAACAAACACTTCTGAGAAAAAAGAATTCAGACAACAATGTAACCAGAAACATTTCTGTTCCAAATAATTCAAAGTTTTCAATATTATCTAGAAAGCAATCTATCCAGGTAATAAATTAAAAGACAAGAAGGAAAAATTTTAAGCTTCTCTTGCTATGTATGCAAAATAAACTTTTATAGCTTTACATTCTGAAGGTAACTTGTGGCATATATCCAAGTATTCCACATGATTAAACATAAACCATTCTACACCTCAATCAAAGAGGACTCTGAGTCTCAATAACCACAAATAAAGCTAATAACACTGCCCACAAAGGAGCAATAGCTTGGAAATGTCTGTCTATAATTGTATGTCTGGCTGGTTGGACGGAAGAACGGATTTATGGCATAGAGACTTAACAAAACACACCAGATATATTGATGTCTTAATCTATGGCGATAATAAAGAACGCAACAGATATGTACATGAGGAATACAGGATACAGGGCTAAGGCCTTTCTTCTTGGATTAACAGCTGCACTCATGAAGGGATAAGCTGCCCAACAGCTCCATGCCAATGTTATGGAGACCACAACTATCTTGATTATAACATTACCTTCTAGCATGCAAATTAGAGCTCCTATTGCCAGGGGGAAAAGGCAATAGCCAAGAAGACTGAGACTTTGAAAGAAGATGATGTGTCCACCCTATTCAAATAAAGAAAAAACACTAATTAAAAATGTCCCATGAAAAATAAGCCACCATAAAGCAAAATAGAACATGACCCACATCAGCTGCTTACCAGAAGTAGAACATTCAATGTCAGGATAATAGCACCAGCAGCAAGGATTGCAAATGCAACAGCAAATACTTCGGACTGTGAGAATAAAAACAATAACAACAGACATAAGTGCGTCGTACATAAAAAAGGCAGCCATTTAATAATGCACAAAAGAGAAATTGTGGAAAACTATTATAATTGCTCATCCATGGGACAATGATTAAGCCTCTGCATCCAGAATGCACTATTTCCAGTCCAAGGAAATACATAGAGAAAACTGGACTAAAGAGAGAGAGCTTCTATCCTCTTTTGATTTCTCACTTACTTTTACAGAAACAATCAAACACAAATGGAGAATGTGAATCTATCAACAGAACTAGACAGAATCAAATGTTATAAAAGAAAAAACAAAACAAAAATCAGACTGTTGCCTAATTCAATTTAGCTTTTATGTTGTTAGACTAACAAAACTTGATTACCCAACCTGTTTTATAACACATCCCAAATGAGGTTGCCGGCTCCAACAGAACTAACACAGTTTACAATCGATTCTAGGGCCTTTTTTTCTCACATCTTCCTTTTCCAGCCTTACTGTGATCTCACCTGAATAGTGAATAGCACACCATTTAGGCTGCCATATGGCATGCGCCTCTTCAGCCAATACCAGCACTGAGTACTGGTCCAGCCTTGAGAAGCAAAGGAGTTGATCCAAGCAGTGGATGTTGGGTCAATTGAAGTAGATGACAATATCACCTCAGCCCTCAGCATAACTGATGTGGGACATGAGGAAGGTGATGCTGAGGAAAGAGAGAAAAAAATGAAAAAAAGAATTAAGAAAAGAGGAATATGAAGAAAATTCTCCTCATTCAATATCTGTTGACAGAGAAGAGGGAAGAAAAGGATATAACTTTGTCTTTTCTCAAATATATTATATACTAGATAAAATAAAACATAACTAATATAGTATTTAATTGCACACATATATATACATATATTATTATTATTATTATTATTATTATTATTATTATTATTATTATTATTATTATTATTATTATTATTAATAAACTTGCAGTCCAATCTTTTGACCCACCGGTCCAACCAGCATCCAATTGCCCAAGGCTTGGGTCGGTCTGAGTCCAGTTTGGTTATGGTAAGTATATGTGGATAGAGGGAAGGAAGAAAACATAAGGTCAATTCCCCACAGAAAATCAGTTTCATCAGAAAGGTATAACAACGTTGAACAGGAACAAAAAGATGTAGAAAGCAAGGATAATCTCTCTGTGTGGCTAGCTACTCACAATAGCAAGCAAAAAAGACCAAATCCACTATTGGAGTGGGTTTCATATCAGTAGTCATTTGTTGCTACTTTTAAAGATAATCATGCTAAAGCAGCTCAACCAACTGAAGAGATATATTTCAGAAACTTATAAAATAAAATCGTATATACCTTTTAAAATTAAATAAAAAAACTTAGAAGCCACAGAGTTCATCCTTGAAGACACCCACATGTCGCAATCACTCAAACTTGGGAAAAGCTGAAAATATAGAGGTGGCAAGTGAAAACTTCTAGTTATGTTGGATTGTTCTGCACAGTTCCCTCTAAAATTATATCAACTACTTCATGAAATCTTGTAAGATAAATCTACAAATCAGTTGCACATTTTTTCTCAAAAATTTAATCTAAATACCATTTTTCTTCTTTTATCAGCAACTGCAATCACAATCAGCTTATCTCTTCTTACCTGAAACTTAGAGAGACACAAAAGGTTTTGCCAAAAACCTTAGTTTCCCTCTCTTCTCCTCCAAGATCTACACCTATGCAAATTTAGGACAAGAAACTCTTTTTCATTCAATAGTTTCTAAATCCCAAATGCACCTTTCTTTTTACTATTATAAGGTCACTATTCTATTCCCTTGAGAAAACACTAATGAAGCTCAAACAAAAACTATTAAGGTTGCAATATACAAGAATCGCAAGGCATTAGGGATGCCATGAAGCCAGGGTGGAGATGGTTTTTACTCAAACTGTCACTTCCCTGTCACTCAAAGGCCTCATCCCCACCCATCCCCATCTGAATTAGTAAATACAATAACATCCCTGGCCCTTGACAAAAACCGATGATATTAATTCTTACCTGGGCCATCCAATGTAAATTGTGGGAGTACATATAATATCATTGGCACATACATTACTTATAGTTGAAAAATAATAGGGAACTTAGTGATCAGAAATTGCCACGAGTGGTTTTTCCATTGACCAGACTGGTGAAGACTGCCCTTGGAGTGGAGATAAGTGATAAAGTCCCCACCTTGGTCCCAGTCGGTTTTTAAAAATTATAACCCAACCCTACACTATTTCTCAGTAAAAGTTGATTGCTGCCCAATCAGGCCAAATAGGGCATAGCGCCTCGAGCATTTTAGGACCTTGGTATCTTTTAATGCCTAGCGCTTTTTAAATCACTGGTTAATTACGTCTTCTCACTTAGAAAGTGCTTGTTGACCCTTTCTAAATCATTAAGTCGAAAAGGGACTTCTAACTCTAAAGGAATTCTAAGATGTAGCAGTATAAGTTCAGCCCCAAACATCTCTAATTTTGGAAAATATGACTCTCTTTTCCAATAGTAATCAGTTTATATCATCTTTTTTCAAAGCAACGGTACATTATTCCCCTTTACTACACATGAAATCCAGGCACAAAATGATTCATGTTTTGGATAGATGGTGATGATGTACATTATCATCAATATATAACATGATTGTTCACTAGCCATAAAAAATCAAAAATACCAGTATCAAAGCATGACATTATCATCCACGATCGAAAATATTGTCATCAAAAGTTGAAAAATATAGTACTCAGGGAAGGAGAGAGGGAAATATTATCATCCATTATATGGGAAAATAATTGAGGGAGAGGAAAGGGGTGGCAAGGATCATGTTAAGGACTGAGGCAGCGGGGCAGTCAACGTCAGAAAGAGAAAGTGATTCTGGTAAAAAACAAGTGGGATTTGGGAATGTTGCTAAGATTCAAAAAGTATAAATCATTAATATGGATTTGAAATAAAAAATAAATGAATAACAAGGTTATTATAAGTTGAGACACTTTAGTGATCATACACAAGCCTAACGTGCATGTTAAGGGCCCACAATATAGCAGCAACAATAACTGCTAATAGCCCACAATGAGCCCAAAACAGAACATGGGCACTGCACAGGTACAGCATATGGACTGCAACTTCAAACAACTATGACCACTTCTTAAAACAATGATTAGTAGTAAGATATAGATACCTAGATACATTTGGCCTTTTCAAATAAACAATTTCTAAAACCACAAACTACGGTAAAGTGGTTTTTACAGATGGAAAAGATATGCTGTCATGGTCTGCTATCAATATCATAGTTCACATAGAGGTACAAACAAAATACAAGTGTAATCTGACATCCTCACACAAACATGATGATAAAATCAGGATGAGAATAAATAAACCTATTAAAATATGGTCATGAATATATATATATGAAGTGATTGTATATAATTATAAGAAAAAACGAGTTGGTCTTATTTATTTCAACATTAGTGAAGGCATCAAGAAAAACTTGATCTTAAAGGAATAAATAAGATGGACAAAGACTTGAAAGGAACATCATTGTGAATATCTCCAAGCAAGAAGAAAACCATTTGAAAGACGTAAATATAAGTAGGAACAAAAGGAATGAACACAAAAGATCCACCCAACTAAAGAATCTTTAGGTATGTGAGGACCAAATGCCAAGATCACTTTTTCTCCTTGTAATTGCTCATTGTTAACAATATGTTATTGTGAACAGTATAGTTAAAATTGCTAGGTGCCAAAAGGAGCCACGGTCCCAAAACACCATAGGAGGGCTGCGATGAACAAGGCAGAGGTAGGAGGGAGGAGAAAGAGAGATACACCTAGGAGGGAATGAAGCCACCACCACCGCCACCGAAGGAAGACCCACCGCTATCGCTAGAGGAAGACATCGCTATTGTCACTGAAGGAGGATGTCGCCGCTGTCGCTACTACCATAATTTGCCGATGGAACTCTGCTGCCGTGAGAAATGTAGTAGGGAAAGAACTTTTGCATTAGGGCACTCGTGAGTGGTGGTTCCGGTGACAAATATTTGGTTCAATCGAATCGAACCAAATGAATGTTTTGGTTCGACTTAGGCTCAACCTGGCCTGAGTTGAACCAGCACCAGAGTCATACCTGAGTCAAGTCACCCACCCAACCCAATAAGCGAGTGCTCGACGCCTCGCTTAGGCGCTTGGTGACTTCACTGATCGTGAATACAAATTTTAACATATCCACCTAAATACTTATAAAGCACCCATGAAGTCTTTCATAGAGGTGTAATACAACAATAACAACAAATTCATAAATCCCAACTATTTGGGATCAACTACATAGATCTTTTGTCGTCATTGGGATCCATAAAAAATCATATTTTTAGCTAAGTTTAAAATATTTAAATCATTATTTATAATTTATAGAAAAGTCTTTTTAGGTCTTCTTCTACCTCTCCTCGTACCACTGCTATTAATCATTTCATCTTTTTTAACTATTGCATCCATAGGTCTCATAAGCACATGTTCATACCATCTTAAACGATTCTCTCTCATCTTATCCTCTATTGAAACAGTACCTAATTATTCACAAATAAAAATATTTTGTATTCTATTCTTCCTAGTAACTCCACACATCCATCTTAGCATCCTTATCTCAGCAACATAAACTTTTTTGTATATGTTATTTTTTAATTATCAAACACTCGTATCCATATAGCACTCATAACTCCAATTTTATTCTTTTCAACCAGAACTTGAAGCTTTCCTGAACTGGTTCCATGTATGTCTATGATGATAGGCCAGTTGGAACCCGAAAAATATTGTCACCTTTGATTTTCTTGCATTATAAATAGTGCTTAAGAACTTTCTAAAACCATAGTTCAAAAAAAAAAAATCTAGATGTTGCTAAGAGCCTTGATGCATGTAGAAGCTTGATCATAATATCTCACAAGAACCAGTTAAATGTAAGGTTAAGTATTTTGGCAACATCAACTATATCTTTTGGCATCCCCCTCAGTGTACCTTAATTTTTATATATACAGCACAGGTACACATTAAACATGTCAAAGAACAACTTACACATACATTCCACCCTCAAAAATATTTTTTTTTCTGAAGGAAAACAATTACAGTCAAGAACATCAACATGAATCCAACGCTTACGATCTAATTCGAGAAGAATTTATTTCAAAACTATGCCATCTTTTTCTTTCAACAACCATAATTCTGACATCAAAGATGGAGTAAGCATCAACAAATTGTTGGTACCATCGACGAGATCTAAACGAAAGCATGATTGATTAAACTTGAATCAGATAAAGGTAGGAAACCTAGATCCGATCATACCTTCTTGGCCGATGCAGACCAGGAAAGAGTAAGCCCAAGGAACACGATGAAGAAGAAGGGACCCCAGAGATCCCAATCCCTCAGCGCCCTCCCGGGGTCCTCTCTATATGGATTCGGGAACACCACCAGCTTCAGGTTGCTCACGATCCGCGCCAGATCCCGCTTCACCGTGTCCCACACGGGCTCCGTAAGCGTGTCGGGCGGCGACCCGAACGCGTCCGAGGAGATGCCGATACGAGAGCTCCCAGCCGGCGCCGCGGCGGCAGCGGGTACAGCAGGCACGACCGGGGGCGGGGAGGCGGAGGGAGGCACCTTCTGGTAGGGCGGCAAGGGGGAGGGCGAATGGGAGATGGGAATGGAAACGCGAGGAGGACTGGGGGGTCGAGCGGGGAGTACGGTGACGGAGTGGACGTCAGCATTGATGAGGTTCTCGATCTCGTCGATGTCGGACTGGGAGGAGGGGTGAAGGGGGATCGTGTCGCTATGCGACATCTTCGCCGACCGCCGCGGCGCAACCGCCGGATCACAGGAGGGGTGAGAAGGGAGGGACGAGGGCTTCGATCTCGAGATGGAGGGATAGATTTCGCTACGCTATTTACCTACCCATCAACAAGAAGGGTCGAGTCGTCACGGCGCGTTGACGGTGTCAACGAGATGGAGGGGCAAAGATGAAGAACCGGGAACGGGTCGGATCCGATCCGTCCCGATTAAGGATTTGAACCGCATAGCTAGCGGATCCGATCGGTTCATAGTGTAATGAACTAACCAAACCAACGGCCAAGATCTATGCAATCGACGATTCTCCACCATTTGATGCATGACCTGTGTTTTGTGATTTAATTGATCTCGTTATGACTCTTACACCAAGAAAACCCCCTTTTTTTATTTTTCTCTGGTATAAAAAGAGCCCTTTTGATATATATATTTATGTATATATACATATATATGTATATATATGTACATACATATATATATACATATACATATATATATACATGTACACACACATATATATATATATATATATGTACATATATATAACAATATTTGCTATGTACATTTTGGTCCACAATCCGTGCTTTTGAAACACTTGACAAACTTACACAGAGGAGAAGATTAATGGAAGAAAGCCTCGGTATGCAAAACACAAGTTTGCTCGAGGCATCAATAGAACTATACATTTCGATGAACAGTAGTCAATCCATAGAAATCAATTGAACACCAAAAAAACTTGACAATATTTTGTTGAGGATTACATGCCGTCAGATCAATCAGTTGAACAACCATGAAGTATTGAAAAAGAATGAAAAAAAGAAGTAGAAATTAGAGATAACAATGTGACTCTATCTACACAAACCAACCGTCTTCTGTTCTTTTCTTTCCTTTTCTTTCTTTTGTTTTTTTTGTTCTCTAAACTCATTCTTACTCATCAATCACTCACCATGGAAATTGACATCCAAATCCCAAGCACAAAGACGTCCGAAAAAATGCACGCAAATATCAGTTACAATCTAAGCCACAGACTTCTAGTACAGGACCATCGTATTTACCTATGAACGGGTTCACTCGAACCCACAAAAGCGAACAAATAGATGCGAGAAGTATGGACCAGACGATGATGATCGTCGGCAATCGATCCTGCTTCCCCACGATTCCCTTGAGGAATGGGTACAGATGCATTATGACCCAAATGGCAAAGAAGAGCTTACCAAACAACGGGCCCCATGATTCATAACCATTGGTAATGGCGTTAGAGATTCCAGCTACGACGCCAATGATGTTGAGAATAAGCAGTGTCATTGGAGGAATCAGCAATGAGGTCCATTTGAAGAGATAAAGCTCCGAGAATTCGCCATCATCCGCTCCTTTGGAAGTGACTGTGAAGTTTGTCTCGACACCAGCTAGAACCTTGAGGAGACCCTGAAAGAGTGCAAAGAGGTGTGATGAAACACCACCAATCACCCAGAACTGCTCGTTCCTCCACCAGTCATCGATGGTCACACCTCCCCATTGCATCTCAAGGATGCTGGTTGCAGCTATGGATACAAAGAGAGCCATGAAGACTATGCTTGCATAGCTGCTAATCTGTCAAATACAAATGAGTTTCAGTTATTTTCTGGGACGGCAAAAATGTGCAACTCAGGATAACATACAAAAAAAACCCAACCAAAATAAAAATGCTGAAGCCGATAATGCAAGAAGAAAAATTGACATTCGCATGTAATTCATAGCTAAAGCAGCATGACATGTTACGAAAAGTTAGTCACCATCGAAGAGCTTCTTTTTTTTTTGCCTCATCAGTTAAAGCTTCTATTCGTTAACAAAAAAAGATACACTTCTCACTTGTCGTGATGATATTCTCAAACAAAATAAATTTATTCCTCATCTCCAAGATGGCATACAGCTGTAGAAACTTTCATCAAATTATTCATCTTGTTGCTGTATTGAAAGTATAGAAAATTATCAGTATACTAATAAACTGAGTATCAGTCTTTGTCTTAATGATACACAACCCATAACTATGTATTGTCCTTATACGGTGGCTCTTTTATGGTTTAAATGCTTGTATGAAAAAGTTGCTTCTTCGTTTTCCCTTAGGTGGTAAGGGACATAGATTTTATCTACAATAGCACAAAATGTCAAGAAATCTATAGATGAATCAGCCAAATTTGTTCAGTTTTTGTCCAATAAAAAATAAAATCTGTTCCAGAAAGTGGAATTCAGAGAGTACCTCAGGCACAATAAACTTCCCTGTGAGGAGACAAATAGCTGGCAAAGTACAATAAGCAACCAAAGGAATAGACGTCCACGGATAGACAACCGAGTTTATGTAGGAAAATCTTTCCAACCACTTCAAACCACCTCTATAGCCATACCATATAGGGCAATGCTTGCTAAGAAAAATTTCAACAGATCCAAGAGCCCATCTTAAGACTTGATGAAGACGATCAGAAAGGTTGATAGGAGCTGATCCTTTAAATGCTGGTCTTTTAGGTATGCAGTAAACAGACCGCCAACCATGACAATGCATCTTAAAGCCTGTCAGAATATCCTCTGTGACCGATCCATATATCCAGCCAACCTGACAAGCATGAAGACTAATGAAGATTGAATAGGGCATAATAATTATCAGATAGGAGTGAGCACTCATGATATGATAGGCTTTGGCACTCATGAGAGCTTAGCATTACCTCTTTTCCCCAGTCGGTTTTATCTTCATAACCACAGCTAATGACATGCATGGCCTCACTAAGGCATGAAGCAAAACCAACACCTCTAGCAGTCCCGCCATTCTCTTGGAGTGTGGATGCCACAAAAACAGGTGATTGGCCAAACTTCTTCTCAAGCTTTTCCCGAGGCACCAAGAAAGAGTTTTCACTTTCTTGTCCTGCAAGTAGCACAGCATTAATAAGCTCGATGTTAAGAACATCCTGATGAACCAAATATTATACTCACCTCTGTGTTCTTCAAATATATCGAGTGCATGCACTTGAGTGGATGCCTCTCTGTGCTTCACCCTCTTCTTCTTCGTCTCCTCCTCCTGCTTATGATTGCTTTTGCTATTTTTTCTTTTAGATCCACCACAAAAGAAGCACCACTTTGGCCAACAATTGCAGGTTTTTCCTGGAGGTTTCTCTTCAATGGGAGCATCAAATCCATAGAGTGCTTGCCTTCTGAAAACGCATCCAGTACCAACATAAATTGGTCCCTGGATCCCATCAAGACCTTTCATATTGATCTGTTTGAAAATGACAAAGTCACTTGGTCATATGAAACCTATATGAATGCTAAAAATAATAATATAGTCGACACCAAAGAAAAGCACCACCATTTTACATACATCAAAGAAAACAACATTGCGATTTGAATATCGATCATGCCGATCAATTCCATCAAATCTCTGTGGGAATTGAACATAACAAACTTTCTTTCCTGAGATAGGATCCATCAAGAAACACATAGCTTCTCTAAGGGCTTTGCTATTGTTAATATAGTGATCACAATCCACATTCAAGATGTAAGGAGCATTGGAGATAACTGCTGAAACACGCACCTGGAATCAAGTCAACTAGTTATTGACATAAAATCTAGTTATCAACATCAAATGGAATAGGTGAGAAACTCTATCATCCAATGAACACAGAACAAAATCATAGATTTTCGTGAAGGAAAATTACCAGAGCATTCATGGCACCAGCTTTTTTGTGGTGATTGTATCCTGGTCTTTTCTCTCGAGAAACATATACTAGACGTGGTAAATTGTTTCCTTCCTCATCAAGCACGCCATCATGACCCAAAAAGACCTAAAGAGCATACAAGATTAGCAATTTCTAATGTGGTTGCAAATTTATATTTAGAAACTGCATCAAATGAAAAATAAAAGGAAATAAAATTAGAAATAAACAAGTTTCCTATGCTTTTAGCACCTTGTTTGTAACAAATGCAAACATAATTTTACATTTTGCATACAGCCTAGAGGATGGCTGAACTAAAGGACTGAGTCTAGTTCACTCAAAAATAAACAGCTAAGTTGCGTTTAAAATTTGAGAAACATGCAGAGATAGATGTTCAGCTTCATGTAAGATTCTAGATGCAAAGTATTAATCAGCAACAAAATTTGGTCTTAGAATATATCAGATCTTTATGCATCATTTCATGGAACCCCATGAAAATAAATGAGGTCGATTTGAATAGTATAAAGAAGAAGCAGTTACAGTTACTAGGAATTGTTAATAGTATGGCGGACACCTGAATCATTCCTGGATGGTCTCGGACATTGTTTCCAGGCCATGGAGTTCCATCCTGCATTGTCCAGCCTTCTTCAGGAACCTTTTGTGCCATGGAAACTAATGCATTGATACGAACCTTAAACTCCTCATATTCTCTCTGCAAGATACAAAATACCAGATTAAATTGCATTAGGTCTTTCAGGGTCCTAAGGATTAAACTCATTATTGACAATGACTACCATATCACGATAAAACCATGTAAACAAAAAATGACAGTGGGAACTTTACGAGGCATAAAGTTGGCTAAAGCAGGACTGGTAGAAATCAAATTTTAAATATGGAATTACCAAAATAACAAAAAAGGATTTCAAAGATGAGTAAACCTTTATAGCACGTCGTTCCCTCACAAAATCTGGATGAAATTTGTCCTTCAAATAGTCAATTTTCTGAGCGAAGTACCATTCAGGAGCACGAGGTTCAATGTTGAACTTTTTGCAAAATGGAACCCACTTTTTGGCAAATTCAGAGGTTTCTGAAAGTGCTTCAAATGTAAGCATTGCAGCACCATCATCAGATACATAACATGAAACTTTAGCAACAGGATAATCCACGGCAAGTATAGATAAAACTGTATTTGCAGTGATAAGTGGAGGTTCTTTCATAGGATCAACAGTGCTAACAAAGATATCAACATCTGCTAACTCAGATGGTTTCCCTTCTTTCTCATACCTGGGAACAAATTATTCATCAGTCAGGTAACAAAAACTAATTAAGTTATACAACATTCTTAGAAAGTTTGATTACCTCAATGATAGACGATCCAAGTAGGTCTCTCGTTCTATAGGATACCATTTCGGAAATTGATCCAAAATCCATGAAATGGCAAACCAGATTTCACATATAACAGATGTCAGCCACAATCCATAGGCATCCAGAACTGGGTTCAGAAGTCTATAATGGAAGAAGAAACCAAGAATGATGAGCCTCAACAAAATTATTATCCGGTACGGGCTTATCTTACTGGAAGCAATGGGTAGCTTTCTCGACAATGGTTGCCTGCTCTCATCAGACCTACATCAGAAGTTTGGAAATGAAGAGTGACAATTTAAACAGATGCGTAACTGCTAGAAAAAGGAAGAGAGTACAATTACTGAAAAGAAAAGGCAACATTCAATCATTTGAAAGGTAATTTCTTGATGATCGTAAATGAAACAGCTTAAAGATGGATAAATGTTAGTTTTACCATGTGAACTAAAAAACTGAACACAAAAAAGAAGGCTGTCTAGTGCACTATTCTCTTTTGTGAGTGCACTAGACAAATCACTTATATTGGTTAAATGAATGTGCAATTGTAAGTGGAGGTCCTCCACCAAGCAATGATAACATAAACTGCACATTCACTTAACCAGTGTAAGTGATTGTTACTTTATCAAAGCATATACGTGTACTCTTAAGGAAAAAGCAGAAACCAAGTTTTTTTATATAAAAAAAGGTAATCTAGATGCAATTTTTCCTTCTAATGTATCTCTTTTTTTGCCCTTTTTTTTCTGCATAGACTATATGACCAAGCAGGCTTACCAGTACAGGAGCAACATTTAATGTCGATAACATGGTGCTAACTCATTTTTGAAGCATAGATTATAATTAATGAATGACACAAAATCGTGCAAGCTTCATATCTTTAATTTATATATTGTCAGGAAAGCTAGTCAATCTGAACCTTTGAACAAATATTTACTGAAAGGATGCTTCAATACTGAAAAATAGCTCAAGCTAAGTAAATTCAAAAGCCACCAAAATTTAAGACGTGCAGTTCAAACTTCAAAGAATCTCTTATGCAGGGTTGCACATAAAACAATAACCTATAACTATCAAAGTCGTGCATTAGTTAAAAGTATCGAATACAGTATGAAGTCAAAAGCTTCCATTTGCAATCTTGACCCCAGTTGGCTGAGGACAATGAACGATTCTCAATCAAAACCAAAAGATAAAGAGCTAAAGTTATAACATCAAAACTTAAGAAATAATGGAAAAAACAAAAGTGATATGTGGATATACTAGTTCAAGAATAGAGTAACAAACATATATTACAAATTTTACAATGTAAAAGAGAAAGAGAGGAGAGAGCGAGAGGGGAAAGATGTTAACATACATAGGGAATTCATCGTTTTCTTGCCCGTATCCATCAAAGCCATTACCATCCCACCCTTCATGCTGAAGGTGCTGACACTTGTTTAATTGCTTTCTCTTCCACTCACCAATTCTATCCTTCCAAGCAACAGTTCCATAGCCATATACTGATATGTCTTTGTTGGGATTGATAGCTCTATGTTGTGCTGAAAAAGTACATCAAGCATTACTCCCTAGACTCGGTAAAAAGGAGACAAGGCCAAGAACACTACTGACTATAGTGCTAGCAACAATACAAAGAGTTACAAAGCTAGAACAATCCACTTACTAGAGGCAGATGTTTGTGTAGCATTACTGGGAATAATTTGTCCTCTAAATCCCAGATATGGAAGGACTATGAGAGCATGGTGATCAGGAGAAATTCCATCGACCTAATAAATTCATGATCATGAGCCGACATAAAGCAATTTAAAAGATTTCTCTTCCTGCATGTAATCAATCACTCTACCTCTTCACCATCAGTCAGAAGTAGGATATTGGTGACATTACTTTGCACAATGGGGTTAGAAGTGCCTAGCCCACTGAGAGAGCTCTGTCCTACACCACACGGTCGTTCAAGATTTGTCAGAGGATCGTTCAGCCTCTCCTTCGAGTCAAAATTGCAAAAATTAAATTCTTTCTCCAGATCATCATCACCATCTTCTTCCTCATCACCCTCTACCCTAGGACTACCTGCAAAACTTCATTGTTACGACAAGGTACCGATACCAAGCACACACCAGCAAGTCCAAGGATGGCGAACCTTTGTGGCGCTTGTACCGGGTCTTGCACTGTGGGCAGGCCTGAGTCCCCTCCCTCCTCTCATACTCGTAGCAAGTCCTACATACAGGGAAAGCGCATTCATTGCAGGCAACGAAGAATTCCTCCTCGACCAATACTTCGATATCGTCTCCACAAATCTGGCAGATCTGCCTACTGGAAACTTGGGCGAATTTGGGCTGCAGAAACCCAATGGTACCATGAAATATGATTGGAGAAAACCATGTTGTACAAGCGAAGATGAAAAATCGCAACATCAAAATATTAAATTTTTATATCTCCGACAGCCAACAAAATCGAAAATAGCGTATGTGAAGTTAAAATTATAGATTATAAGTATCAGGAAATCTTGTTCCGGGACTAAGGAAAGATGACAAGAACAATGAGTGCGTAAAAGAAAATACTTCATAACTGCACTCGTTATCACTAGTACCGAAGAGGAAAATAGCTGAAGAGAAGTCAAGAGCAGCAGAAAACGAAATGCGTCTAAAAGAATCCCAGAGAACAAGAGCTTTTATCCATCCGTGTGAAGTGCGAGATCAAGAAAAAAGAGGGAGCCGAAGAATGCCTGAACATAGCGATACTAATCAAATGAAAACCCTCAAAACTTTAGACATCCAACAAAAAGAAGAGACTTTTGATGAAAAGCTCAACGCAAAATCGCTTGTCATCTTTTTTCCATTACTTCCACCGAACGCAAGCACCAGCGCACGTTTCAGAACTCGGGATGGGAAGCACCATCAACGATCACCCAGGAATCGAGAAAGGAACGGACACCCGGATAGAAAGACGACATATTTATCGCACTCACCCGCTCAAAATCATCAGCATTGATGACCACGAACTCGTTGCGGTTACGCGAACCGGCTACAAGGCGGCGCCCGGTATCCATCTCTCCCTGCGCCGATCAAAAACCCTTCTTTCCTCCAAAGACCAGAGCTTTCAAGGCCTATCCAAATCAATCACTCGCCTTCCCTTTCTCATTCCTCGAAACAGCTGCAAGTACCCAAAGATGCTCAAGACAAAGGGAAACCCCGATAAAAAGGTAGATTTTTCTCTCTCTTTTTCTCCTTTTCGGGGTTTCCGCTCTCGAAATCCTTCAGGAATAAGAGCGCGTGTGTGTGTGTACGCGAAAGGGCAAGAAAAAGAAACGCTACAAGCAAAATGACACAGCGAAAACAGAGCAGACAGGGATGGGAAATGGAGAGAACATTAATTGCTCAACGCGTTGCCAGTGATCGGACATTAAAGTAAGAACACGAGAGAGAGAGAGAGAGAGAGAGAGAGAGAGGGAAGGCAGTGAAGCCCTGTGTTGCATTGGATTCGACTCGACGTTGTTCGTCGCGAGTACATACTGTCCGTGACTATCGCATATGTGTACGGATCTCAAACATTTGAGTCTCTTTCAATCTGTTTAAATTGGATTTTAATATTTTTAGTGCAATTTTTTTATGAATTAAAAAATAGATACTTTGATTAAATTAATAAGATAAAAAAATTTACATATTTCTTATCTTAATATAATTATATTATTATATCTTTAGCTTATTTTCTTTCGTCAATATTTACCTCTTTTCTTTTCTAAAAAAAAATTACTTTTGCTTGATTAAATCGGCATTTATTAGCCAAAATTAAGTGATTCTCGCATTTACCACTCTAAATTTAATAAAGAATATAAAACTATTAAAGATATTGGGTATTTATGTATCTTTCTATATATTAAAGATATTATTATCATATTTTTATCCTTTTGGATGAAAAAATATATATGTGTTAAGGTTTTTATTTTTGTTCCTCAACTAATTTGAGACTAAATATTTTAATTAATAAAAAATATATTATGATGTATTGTTTTCACACATTAAAGGAAATATATGTGAAAAATCTTAAATAGATAGATGTGCAAAGTATTCTAATAATTCAATCAACCTCCAATGGAGTTCCCAATTGTGTTAACACCGAGACATAATTACATTTGGTCTACAATTCCCAATGTGCTAATGATGAAGCTATGTAGAGACAGAAATGCTACACGACTCTCTCTATAAACCCTTTGACTTCCTCAAACTTTGAGTCATTAAATAAAAACTCACTCCAATTTCTCAGAATACATTTATATATATATATATGTAAAAAAATTGGTAATCAAATAGACGATTTATTCCCAAAATTCTTTTTTTAGGGTAAAAGCATCCATGGAAATTAAAATATGAATTAGAAAAATTGATGTTTATAGCAGCGAATTGAGTCTAAAATCATAATTTAACTCTATCTTATGAATGAGAATGAGATATATATATATATATATATATATATATATATATATATATATATATATATATATATATATATATATATGTGTGTGTGTATATGTATATGTATATGTATATATGTATATATATATATATGTATATATGTATATGTATATATATACATATATCATATACATATATATATATACATATATCATATACATATATATATATACATATATATATATATATACATATATATATATATATACATATATATATATACATATATATATACATATATATATATATATACATATATATATATACATATATATATATATATATATATATATATATATATAACTCGGAAGAATAATATATAATGTTAAAAGATAAAATATATAAAAATATATATATCATAATATAATGAAAAAAGAATGATAGGAATGTAAGAAACAGAAGATGAGAAAGCAATAAACATAATATATTTCTTCTTACGAAAAGAAATAAATATTTTTAGCATAAATAAACCATCAGAGGATTACGTTCATAATTTTAGGATCTGAGTAATCAATCAGTTCGATTAGGTTTATAGACTATGTTGGAAACTTGGAACCCTAATCATCAAGTCGTGAAGATGAAGATGAATCACATAATACTTATGGGTGTCGATCAAGACACACGATGAAAAGGTGATCGATCCCTTGGCGTTTGGAGGTGTTCATGGAGCAATTAGATTCCACCTGGTGATGTTGGTTGGGGGCCCATGCGCTATCGATGTGATTCCCGGGCATGTTTGGGAGACAAGCAAAGTGTACTTCTCTGCCTGGCTTTCTTTGCATGATCATGGCATGGCATGGCATGGCATACATGCTTTGTTGCGGTCGCGCCGTGCCACCCGGTGAATCACCGCCAATTGATCCCCAGCCCGGCCTTCTAATTCGTCGCTGGTTCGGATCGCGAGTTCGGCAGCGCTACCATCATTACGCGCACATATCCAACGTTTATCACCATCATGTATCATGGGACCATCATGGCGACAGCGATGCATCAATCGATTCAACTGGATATATATATATATATATATGTATATATATATATATATATATGTATATATATATATATATATATATATATATAACCAGACGGATTGGGCAATGGGGCCACGACATCCTCATATGAGGATTGGTCCTACAATATTCTCAGATAATCTTGATAAGGACTAATTATATATTTTTTTTATAATTAATTATCTTTAATATTTTGATTTTTATATTTTAAAAAATTATATTGATATCCTTACAATTACGAAAGTAAAATATTTTGATTCATTTACTCTAATGTCATTGGTTTTGCAAACATAAATACGAAAATAATTGATAAAAAACTAATTTTAATATTTTAATTGGTGATGATAGATCATCTTGATGGTGGTGGATGGTGGCGTCATTGGGGCGTGTAGGTTGGTGTTGTGGATGAGGAGAGCGACGACGAGTGGTGAGGGTCGCTCTACATTTATGTCAATACTTATGTAATTGCCAAGCAATCCTTTTGCTATTCTACATCTATGTCGGTGTTGATGCAATTGTCAAGAGGTAAAAGGATCGCTCAATATCTGTATCAACACCAACGCAAATGTGGAGCAATATCGCTCGACAATTACGTCGGTGTAGACACAGACGCCAGGGCGACTCTTATCTCATTTTGTTGCTCTCCTCAACCATGATATTTATTCACAACCTCCAACGATGTCATCGTCCGTCACCATCAAGTAGAACATTAAAATTATCATTTTACTCTTTGCCTTCGTGTTTCCGTTGATAAGATTAACAACGTTATGATAAATAGATATAAATATTTTACTTTTGTAACTATGTAGATATCAATATAATTTTTTAAAATATAAAGATTAAGATGTTAAAGATAACTAACTACAAGAAATAATATATAATTAATCATCTTCATAACCAAAGATAGATATCTTGGTAACAAGAGATGAGTTCTGTCTAATGCCTAAACTAAAAAATATCAAAATAAGTCTATAATTGTATTGAGTTAGCTTTTTATATTTGGGGATGAAGTGGTTAGGAAAAATATTCAACAGAATGAATTTAATTTATTTGATTGCAAGGATAATAATAAAAGAAGGTTAGAAGGGTTTATAGAAGCGAAAATAAAAGATAAAAGATACATAGAATAATACTACACCAGCCGGTAAATAGCATACAAACCCATCTCTATATGGCTACAGTGCATCCTTCCTTCTGGCAAAAGCGACCTTTGTGTGAGAGTCCCGAGGCGCAGTGTGTCCAATGATTTACCACATTATTAATCGGACTTGGCGACACTGTTAGTAGGCTCGAACAGTGTCGTGTTCTTTGTTTCTTTCCCTCTGTCGTATTCCCCGTTCATCTTTCTGGCGGAATGCAGTGAGTGCATCACGGAACGATATCCTCTCTCTCTCTCTCTCTCTCTCTCCAAATCTTAGGAGAGAGACCGACTTGGAATCTGCAGTGGAGACTGCCAAAGCGAGACTTGGAATGGCTGTCGAGGGTTGGCGCCAAACCTGCATCCCCCGCTAAAATTTCTTCGTCCCGCCTCCTCGGTTTGCGCCAAAAACCTCGCCATTCCCCAAGATCGATGAGGGACGAGCAGCGGTTGACCACGCAGCATCGAGGACAGCAATCGTTGACAAAATTCTCGAATAAGAAGTAGATGATTTTGATTAGAAATCTTTACTCTTTTTTTTAATGATTAGAAATCCGACTTGGAATAAGTTTAATTTGCAATTGGAATCTAATTGTTCATTAGATCATGATAGAAATATACGATATCTTTGTATTCCTTATATCCTCAATCAATTTATGATTTAAGAATCAATGTCATGTATATCTCTATCATGATCTTTGATCATCCTTCACCAAATAATGTCTTAAAAAAATTATTACAATAAGATTAAGAAAAAGATGAAGTATATAAAAAAAAGAAGAAGAAGAAGAAAAATTTATGATACTGAGAGATAGATAGATACAGGGAAACAAAATGACAATTATGTAACATTGCACACCAAAAGTCTATATAAGCCCGAAGACTCCATGAATCCCTCAAGCACTCAATACATGTAGAGAAAACTATATAATTGGTCTTTATTATCCCATATTCACAGACAAAAAAATGACAGGAGGAGGAGGGATCGGTAGCTGTGGTGGCAAATGCCTATGGAATGCATCCACTGCAGCCGCAACACCATCTTCATTGTCTATTTGCTCTCTTGATTCCATGGCACGCAAATTAACCTCCATAAATAAAACAACAAGAAAGAGGCAAACTGTTGGCCAGAAAGAAGGAAAAGATGGTATATCATCTGCATATCGTTTGAATCAAACTGTTGGGTTACCTCTGGTTGGAGCATAAATCTTATAGCACTTGAAAGACTCAACGCTGAGCTCTGATACGGGAATTATCAGAATGAGATTGAATAAGAAGTCTCAAAATGCATTTCTAATAAATCAAACAGTGCTCCAACACTGAAAACAGAAGTAACCACTCAAAAGGAGAAAAAAACCTTTCAACAGAGGCCTAAATTAGAGAGGTTTAATTTCATTCCAATATCACATAGGAAACACTTCATTATGCATCAAGTGAGAGAACTACATAGAAAGTCCAAGTGAGAGAATTATTTGAAAAACCAGATGGTTCGTAATGATCAGTCCAGGTCTGGGCTGAGACTGGTACTCCAAACCAAGGATCACTGTATCGGCTGGTTCAACCAGTGTTTCCCGGTACAAAACCAACCAAAACCAAACAGTCCTGTACTGTTTAGATTTTATATAATATAATATATAATGTGTTAAATATTATATTACATCGCATTACTTAGGATTCGTGGCAACCCTCACGATCGCGAGGACGCTCGCAGCGCCACTGCCCAGATCCATTTAGAGGCACACGTTATTGATCTTGATCTAACCTTATATTTCACTACAATCCACAAATTCAAAGGGGGTAAAACTCCGATGTTTTCCGGTAAGTCAATGAAGGGAAAGATGCTCCAAGATTTCAATCAGCTAAAAGGACAATTGGTACTCAAATAGTCCATGTTCTGTACAACTATCGCAAAGAGGGGAAGACAATCTTAGAACATCAGCTAGATGACCAACCTCGACGATGCGATGCCGATGAGCGAGTCACGACAGCTCCCTTGCTGGCCATTTCGTCCACCAAAGTCGCATGAAAGCCACGCAATCAGCTGCAGAGCCTCCCATTTCCAACTTCAAAGAGCACCGAAGTTGAACCGAAGTGGATAAATCGATCAGCTACCAGTCAAAAGTCTGTTCCAGATCATCACCGAACGAACACAGATAAAGAATCCAATCGATGAACTCAAAACCCCATAAAACCCTCAATATATCTGGCACCACCCAGGTTTTCCGATGGGGACGGCCCGCGAAGAAGTCTGGAAGCGGGCAATGTGCGTCGCAGTTTGCTTGTGCCAGACAGTGACGCGCACCTATTGGGTTAAATTGAGTCGGCGAGCGAGCCCAACAAGCGATCCGAACCCGACGAAGACCGCACCCGTTATGACGAACGTGTCCATAACTGGTCTTTTCTGGTGGACAAGCGGTTGGGTTGGGGCCATGGATCCGCCTAGTACAGATGTCGTCGTGGCCTTTTTTGTTGCACTTTTAAATGAGACACTTGGCTGAGTTATCTGGCTCGTCGATTACACCAATGTCATTGGATTCATGATTAATTACATATGAGCCCAGCCCCTATAGTTGTTCATACGAGAGGGTAGAAAGATAATCCAATTCACAACTCTGCTCATGTTGTTCATACGAGAGACAAATGTTTCAACATAATCCGATCGCACCCCAGACCACAAAAGATCCTGCACCAATAAAAACTATAAAAGATCAATTTCCTGTATCTTGGTGGCTCGAGTTGAATGCATCCAACAAGTGGCCTTTCAATTATCGTAAAGAACGTATCATTAGAAGAGAAATTATGTTTCAACATAATTTCTAGCATTTTGTATTTGTATTCAAAGTTGCGGGCAGATAACACTACACTGACAACATGTGATATCAGGTCGATAACAGTATTCACAGGTTTCATGAGTGCTCCTCTACAACATCAGCCACAAAGATGCTACCAGAATCGCACCATCCAGCAAGAACATCTGCATTTGCACACTGCAGAGGAAGGTGGTTAAAGCATACAAAATAAATATATTTATATGTAATATAAATATATTTAAGAGCTTGGAGCTTCGTATATCTCTGATATATTTATATTACATACAAGGATATTTTGGCTGCAAAACTTCATTCATATAAATATATATGAATTCTAATCCAAAATAAACATGGAAAGAGAGTACCTTACTAAAGCCCAACCAGTTTGAGTCTCCCCTAAAGGAGAATGCTTTTCTACCTTCTTTCCATGTTCCACAGATAACCTGCAATTTTGAAAACTTGAGCTAAAGATATAGGGTTTTCCCGATTCGCCCTAGTCCACTACACCTTCTAAGTTACCAGAATTGATTCGGATTCAATTTGTTAATGTTTCTCTCTTTTTTTCTCTAAAAAGCTTTGATCCAACCATGTTTGGAAGCTTTGTTAGGTCATCGTTGTGGTTGAACTACTTCACATTTAAAGAAAGAAAAAAAGATCATCTTGGAAGCAAAGCATTCAAATCAAAAGGCATACAATGAGGGGCTTGAATGCATAAAACACTCAGATTTGTGCCTGATCAGAGTGGTCAATACCCCAGGAACTTCATGATGATTTATGAAGAAAATGATACCAAGAGAAGTACATAGAGACTAACACTTTTGATATCAGACCGGTCAATATCCCTGTGGACTGCTATGAAGCATGATCAAAGCAAATGAAAAGTGAAAAGCATAACGTACAAGCTTCACACCATTGATTCCAGAAAGCAACAAAATTATTTTGTAGCTAAGCTAAACAAATGCAGAAAATGAAGTTCTTTTCTTGTTGATAAAGGTTCGACATATCAAGACATGTTTGATGAGGAAGATGTTATTATAATTACTAATATATATTATAGGCCAGTTCAACTCAGATTAGCACCATATATGCTGTGCTCGTGTTGGTTAAAAATTGTGAAGGATATCCATTTTGTAAAGAGTCATAGCATGTCAAATACACACGCATGGAGAATGTACAACACAAGTGGTATAGGCATGTTTTGTTAATTGATAGTTTTGGGTCTTTTAACTTAATAATGCCAATGAAGTATGATTTAAAAGAACAATACAAAGAGTTCCATCATCATCAATATTCAAGGATCACCTCATAATCAACACCTTGGATGTAGATGTAATCTGAGTCAATTGTTGAGAAATAGAGACCTGTTATCTGCATTTGGAAAGAAGGAAAAAACATCTTGTTATCCTTTTTTAATTGAATTCAGAAACACTAAAAATACTAGGAGATTAAGAAACACAAAGCTGCCTTGCTTTTTCAAATATATCTAAAATATTACGTAGATACAAACCTCATACTTTGAGCAGTTCACCCATCTTGATATGGCCGACCACCTAAGTCAGGAAGGGACATTAAAAGTCAGTTTTGTTGTGAACAAAGATCCAAAGGCAGCAAAAATGTAACACAAGAAAATAGTCAATTGCTGAAAAATACTAACATAAAAGGATATCATTCACATCAAATTTTGGAAGTGCTACCTACAAAGGGGAACCTAATCACCAACCTGCGAGGATCATAAATGGTAACAGTACGATCAGATCCACCAACAGCAATTGTTCCAGATGGTGAACTACACAGGGAATATATGAGATCTCCAATGGAACCACATACACGTTGTACACATCCACCATTTTGATTTGTTCTCAAGTCCCATATGGTCAGCTGGAATTACAGCACAATGAAGGCAATTATCGAGTAAAAGTGCATAAAATTATAAATATAACATAGACAGACAAATGTAACCTGAGAGCCTTCAGCAACAGCTAGTACAGAGGAGTGCCCCTCATAATGTGGATTATCAAAAAAACTTAATGAAGCCGGGTACCACAATCTAAAAGTCAATTAAAAGATAAGCAATTAGAAACGACCATACAACCTTATTAACAAATTCATCATTCTTGTTTGGGATCCAGACAGCATTGCTAATTACAATGATTAGAGTAAGATAGGCAACACATTAAGGCATTTTAATCTAGTCCTTGATGTGAAATATGCCCAAGGGATAAATCAGATTCAAATGGGAATAAGGTAGATTTTGTGGTTATTACATACATAAAAAGGAAAACCCCCTTTCTAGGATGTCTTTTTATCTCCAATGATTGCCAAAGTTCATACTAAGCACTGGTATCATCAATGTTCCAGAAGGTAGATGTGTGATGTGTGATCAAGGTACTGCACAATACATATTTGGTATGCAGCCACATGTACAGTTCATAACTTTATAGGAAAGTGAAAAAAGGATGTACCTAATGCACGAGGCTCCTGCTAATATGAGGTCCGGGGAGGGTCCATGTATATAGTCTTACCTTTAAATATTTAAATATATTGTTTTTGAACCTTGATATCCAGGATACAAAGGAGCAACCCAAGAGCAACTACGACAATATGTGAAGTACTTCGAATAATATGTGACGAAATACAACCAACAAAAAATAATTCATTTTTATGCAATTAATAGGCTACAGCCAAATCAGGCATTTATGACAGAGATCTACCCATTTAAGAAGCTCTTTTATTAATAAGCAAAAAAGTTGGTGCATCCAAGTGATCAAATGAGTAGTGTCATAAACACTCAACAAATTAAGTCAAAAAACAGTGGTGATCAAGAGGAAACATAAAACATATATCATATATCAACTGATTTTTCGTACTTAACAAGCAATTATTAAAGTACTGTATTTTCATGCTTAAGTAGTAAATAGAGATATAACAGTAACAAGAAGAGACATCCACCACGTACACAACAATGCTTTTACTAGAGATATTTACCGTAGTAACATATTGAGACTAAATGTATCTCTGCAAGATGACATATGAAAACATCCACATATGCTGCCAAATACCACCTACTGGTTGAATATGCTACAGCAACTGAATTTGGCCACATGAGAGATTTTGATTTTTTGCATTCAGAAAAGATTCTAATTATGCATATAAGAAAATTCTAATGACCAATATTTTTTAAACATGATAAACAATAATAAAGTGTCTCTTACTTGACTTAGATTTTTAATAAGAATGGATTTTTGTTCCAATGTAGGATTCAATCACATCTCCAATAATCCCCTCTTCTCTGAACTTTTCATTAAAGCTGGGAACTACTGTGATCCTCTTTTAGCTTCAGCACTTACGTTCTTGATAATACTAGGATTCAATCACATCTCCAATAATCCCCTCTTCTCTGAACTTTTCATCAAAGCTGGGACGACTGTGATCCTCTTTTAGCTTCTTCTGATATACTATTTCCTGCAGTACTTATGTTCTTGATAATCCTAGCTTGTTCTTACATTTACCTGAAATATTTTGTATACTTTTCTATAATCCGCTTAAAGGATCAACTCCTATCATGTTAATCAAATCATCTGAACATAATAGCCAGAAAATCCGCAGCAGGCAGGTCGGCAGCTGCTGCAAGCCAGCTACAGAATACCAGTCCATGAAGGACAGCCCACAGCAGCCTAGCCAGCACATTTATAATATCGCTTGCCTACCAAAAAGAATCACCAGTAATCCCAATAGACCATCCCAGATTGCTTTAAAATGTTTATGAACCATAAACTTGCTGAAGTACATGATCATGTTTATAGTGTCTTGTGCCAACCGCTCCAGTGGATTCTGGAGGTTGAACTTCATTTTTGTTCAAAGATGATTTCAATCTCAAAGAAATCCTTTTTGAATGTTCCTTTAAAATTTCCACCTAGATTTCCTAAAACATCAAATGCCCTCCTCAGTCTTACAAAATTTCCAAACTGCCACCATATTCCCATACTTTAGATTCTTACTGAAATATACCAGTTCATCAAGGGAACATGCAAGTATATTCTCCATGATGAAAACACAAACATCAGGACCATATGGTTCTACAAAACGGCTAAGTGTCCCAGTTTAACAAGGATACTCAGTTCAATTTGACACTAAGAAATTTACAAAAAAAAATAATAAATGTCTAACTCCCCAAATCTCATATATTCTAAGTGTATACCATTGACATCGGTTCCATTTATAATTTGTTTCAACTACTATATTCTTATCTTTCTTTAATTACTTTAAAAAAATCATATTCATCCTTATTCAAGTAACCAAAACTCTAGTAGCTTAACTTCTTACACATGGAGCTTAAATAGAGAACACGGAGATCATACAAGATAGTTGTTTCATATAAGATATGTTTTATGTATCACAAATTCCAGAACCTAGACAAAACTGTGAGCACACATGACCACATTGGTGCATGGTTTTGCTACATGTAGACAAAGGATTTTGATGAATATATTTATGAAGACTCACACAGCACAATTTATAATCAAATTATCGCTCAAGAAATTTCAGTGGACGAGGAAGTGTTGAACACATAATTTGAACTGAAATATACATGGAAGTATAACTATCACCGCTAGTGCAAGATCAATTATTCATACATTACAAGCAGAATTTTACATAGAAAATGATAACTTGCAAAATTGAGAAATGAAAGGAGGAATTTTAATCTAGATTTCACATCAAACACACATACGTTTGTAAACTCTTAATGTGGATATCTTGGTCATAAACATCGATACTTTTGCAGAAGCTGCGGGCGACTGCTACCTGAAATAATTAATATTTGGCATAAAATTAAGAATATTTGATATTATATCAAAATAACATTCATAACCATAACCTTTTTCGACCAACAATACTCCTGTGAATCATATACTATGATAATACAAGAGAAAGGCAAACATTTCTCCATATATGAAAGTTGCATGCCTAGGAGTATATGTCAATAATTGTAGAATTTCCAAAATAATTTGGATAAGAAAGCATTACGTTTCAGATGTGAATCTCGATGAAAATTTAAATGCATAAAAGACAATACAGTTATTTTTGCATTGCTTGTCTGCCCAAAGAAAATATGCATTTACAACTAGGGGAGAATAAAGAAAACCCAAAAACCAAATAAATTCAACCTTTATACAAATAGAAAAAAAAACTTGAGTTCCCATGAATCTATACGAAGATTCAAATATAACAAGCTATCAGATAATTAACCACCATGTCAGTGAATAACAGTCGGACATGCTTCATTGCAAATTTTCTCAATATGGCTATAAAAAAAAATTATGAATGGAAGAACGGGGAATCTGCAAGGAGAAGCAATGTGGAAGAAGGCCGCTATGGACCCTTGCATGTGTTTGGCAGTTTGCTAATATGAGATGAGACAAAATCCTAGAGAAGTTGGAATATTCTTGCATAGTAAGCAATCTGAGTCATTATGATGTATAATTACAATGGTATTGGAGAAAAGAAGCTCGTATATGCTCTGAATCCCTTCTGTTCAAATAAATTTGTTCCAAATTAACAATATTTAACTGCTTTTTCAGACTCGAGGGTCTGTGAGACACAAAAATTGTGCTCTGGTGACAGGATAAAGTATGATTTTAAAGTGATAATGTGATCTTGAATGCAAAAAGCGACATGTAAATTTTGAAAGATATCACAAAAAATGAACAGGGGGTTATAATCAGGAAAAGATATTATACTGTAGACCAGTGTGCTGGACTAAAGCAGATACCAGCCCAGCTCCCCTCTCCTATACCGCAATCTCGAGGCAACACCGAATAAGAAAGCCTGTCGATGACTGATCAAGTACAGTGCTAGTGGGTTAATATTAGTTTCTTCATGTTATTGCCATAGAAGTTTTAATTAACAGCTATGCATAGTAAAGCATCATTATAGGAAGAAAATAAAATATTTGGATCTGCCATATTAAGTTGCCAATTCTTATTTTGAGGCCATATCTTTCCAGCTTAGCATAAAACCAAAAGAGTTAAATGCCCACAGCTAATTTACCATGCAAGTATAAACAACAACAACATTGGATAAGATATAGTGGTACCTGAACCAACCGCATCCAACTGGGATACAATAAGGTGCCCATAACAGTCCACTGTGCCCATAATCAAGCAGTTATCACCTGCAACAATATGGCATATCAAATATAATCTACCACAAGCTCTATAATGAATATATCATAGCATATGTGTATCAGAAAGGTTGAACTTAAGGATGCAAAAGCACTAATGGAAAAAGATGAAAAGAGTAGTATGGAAAATCTTTGTTAATCACATCATTTTGAATTTGTAAAAAGGACAATGAAAAGAAATAAATTTAATCATGCATGTGACATGTTCCGGTATAATTTTTCATGCATGATCAATTAAACTCTTACTCAAAAAGCAAATCTGATATGATATGTAAACTTATATTCACAGGGATGTCTCTGGAGCTCATGGGGAGTACCCATCTTTATAATAAAGCAGTGTCTGCCATTCTGGGACTTGGTAATATTGTTAATCTTCCATGGAATGGCATTCAAGTCATTTTTTACAGTTGAATGAGCAAAAGGGATGGAGAATTAGAAACTATCAAGGAAAGAATAAGATTATAGAAAAAAAAAATACTCATCCAGTTTCTAGAAACGAAATCATCATTTGTAAAAAAATTCAAAGGTTCACTGTTCAATTCCTCAACGCCATCCACTTCTTACATAGGAGAGGCAATCCTTATTGTATAATATATGGGCTTCGTCCTTCTTTACTTCCTTTAGAAGTCAAGGCAGTTAAGATCCTCACTTGCGGGGTTTACCAAGGGATCAGATTTGCATTCATGTGGACCACTATAATCCGACTAGGGGAGTACTGTAGATCCCACTCCGGGCTGCATTTTCTGACACTATATGACGTGGTTTCTACACAACCTGGATGTTATGTGACCACCATGTGGGTTCCACATCAGAACCTACACATGAAGATTCTGGTGTCCATCAGAAGTTGATTATAATGTTTTGTAGTGAAATATGGTGCAGATGACACATGGTGTCTACATGAATTAAACCAAGTAGTAGTTCCTAACTTTGGGCCAGCATTTGAAAATGAATCAATACGATAAGGATATTTGAGGAAAAACAAAGGCATATGCAATTCATTCACACCACAAGGGAGAAAGTCTATGTCAACCATGTACCCCTCCCGGTCTTAAAATATTTAATATATATTAAATATGCAGACACGGTGAATACAAAATGGCAGACACTAAAGAAACTGAGCCAATTGGCTTATTAAAAATGAAAAAAAAAAACCAAAAACTATTGAAGGAAACTATATTCCTTACACAAGACAAAGCATCTGCTAGGTCAAAAAAGAAAGTAGTGTATCATATCATCCAACAACTCACCAAAGGTCAAGTCCAAGAACACCTTTAAAAGAGCTTATTTAATGAATATGTGAATAGTAAAGTATGATTACCAAGTTGCTAGCACAGAAAAGGTTCTATCATTGGATGTTTAATTCAGTCCGAATCACTAAATGAAACTATCACACATATTACACCCCAAAAGAATCCATTGATCACGGATAAGTGCATACAAATGGCAAAAAAAAGTTTGTCACTTAAGGCTTTCTAGGTAACTGGTAAACACCACAGCAGTTTATAGGATCATTGTCTACTGAACCACTTGTATTATCATTTTATATTTGCTGCTGATAGATAAGAATTATGTATCAACAGCCATCTAGACTTGATAGATAAAGCTATAATGTGGACTTCAAGAAATAGATAGCAGGGGTGATAAGACATGAGAACTGACCTCCTTCAGTAAGGACTAAACTTTGAATCTCTGAACGATGAGGACAGCGGTCAACCGCAGATGAGTGTATGACCTATTTTATAGATAATGAACCAAAATTTAAACCAGATAAAACAAACTTTTCAAGGATTATTTGGCATTTCAACATTAGATATAGACCATACCTCTGCATTGACAGGAATTATAAGGCTTTCTTTTCCTTTAGTAATTACAGAATTTTCCATGGATATCTAGAAAAAAGAAAGCTATCAAAGGTGTATATGCTTGTCAATTTTTACAGGAAAAAAATTGCATTAGTAAAAAAAATGATTATGTGAACATTATCTATATTTAGGTAGTTACACATTAATACATTTCCCAAATCTTTTTAGCATACATTTCTTGCCCTTTTGAAATTAGTACTCCAGCCCACACGATGTTTTAAATTCATGTAGAAATTGCTTGTTGCACAGAATCTGACAGTGATTAGCAATGAATTCTGTCTATGCAAGCTTGAACGCTCACAATAAGACATAAGCAATGAATTCTGTCTATGCAGCAGCATAGGCATACTGAACAAGCCAAGAGACACCAAAAGGAATTTACTCCATCACAAAAATGATCCATCGAGACCAGAACTCGGGGTCATCCGTACAAGCAACAACACATGATACCTCGATCTTGTAGACGCGGCAACCGGAAGCGATGTATACGGAGCAAGAAGAGCCGCCATCATTGACCTAAATAGCACAGGAACGACACTTCACGAAGACGAAACGGAAACCAGGATGGGAGGGAAGGCGAGAGAATTAGGGTTTCCCGTATTTTACGTACATTGAGAGCGAGGCGAGTGGATTGGATGTTCCCCGGCGACGGGTCTCGGAATAGCGAGGCCGGGACGACCGCCTTCCGCAAGCTCCTCGCTTCCAACATTCCCCGAGTTTGTCTTCCCCTCTCCTCCGGCGCGGGGGAACCAAATGAGCCGCGGAGTGTCATCTATCCGCCTGCCTTATATAGCCTGGAATCAGTCACGTGCCATGCGCATGATGGCGACACCGAAAGAGGTTGAGTCGGACCCGAGTCGGACCCGAGTCGGAAGCCAGCAACGTTGAATAAGCGAACCGTTGGGTCCGATTCGGTTTAGATTGGACTCAATTAGAGATTGAGATCGCGAGCATCCCCTAATCCTAAACTAATCACCGAGACAATCATTTCCACCATCCATCAGATCTGATCGCCTTTTTTTAACAGTTTGATTTGCGAATCAAAAAAGAAAGAAAGAAAACATTTTTGAGTTGAGATTTTATTTTTCTTTCTGTTCGCAACGTTTTCTTCATATAAAGATACTAATCTTAGGATAAAAAGGCAATGTGTGCCCAATTTTCCTCACATAAAGATACTAAGGGGAATTTATTTACATGTCATCTATTTCAACCTTAATCTACCTTTTAAAAATAATATAGTTAATATATTTGGGGTTAATCATATGGATTTTTTATTTGCATATGGTTTATGAGTATTTGATTTTTTTTATTGTTTATAGTATTAATTATCTCTAATAATGAACATTATCTAATAGCGACTATCATCAATCATTATAATATCCATTAAAAAAAGACAGTGTAAGACCTCACGTATATACATGCATCAAAAATAAATAAGAACTTAAATTAATTTACGAAATATGATGGGTATATTATCGTAAATTTACGTTGAATATTTTTGGTTAATGGTTTAGATTCTACATTCGATAAGTATCTCATCGAGTTAGATCACAACAAATATTATTAGAGCTTATGTAGTATAACTATGGTGAGTAGTCCAATATAACTATAGATAGTGAAGTCTCATTGGTTGGGTTTTATGTGCATCGTGTTATGGTTTGAATTTTTACTATTTTCTATGCTAACATATATGAAAAATTATTAAGAAAATATAAAAATCAACTTCCATATATATCATCATTAACCCGAGCCTAAAAACTATGGACTAGTGATTTAGAAATAATAATAATAATTTAATCAATTATTTTATTTTATTCTATTGGATCATCTATATATAACAAATGATAGTAGAACAAGCCTATAACTGAATATTTAAAGGAGTTCAAATAGGAAAGGATTACATATAGAGAGGACTAAAACACATGAGAGTCATTACTGGATTGGATCACATATCATATTAGGATGTAAGTCTAAATTATATTGATTATCGATGACGATAGAGATTATAAAATCCTGATTTAGTCTTACACATAAAGTGAAAAACAACTTGAATTAGTTTTAAAAATTGATAAGTTTACTCCCATTAAATTAAATCTGAACATTGTAGGCAATGGTTTAAACATAGCAAACCAGTGTAGTTGATGCTTGAAACTACTGCTCCCCTTTTGTACTTAAGAGCATGGCAAAATGGTGATCTTGAATGTGACAGAGGCCATCAACCTCTGCACCTTTTCCCTGCTAATAAATAGCACAACCATCCCAGCTAGGCTGTCACTACATGAATAGTGGTTTCATCCATTAGTAGGTGAGATCAAGATGGGCCAGGAGCTTAGTGCCTACCAGCTGTTCTCCTTGGCTTCTGTCTGTTTTGGTCACAAGACTTTGTTGTTTCTTTTGCTTTTATTCCCCCAGCTGTATGAAAAGCCTACAATTCAAACATGTCTTACTCTTCATCCAAGACAGCATGGAATCTACTCCTGCTGCAAGTGTGATCTGCCAAAACAAACCCAACATCTCCTCCATGGTAGAGTACCACTTTGGAAAAGGAGATAAAATTGTAAAACAAAAGCAGCTCATGGACTGTGCTCAGGCCCACAGGGGGAACTCCTTTACAGAAAGCAGATGGAAGAAGAATAAAAAGTCAATGGATTCATGAGGGAGATCAAGACAGAAGGAAGAAAAATAGTACCAACCGATCTCTCCATAAAGAGTCAATGTTGTGCCTACTAAACAAAGCCTTGATCTAGACAGAATTCTACACAAACATGAAGAATCTGGTGGAGTTATCAGTTCACTGCTTCATGCAGAGCGGCTGGAGAAGCTTGGGACTGATCAGGAAGCAGGTTAGTGCTCCAAGAAATGGGTTGCAGGTCACAACTAGTGCATCAACAGCCATGAGGAATCGATAACAGAGTGACCATGATGTAGATGTTATCTATTCTCATTGTTCTATTCACAAGCCAGCTTGGTGTCGAAGCTACTCAAACAGATTGCGAATGCCTGGAACGCCGAGAGTGGGTAGCGATAATCCATCGTGAACATATCCTTTGCAACCTTGCCAAACTGCAGTATAATCTTATCATGCTCGGATGGTGCTGGCTGAGATGGTGTAGGTGCCCCGGCGGCAGGCTGTGATGCAGCGATGAGCTGGAAGTTCTTCACTGAGGCAACAGTGACCCGACCACGAAAATTTAGGCACCAGCACTGCAGCTGCTCATGCCACCTGGGGGGTTTGTTCCTGAGAACCAGTGGTCTCTCCTTGGCCTCTCCGCCTTCATCCCCCTCTTGAGTTCCTCCTATGATATCAGAGAAGCGAGAGCTGCTGAAGTCCATGGAACGATCCATGATGGACTTGGAGAAGGACATGCTGCGGAAGGACTCCTCCAGGGAGCGTGAAACAAGGCTGTCAGGCTGGCCAGGAACTGTGCCACCAGGCTCAAGGGCTGAGGCAGGAATAGAGTGCATAACGCAATGCATTCGACGTGGTCCTCTGGTGCCAAGGACATTCAGCTCATATGTCACCTGAGCTATGCTGTAGCTGCCCGATGGGACTTTAGGAGACACTTTCTTGGAGTAAAATCTGCGGCTTGTTCGTCCAGGCGGGCAGATGGCAGCCCCATTATATGGAGGCTGTGTGTCATAAATTATGAACTTTGTACCAAGAAAATTTGACCTACAATGTAAAAGGGAAGCATCTAAATTGAGATTTGCCAGCACTGCCACAGTCTAGGAAATAAATTCCAATACCTCAACTTCCCAATGTACGTGTTGGTCGATCGTGATATGTTATTGGCATCCATTGAGATAACATATTCAGTACAAGCTGTCCTACGGATCCTTTTAGCTGATAGAAGGAACTTCCCATTCTCAACCAGCACAGCTACAAGATGCAGATTAGACATGAGCATTATTAACAAACATCAAACTTATCATATGTGCATGCAACAATCTGATACTCCACAGAAAGGAACAGAAGGGACATGGAATATCAGGAAGAGTGATGGAACAGGAATCTGCAATCCCCATATTCAGATTAAAAAAACAAGAATTGAAGAATTGAAGAATTCTCAGATTGGTTTCTGCAAAGATTCTTACACCAAGTAGAACTTTCTGCTTTTGGCGTAGAAAAAAAGAAAAGAAGCTCTAAAAGAATCACCCAAATACAAGAATCAACATAGCACAAGGCCTTTTAAGTTAATTTGACAAAAGTTTACAATAATTACCAACCTGACATCATTCTACAATACTTGATGACAAGTTTCTCATGACCAAACGAAGTTTTAACAAGAGAGGAATTTACAAGCAAGTTGACCGTAGAAAGATTGACTATAGTTAAACTATACAACTAGGGAGTGAAACCACATGATGCATGATAAATGAATTGTTTTGTATAAGTTATACGCATGTCAATGCACAAGCAAACGAACGAGCCAGTAGGACAAAAGAACACAGAGTGAAAGAATTGCTTTTCGATCAAAGAAATTATTTATTTCCAATATAATAACTGCCTCTGATCTCTGCAGGTTATTCCAATATTGTCAAAACAGGACATAACTACTGCTACTTGACTTCTACTGGAAGAAAAGGAACAGATAGCAACAGCTCTGTCGGCAACCGCTATGACTTGAGACCAAAGCCCAAATTTGATCAGCAATGATGTGTCACATCTGTTTAGGCCCTAACTGTAGCTGATTATAATGTAACTATGCTAAAAAAATGATTGTTAACTTCTTTCAAAGCTTTTGTTAACTTTTCAATCTACACTACTCCTACACAGTAAGTGTGGACGGTGAGGGACTCCGGGTATGCCAGATAGAATATGTATTTTTTTATTTTGGCATAAACATAGACACTTAAGAATCCGATTAACACATCTCCTGGCTAGTCAACAAGTTCGATGTGCCGATGTTCAAGCATTCCATTAATCTTTTAAAAAATAGATTACAAGATAGAAAATATAGACATACAGAAAATTGATCAATCAGGCACAAACTTACCAGGGCTAAGACATAGATATAGATGATAAGTTAATTTCGACTTGTCCCTCTTGATGAAACATTGAATCATTCCATCTCGGGTTCCAGGCTGTAAAAGAAGAAAAAAAAAAGAAACATCAAACATCAAATAAATAAGTGTCATCTAAACCCCCCAATGCCACATATTGCTCACTTAAAACAAGATGGCTTGTCATCTCTGCTACATGATATTAACGTATAGTTTGCTTAAGAAAATATGATGGTGCATAATCTCTGTTACAAGATAAAAAGGCAAATATCTTTCTTGTAAAGTGGTAAAACAAAGATCTACCTGTTTCAATGATATTGGAAAAGTGAGCTTCCCACAAAACTCGGGACTTCTTACTATCTCTTTGCACATTTCCCTCCAAGCTCTGCACACAGCTGCACAGGCGACAACATCCTTACGAGATGGCCAGGTACCTTCACTTGCTTCCAATCTTTTAATCACATCCCGAAGTAGCTCAGGTGGAAGGCTAGCCCAGCGACTTGACTGGATAACTGGAGGTGTGTCATGTGGCTCAGGCACAAACACTTGAGATTTACCCCGGAGATGCCCAGAAAGACTTGAAAGTCTCACTTCGAAACTACGCCTTGACAAGCTCCCAAAACTATCCCGCACATCTCGAACTATACTACGGAACGACATCTAGTCTAACCAATGCCAGAAACGGCACAGAATAGGATAGACAGAACCACCAAGGAGGTAATATGGCAGCCCACTTGTGTCGGAGTGATAAGATGGTCAAGACGTTGAACTGCACAAAGATAACACAATGATGAAATGTTGCCTCTACAAACAAAAAAAATAACAAGAGGGAAGTCAATCGACATTTCTCAATTACCAGCAAAATATTAAGAATAACTATGATTATCTTTTAATGGTATACTACAATGCATTAACAAAACAAAATAGAATTCTAAGCAATCTTTCTTAAGCAAGCATCAAAAGAATAACACCATTACAGAAAAATGCTATTCTAATAATCATAACATAATAGGATTAATAACAGATAAAATCAAAATTTTAAGAGCACAAGTTAAGTATATCATGGTGCGAGTACGGTGGTAAGCCCAATTTTTTCTCTTTATATATATATTACAAAACCAAAATCAACGAGAGTTTGTGACAGAAGCCAGTGATTAAACTCTTCTGGTAGTGAAGCGAGGCAGGATAGCCTACCAAGATATAAAGCTAGGAAAACTAAAAGCTTGGATCTAGACACCATTATATCGTCATCAACAATCCGTTGGATCAGACATGAGAGCGAGCTCAAAGATGATAAAATAATCATTCAAGACCAACAAGATCACATAACAAATCGATCAAACTTCGGTGAGAGGCCTTAAAAACGGAGAAAAGGAATCACCCTGACCCTAAAGTGAGAAATTTCGACCATTTTATCACTCGAACCTAGAAATCTCCTAACGTCGAGCACATTGATCGAAAATTACCTCGTACGGAAGCAAACATTACAAATGACAGATATTCATGATTTTTGCTTCAAAAAATCTAATTTTGATCCGTAAATATTAACAGACAACACAAATCTACACGTTCTTAAGGTTACCGAAGCTTACAACGAGAAATATAAACGACAAAAAAGAAAAAGAAAAAAAAAACCACAGAAAGATCAACAGAAACAACATAAATAGCTCCAAGCTTAAACCTTGACCTTCCTGAGACGAAAATTTAAGCCTTTCCAAGAACTACCTCAAACCATCACCTAGGGTTGCTAATTAAAACAATCATAGCGAGCTCAAGACAAATAATTCGGCATCAAAGGCAAATATTTACAAGCTAAAACACAATACTCCCTCAAAAAAGACACAAAAGCAAAACCATCGGTCGATCTACCTCAAATCTCTTGAATCTGAAGGCAGAAACACCCAAAGAGGAACGGAGGACTCAACGCTTCGATCCCTTCGAACTTACGAACCAAACCGGCCGCCCACCAAATCTCCCAGTCACGACATCCCTTCTCGCCGCCCTCCTCTCTCTCACAAGATCGACCCAGACGCAGAAGACGACGGAATTCAAAGCCCCGTTAAATCCAATTGAGAGGAGGGGGGAGTCAGAAGGGAGAAGGGAGAAGCGAGAAGGGGAGGGTGGTGGGAATAGTGCGGACGCGTAGTTTAATATTATCCCATGTCCGCCACTTACCGGGACGGAGGAGACTGACGCCGTCAAGCGACGACGCCTCCCGAGGGAAGTATATCATGATCTCCTGACACTACCCCGGCACAAAACACATTTTTCATCTGTAATCTTCCGACACGTCACGTGATAACGTTGGCCCCACGGCATTGTTTTGTCCAAAGAGGGAACAATCGTGTTCCCTGACTTTTCCGGGACAGTGGAGCAGCTTTTAAGGCGGCTGCCACTGGTGGCGTCGTCTCTCCGCGTGAGCGCGAAGCTTCCCATGAGCGGGACGGCGTTTGCCTGGATCACTTTAAGTCAACATCAACGCTGCATCAATGAGGCTCGCCTTTGTTTACTTCTTCAGCCGACGAAATACCATTTATATCCCTGCACACCATTGCAATCCTCAAAGATACTTCTCTCTTTAATTACCGGTCAACATACGTACATATATATTAAGTAATTTCGATATAATTATTTACTGCTGTAAAAATAGAAATTTGGAGGGATGAAATCCCCAAAAAGTCTAATTTTGTTTATTTGCTTTTTATGGTGTGGGTTAAAAAGGAGAGAGACAAAGACAGAGACAGAACAAAGCAAAGTGGGGTTAGCTTTTTTAGCACGTCGGGAAAATAAAAAGAACTCGTCCGATTCAGATAGGGGACCCACGTCGAGAGAGCCGTTTCGGCCAATCATAAGCCGGCGTACGTTTTCGGGTGCGTCGCCCGCCGGTAAGAAAACACCGGTCTCGGGTTTCCGGACCACCGACGTCGTTCTCGCTTTACCCGCTCTTCAACTGGAGGCCGACGAGGGACCCGTATGAGATGGAGCGTCGCGTCCAATCGAAAGGTGGAGCGGGGAAACGGGTGGAAGGTCGGAAGTGAGAAGAACTGCTTCGGGTTTCGATAACACCACGCCGGTGGGTGTTTGGGGGGAAGAAGCATGGAATAATGAATGAGGGACGCACGCTTCGGCTCATCAAAGTTCGCGACCTCATCCGATGTGATGATGAGAGAGATTAATAGGAGATTATTATTCCCACAATAATAATAATAATAAATGCAATTATGTGATGGATATTATAAGCTGGTTTGGGCGGTGCACAATAATTTCATGGGTGGCGTGACAACAATTTATAGGGTGGCCATAATTACTGTATTGTGGGGGCAATGATGGATGGTAATGAGAGCTGCAGCCACAATTACTGATTGCCACAATTAGAGTAGCGAATCGATCAGGCAATGGAGAGAATGACATGCATAAACCAAAGGGAACAACAACACATGTTCGTTGGATGAGGTGAGTAGGCTTTGTTTTCTACTCTCCATATTCCGAGTTCATTTACTTCTTCTATCATCTCTATCTCTCCATCTGCAATTGGTTTTCTAGTTAAATCTAAAGATGATAAGCCATGATATGATACTTTTTTCGAGCATTAAATCCGTTAATAACGAAATGTATAACTCTAGGAGGATTCAAAAGTTACTAAAAACGTTCACCAATTTTTCACTATAATCAATACAGATCATGTGGAGTTCATCGACGTGGTTTTGGACTCTCTATATGTCACAATTGTTAGAAATTTTGATAGATCATAATCATCTTTTTTTTTCTTTTTCCAACGATCCCTCAGCTTCTTATTTGTAATTCAGTTTTAAATTAATATAATTATTTATTCTCTTTTAAAAATTTATAATTTTTTAAGTTTAGAGGCGATGGATTTTCTCAATATCTTTCTTTAAATTAATGTTGTATAATCTGATTATATATTTTATATCGAGTCTGCATCACATTTTAAGAGATTAGAAAAACACTTTATTCTAAATAATTTCATCTATTAGAAGAACTTAAAGTTATCGACTTCACCCGTCGTCCACTGTGGTCAAGACAGACTACTTGGAGTTCATCAACATGACTTTGGGATTCTCTATCACAATATTAGGTCGAGAAATTTGGTAAGTCATCGCTAGCAAATTTTGGTATAACATAGTCGATGAAAATTTTATCAATAGTTGACACATGACCCACAGAGAAAGCTTTTTTTTTTTTTCAATCTACCATGGAAAAGAAGAAAAATACAAATTTCGTTCTTTTCCTTTACAACAAGACGGAGAATCGTAAACCTATTTCTCCTCCTTGATGATAAGAGAAGACAATCATAAATTTTTTTCCCCTCCTTCAAATGTATAAAATCGTATCTTAAACAATGAAAAATTTAACTCCCGGAGGAGAACAACTCTAACCTACGTTTGAAGATTTTATGCTACTAACTTGAACGTCGAAGGGATCGGATCAAAAAATCTAACTTGGCCTTAGTATTCGTACAAGTGATATCTTAAAAATATGATGCTTTTACTTTGGAGCTACCTCGGAACTATCTCGAAACCACCTTCCATCTCAGAATTATCTTAGAGTCACCTTCTACCTCGAAATCTAAAGCCATCTTGGATATTTCTGTACACACTAAAATATATTACGTCAAGCTATTAAAGATGTTAATAATATTTTTTTTCCTAATTTATAACACAGTCTTAAATAAATATAATTATTTTTAAAAAAAATAAAAATAAAAATATTTAAAATTGAGAGGCGATAGACTTTTTCATTACTTTGTTCGAGCACTAAGATTTTTTAATAACCGAGTCATTATATTTTAAGAGACTAATAAGCGTCACTGATAATTATATTTATTAAAATTTATTATTTTTTAATATTTGTTGAAGGGTTCTATTACGCTACCAAATCAATATTTTATATGCCTATTTATAAGTAAAAAACAACACACCAATTATGATCACATAATTGGACTCCACGGATGAACAAATATCTTATCCACCTACTCGATTGATCTAAATAGGAATTGCAATAGATTAGATCTGAAAACTTCACTAATCATTTAGCTAACCTAACTTTAGCTCAATCCGAGTAGGTAGCCATATCTTATTCAAATCTATCGATGTCAAATCCTAATTAGACATCATTTGCTCTATCCCTCATATAAGATTCACAAAATCCAATCCAAAGTGTTCAAACACATCAGATTCGAACATACAATCATAGTGAAGGAATCATTCCCTCGAGGACTTGTGCCGATGGATGTCGGGTGACATTACACCACATAAAGAGTTCACATCTACATCGATTGGGATTAGACAGGGAGGTGACGGTCCGATCCTTCCATACGTTAATTGCTCCCGACATGGGTTTAGAAAAATGTTTGGAATAATTCTCCTCGATCTATAAGGTCATGTCAATAATTAGAGGCTAATAATACTAAGACTATGTCGATTATTAAAGGGTTAGTGCGCGTATTAAGGCCGAAAGATGCCAATCTAGCTTTAGATGTCACTAGCACGCATGATGTGATTTCATTACGTACCTAACGCATCTATAAGATAGAAGGAATCGAAGGAATCATACGTGGGTGAGATGTTATTGTAAGACTTGTTTTGGGTTGCATGAAAGTGTCCTTTCTCTTTGTATTAAAATTTAGATATTAGAGTATTTTATTATAATTTCATGATTTATTTTTTGAGATCGGATCGATCGAGCATGATACTAATATTCTAATATAGAATATGATTCCTTCACTATGAAAAGAATAACTAATCGATTATGTTTCATTGATTTTCTTTTGTTGATCAATTTTATTTTGTTTATATAAATAAATAAATATATATATATATAACGAAAGAAAACATCGAAAAGTATATGGAGATCTAAAAAATATCATGAATGAATCTACAAAAGCGGAAAAGGACACGTAGAATGTGTCTAAGAAAGTCTTCCCTCTAGCAATCAAGTGGGAAGTCATATTAAGCGAAGAAAAAGACAAGATGATGAATGCGATAGAGATTAGGAGGAAAAAAAATATCTTCTTACCTTTAGGTAAGGGTCATTTTCAGAGCGTTGAAATCCTTATTGGTTCCACTATTACTGTTCGAGTTGTAAAGTGGCATTAGATCCCCATATCATTTTATGATGATTGGTATGATTCAATGATGCATGTTTCTTTTCTATTCCACATCAAAAACATATCATCAATGCATCTTCTGTTGGCTCATCACGATTGTTAATTGGATCTTGTATTTTATCCATTAAATAATGAAAAACATGTGAAAACATAAAAATTATTTTTTTAGCAGCTTGAAAAAGATGTGTGAGAAAGCAAATAGGATTATCGAATGTGTGGAGATCACTGCCTTATGATTCAATATGTTTTTCACACATATTGATTCATATGATTCGAAAAGAAAACTTTACAGAGAAAGCATTTGTCACTATTCTTAATTAACTTATTAATTTTATTTGATCCGATCGAAATATTTAAATTGAAATTGATAGTTATATACTAACCAAGTTTTTATAAGTTATTATAATACATATGTGTCATAGAGCTCTCTCACTATGCCTAATTATTTAGTCAATTCTAATATTAAATGTCATGATCAAAATAAAATAAACTAAATAATTTATCAATTTTTTATTATAGATTAATCGAAATATTATAATATTTTTTTATACCAATATAATATAATCATAAAAGTCATATAATCCAGTGTGCGGAGATCACTACCTTATGTTTCCTTCTTCCTCTTTGATGATCTACAATTCTTGGATAAAGTCTGTTGGTATTAATACATATAGATATATACATATTGTAACACGTCTAATTAGTCCCATATCGAAAGTGGACATGATTAAAATTGACTTATAAGAGTCTGATGAGTTTACTATTATTAACTTCAACTAAATATTTTAATCAATGATTTAGATCAAACGAAATTGATAGACTAATTAGCCCATTGGGTCATGATTCATACGTATATACACACAAATAATTGAAAGACTACAACCCAACTATAGATATCACTCACTTCCTCTTATGTTTACTGAAGTTTTTCTCTGTTGGTTCTTCCTCAACGACCATCTACCTGTCTTATGTGGAAAGGAAAAATATTCTGTTTTATTATGAAACGTCACAAAGATATTTGACGCCACCACAACTTCTAAGTATAGAGATCACCGCATATGTTGGCATAGTATAGAGATCACCGCATATATTTGACATAACCTCAACCCCTCTCCACTGTCAAGGAGAGGGATTAGATCAAGCACAGTAGCTCCTCAGGAAACAAGGGATGAGGATGATGGCAGGAAATTTCTAATCAGACTGCTGTTTGAGGGTCAAATCTGATAGAGTAGTGATATCAATCTGGTTGATTGCTACCAAAAACAATCTCTGTAAGTGCCATCAAGTCAACGTCTAAATCCACCAAATAAAAAGGTTCCAGTTTTAATGGTGCCTTTTGTTTATAGCCACCATTCGAGGGTCAAATCAGATACAGTATTGACATCAATCAGGTTGATAGCTGACCAACAAAAAATCTTCCTTAGTGCGCAGAGTCAACGCCTAAATCCTCCAAATAAAAGGTGTTTTGTGTATCATGAAGTACTGAGGTCACGGTTGAATGCAGGATAAGAGTACTTGTGATGGAAGTAAAAGGAGACTGCCACTAGTTGGGTCCGATGCATACATAGGCTCCGCAAGGTTAATGTTAGATTACACACAGAGGCCTAATGGTATTTATTGCCCTCCTAAAGTGACAGAAAAATAACTGTTTCCGAACCAACCTGACGTAGGTCCTCTTCATCGAACCAAATCGATCCGCAACTTAAGACTCAATGAAACCGAACCGGGTTTCATCGAGACCGGACGAAGGTCTTCTCCCAGCCCGATCGATGGGATACGCCTCAACCAGCGTCGCGTCCTCGATCGGACAACCCTTCACCGATCAAATGATTGTAGAGATTTGGATCTGATTAGTACGCATTCATTGAAATTGCATCTACGCAGATTCATAATTCGTAATTTCAAAGCCTGATTCTAATATAGCCACATTCTAAGATTACTGAAGCAGATTTAGTGCAAAGAGGCAAATGGAGTCCCCATTCTTCCCTCTCTGCATCACAAGTAAGAAGTGAAACGATAGGAAACGAAACCCCGAGGAAGAAAAGCGCATCAAGCCCTCTCCCCGCGGATCCTGCGCGCGAGCTGGATGTCCTTGGGCATGATGGTCACCCTCTTGGCGTGGATCGCGCAGAGATTGGTATCCTCGAAGAGGCCGACGAGGTAGGCCTCCGCCGCCTCCTGGAGGGCCGACACGGCGGAGCTTTGGAACCGGAGGTCCGTCTTGAAGTCTTGCGCGATCTCCCGCACCAGCCTCTGGAAAGGCAGCTTCCGGATGAGGAGCTCCGTGCTCTTCTGGTACTTGCGGATCTCCCTTAAGGCCACCGTCCCGGGGCGAAAACGATGGGGCTTCTTCACGCCGCCGGTCGCGGGCGCCGACTTCCTCGCCGCCTTCGTCGCCAGTTGCTTCCTCGGTGCCTTGCCGCCGGTGGACTTGCGAGCGGTCTGTTTCGTTCTCGCCATCTGGAGATCGGGGTCGAGTGAGGAAAATTTGGGGATTTCGAGATCGGAACTTTGGGATTGGAATGGGAGAAGGACATGAGATTTGGGTCATTTTATAGGCGGAGGGGGAAGAAGTGGCGGGATTGGGGCAATTAATTGGGGGTTCGAAAAAAAGTTCGAACGAGAAATTACGCTTTCCCGCGTAGAATTTGGGGCGTTCGATCGGAATCGATGAACGGCAAAGATGATGCACAGTGGGAATACGCGGATCGCGATCCCTGGCTCTTCCTATCACTTATCAGAAACATTGTTTATCACACGTGTAGGTCTCACAACGACCTGATTCGAACGACCAGATGTGGCGGATCTGTTTCAGCGACTTTTTTTTCTTTAATTTTAACTCGTTTACATTTGTGCATTTTAAATTAATAAAAAATCTTGAGTTTTTATCCAATGACATCCATTAATTAAATTTTACTTGACGTCCTTTTTTTTTTCACCTTGATAAAAATATCTCTTTGTCACCGCTCTCACTCTCAATCGTCATGTTGTCTTTTCTTTTATCTTCTAATTTTATTGGTACCATCTCATTCTCTATTAATTATTGTCGTCAACGATATCATCCCCTCCTTCACGATCTCCAATATCGTCTCTAGAAATCACTATCACCATTAGCAAGTAAGTATCGATGATAATAATGAAATCAGAACAGGAGTTAGAGATAGTAATATGTTGACGAAAAGAGTGAGGGTGATGATAGAGGGTTATACGTAAAAAAATATATATATATATATATATATATATGGTATTAAGAAAAAGTTTAATAATAATTTTTTTAAAAGATAAAATGCCCAGAAACATTTTGTTTCAATTTAATGTACAAAGCCATATCAAATGAAATGCGAAAAATAAGGGTCAAAGTTTGACGTGAATTCCATCTACTGCTTAAAATTGGTGGATCGGAGTTACCAGAAATATAATTAAGAGTAGGAAAATAGATATACGAATCAAATCTAAGAATTTGAATATTTAGTAGTTTATTAATGGAACTAAATTAGTATTTACTATTAACAAGGGAGATAATTATAATAAGACTCACGTTACATCAGTTGACGCCCCACGACTCTGTCGGGCTGACAACACCCGGCAAACATGGGTCGAAACACCAACCGAGGCCTATTAACGACTCCTCAGGCTCTATCCCTCACGCCACGCCAATAGTGATGTCAAACGCCGTCAAAGGTACGATCATGCTCCCTGCGGGCAAGCACACCTGGTAACACCAAACTTTCCTATAAATACCCCCGCGTTCTAAACAAGAAGGGAGATAACAAAACCTCATGCGACTATTCACTAACTTGATCGTCGGAGTGGCCGGGTCAAGCACCTCGACCCGGCCTGTGCGCAGGAACGAATGCGAGACGATTCTCTCCGGACCCACGAGGGGAGGAGCCCCTTCCAGGAGGAAACGGCAACCCACCTCCACGACCGAACCAACCGGGCCAGCGTCCTCGGTAGTTTCGAGAAACCCCCTTTGGAGATCCCCCGCCATCCGGACTCGAACCGAACCGCGTCGGCCTCGAAGCCACGGCTCAAGGTAGTTCACACAAACAACTATATTTATTTCCATTGTTTAGCCACAAGAACACGATCTATGGGCTCAAGTCCTAGCATTGACCGGGATATATGTCGTCAACCAACTGTGTGTCAACCAGAATCAAGTGCTCGAAGGGGAGTCGTGGAAGACACCTGCCCGCTTAAATCCTTACACCAACTGCACATCAATTCATGGACTCATGAAGACGAAATCACAGACCGCTTCACTTCACACTGTGATACGCACATCTGACTACTAGTGAACTGCGTGATCGCCGTCCGAAGCGGCGCTGCACTTGCCGAACAGGCTCCGCCGGCACGTCGGGCACGAGAGCCGGGACGCCAGCCAACGATCAATGCAGTGGACGTGGAAGCCGTGGTTGCAGCCGGGTAGCACGCGGACGCGCTCGCCGGGCGCGAACTCCGACAGGCATATCGCGCACTCCGACCCCCCGACCGGCTCGCCCGAGTACACGATCAGGCCGGAGCCCGCGGTGGCGGCCTGCTCCTCCTTGACGCGAGCGGCTGCCGCTGCCACCGGGAGGTCGGCAAGACACGGCCGGGCAGCCTGCGGTTCCAGCCACGCCCACCGCGCGACGCGGAGCACGCACCGGACGACGAAGCTCGCGACGACGACGCCGATAAGCGCGCAGAGGACGACGGCCAGGATCATGATCACGTCGGCGTCGTAAGAGCTGCGCCCCCGCGAGTTCGGCGAGGCCACGGGTGCCAACTCATCAAGCAACAGCAGCCTCCGGCCGCGTTGTGGAGCAGCGGGAAGAGTGGAAGACAGCATTATCGTGCTAAGAAGCTCTCTTCCAAACGCAGGGCTGGAATCTGCACTTAAAGACGGGATTCCGATGAGGTGTTCTCCAGGCTTTACATCGAGCAAGGACAGACGAGGCTTGCACTCGCACAAGCTAATTGGATACAGGAAAAGACCAGCGCAGCAACTCCAAACAAGAAGACACTCGAAGCCACCATAAATCATGGATTTGGAGCCTCCACTTAGAGTTTAATATTCATCGAGGAGAGGGATGCATCACTGCACTCGGAGAAATGGGGATCCGACGACGCTGACTTGTCTACTCGTGAGTAGATCACATCGCGCCGCAAGGCAATGGGAGGCGTGGGTGATGGAGTTGGAGTGGTGTGGTTAGGGTGGGTGGAAGGATGCCGTCCCTTTTCGGATACTAATATATGATGCCGTCTGGAATTATTATATGCAATCATGCATATAAAGATGGTGTTATTTAAAAGCAATTATATATATATATATATATATATATATATATATATATATATTCTTGGAAACGATTTGATGAAAAATTGGCTTTCCAGTACTTTGAACTACATTTAAAAAAAAATTCTTAGTTTGTAAAAATTAGAAAAAAGAAATCATTTGTGAAAATTATTTTGTGAAGAGTCCTTAATTTGGAAGTGTTTTTATAATTTAATGAATACAAAATGAGTATTACTCTCTCCTTTATACAATTATACATAAAAGTATCTCTACATTTTTCAACACTTCTTGGGGTCTTTAAAAAAAAGGGATAAAATCATGCAGGGCCTATATAGAAAGGATAATTTCTATCGAGCTCTTGAATCGATAAATATAAATAATTATTTATTATATGACATACCATATAAGGTAACATGAGGCTTTAGGTAAGTAAAAAGAGATATTAATCGACATATTTAGTCATACAAAGTAAGATGATTCACATAAGTATCAGAGTTACTTCTATCAAAATCGAACAAACAACTCACTCAAAATGAATATATATATATAATATAATTCACATGTGTAAAAAAATTTCGTAAAGAATCCAAAATCTTTATAAATTTTCATATAGTATTTTTCATGAAATAACTATTTTACCTTAGCTCTCACTATACCCAAATCTGCATGTCGCATTCATATTCGTTTAATACTGGCTCTCTGATTCTTGTTGGACTTGTTACTTATGTCCCTACTTAGATGATGATAATCGCACTGGATCTTTCTTTGTGCATAAGAGCTATAAATAAAAATTACGAGAGTCATCGTTATACCTCTTCGACGTAATAAGATAAAAGAGATAGTGCATAGTAGATATGATAAAAACAAGGATAAATTAATTTTTTCATATGATAAGAAAAGTTTTATAAGAATTTATTAAATATATAATCTATGAAATATCTTAAGGCATCCCGACAGTTCCTCAAACATTGTGGCAAGTGCTAAGTGCTGTTGTGAACCCTACTGCCACTTTGGAGTTTCATGTGCATCTTCAACGTTAATGTGGCACAAAGTCTACTGCAAGTCTCAAATGGATAAGACTGACAAATAATGGTTCTTTTTCTCAACTTGCCTATTAGTGGGGGTACTTATGTTGGATGTCTCCCGGACATTATCTTGACTCTCAGCTTCTATCAGATCAAGTGCCTGGGCCAGGTTTCAGAGCTCAACAGAAAAACTTTCTTGTATGGAGTGGTGGTAGGGAACATGTCTTCTTCAATTCCACCACTCGAGATGTCTTTGACTTTCTTTTTCCTTTTTTTTTTTTGAACATTTTCTTCGTTCTCTTCTTAAGTTTATCTTGAAATTTTAATAACTTTTATTATCCTGGGATGTGACAATTACTAAGTTTTCAGTAGCAACTTAATGAGAAAATTAAAATTATATATTGAAACTTAATGTTGAGAAGTCAATACGGTTAGATTCTATCCCGAATATGTAGGGTCGCCCACACGAAGATCCGAAGATCCGAAGATGTGCAAAGGAACTAAGTCGGGTCGAAGAGTACCTCATCGGTCAACTCAAGGTGGGTTTTCGATTGTTGCTCCTCCTTGCCAAGAAAGGTCAATATCGAGATGGAGATTCTCGACTCAATCTCTCCAAAGTTTAATTCAGCACGAGGCGATATATAGTTGTTTGAGGTGTGCTCCCCTTATTAATGGGGAGGGATTAGTTTTTATATCAATTTGTTGGAAGCTCGACCATACGAGGCTCATTAATGATCTATGATACCTCGGGAGGTCGACCCAAGCTTTCCGCACTACGCGAACCGACTTATATAACTCTGCGCCATGCGATACTGTCTTGCGTCATCGCAAATGACTCGAGGTAGGGTAACGTTGCCTCATACAGATCCAAGCGGCACGGGTATGACTTCCGTCGCCCTTAGTTCCGATGTGCTTTTATCAGCACGTATGCACCACGTCGGTCATGAGGTGACTATCGCCCGTTACCAAGCAAGTCACACCAAAATATATCCTATCAACTCTTATTGGAAAACGAATTGTCGCATGCAAATTAGAACAAATGATAACTTATAAAGGATAATTATATTAAATTTAAAAATAATAAGCAGTCAATGACATAATACCTTTGTTAATAAAGCTATAAGCACAACTATCTCTGTATTAAAAATTTGGACTATTAAAGAAAGGTGGTATTATCTAAAACATTACATGTCTTTTGTAGAATGGATAATGCAAGTAAGTCAAGAGATAATGTGCTTAGTTGCATTGTAATACCATCAAATAATTTCAAGAATTATATTAGTTTTATTTTAAAGAATAATAAAATTAATTTTTTTTTTTTATCAAATATACTGTTTTATAAGGTGTTGTTAGTAGAAATAGTGGTAGTTATGAAGGTGCAAATGGAACGTCTAATATATTGTTGCCTAACGAAAAAGGAAGTTTACTATTTATAATCTGCATTTACTATTTACAGTTCCTTATAATTGATTATTTTTTTTAAATAATAAAAAGATTAATTTTTTATTATAATCTTAATATTATCGATTTTATTTTATTTTTCTCACATCCTCTTATTTCATTTTTCTCTTAATTGATATCCTTTTTTTTATGTCGTCCTTTTTTAAAAAAATAGAAGTAGTAAAAGAGATGAAAAAAATAAATGAAAGAATAAAATATTATATTTATTTGTAAAAAGATAGTTTTAAAACATTAAAAAATTTAAAATAGGATTATAAACAGTAAAGAAGAGTTACAGATAGTAACAGAAAAACAAAACTATATTAATTGACCTAATTACCCTTTCAGCTGCTACCCCTTTCCCATCATTAAACGCCATCCGTCGCCGCTTCCGTCCCTTTTCTTCCTCCTCCGCGCCGGTGCGGACGACGGTGGCGTCGCCATGCCCCCGAGCCAGGCGACCCACGACACGGCCTCCGATGCCTCCGCCACCGCCGCGACAACTTCGGAGCTGGAGCCGGGTCATTCGCCGCCGGGGGCCCCGATCCAGCTCCTCCCCCAGGACGCCCTCCACAACGTTCTCGGCCGCCTCTCCCTCCGCGAGGCCCTTGCCTGCCGCCCAGTCTGCCGCCTCTTCCGGGACGCCCTCTCATCCTTTCCCTTTCTGTCCTCTCTCCCCCCTCTCCGCCTCCTCGCCCTCCGCCACCCCCGCTCCTCGGCCAACGGCGGCGGACGCGACTCCCACGGATCCTGTCTCCACGCGTTCGATCCCTCCCTCCGTCGCTGGATCCGCCTTCCCCTGTTTTTCCTCCCCTTTCCCTCCTCCTCCCCGGTGACCGCCTCCCCCTCCCTCCTCTACCTCTGGGTCGACGCCGCCGCCGCCTCTACTGGCGACGCAAAGATCCCGAGGACCCTCGCCGTCTACAATCCCCTCTCCGGATCCCACCGCCTGCTCCCCCCGCTCGGCTCCGCCTGGTCTCGCCACGGCACCGTCCTCGCCGGCCCTGGTGGTGCTGTTCTCGTCCTCACCCAGCTGGCCGCCCTCGCGTATTCCCCCGGATCCGACCGCTGGCTCAAGTTCTCCCTCAACTTGCCTTCCAAGCCCCGGAGCCCAGTTCTGATGGCCGGGGCGATCTTCGCGCTATGCGACGTCGGCACTCCCTGGCGGAGCCTGTGGAGGCTCTTCTCCTGCCGCCTGCTCGATCTCGGTGAGTGGGCTCCGCTGAAACGGCCCGAGTGGGGGGACGTGCTCAACATCCTCAAACGGCCGCGCCTGCTGGCTGGTGCGGGCGGTGGACGGATATTAATGATCGGAGGGCTACGGTCGTCGCTCGATGCGGATGCGCCGTGCTCGACGGTGCTGATCTTGAGGCTCGATCTACAAACGATGGAGTGGGATGAGGCTGGTAGGATGCCTTCGGAGATGTATCAGTGCTTCGGGGGTGGCGGGTTGGGCCATGTGGCGGCAGCCGGCGGGGCCAATAACAAGGTGAAGGTGTTCGGTGGGGACGGGAGGGTTTGGTTCTCGGGGAGGAGGGTCAGAGGAAAGTTGGCAATGTGGGAGGAGGACGACAAGGGTGGCTGTGGTGTGTGGAGTTGGGTTGATGGCGTTCCAGGGTGCAATGAAGGAGTATACAGGGGCTTCGTCTTTGATGCTGGTTTCAGTGCCATGCCCTGAGATACACAAACTAGTGAGGTACTTTTGCTCCAGTTTTATGTAGAACCTGTAATTATATCATAGATGACTAGGAATTATTCTCTTTTCAGATGCATTTAAAATTATATCCTTTGTGAATTTCTAGAATCGAGATCTATCTAATAGTTAATTGGAACATCAGAGGTTTGTCTTACCTGATCTTAGGTTCGTTCCAGCTGGTTTTAGGTGAAAGATCCTGCCACAACTTATTTATTCAAGCCTTCAACTTAAATCCTCTTCACGTCCCTCCATTAGGGTCTACATATATTTTTTTCCTGCTGTTTAGAGGGTCATATCACTAGGCAAACCAAGAGCGATCAGATATATTCTCTCAAAAACCACTGAGCTATTGAACAAGGCCCTGTGGATCTAGAATGTATTTCATGGAACTAATTGTTTTTTGGGGCTTATTGCTCAGAGTCGCGTAGTTTTCATTTATTATTGTGGAACTGGTTTCCGTGAAAAGTTGGGTAGCAATAGTAGGTGGGATGATGTAGATAATCTAGTTAGCCGAGTAGAAGTTTGTCAATTGCTGTGATGCTGTATTCTGCAGTCTTTTTTTTTTTCATTCTGCAGTCAATTTCACTCAACCAAAATCCTCCTCTAAATCTAGTTGACCTTTAGCATTACTAGGATCTGCTGAGTTTGAATTGTCTCTTATTTGAATATAGTGTACGAGACACAGATAATTTAAATTGGTACTGACATAGAGTGTTTTTTAAGGCCACATGCTTTTGCTAGACTATCTCGTGAGGTTAACTAAACAGTTGTTCTCAGTTATTGTCTAAAGGTTGGCACTCTCTCTAATAATTAGTACAGTATTTGACACTTTAGCCTGAACCTGCATCTACACGCTAGAGAATAATTTGGCCAAGCATTTTGTATGGAATTGATTTAGACCCAATTTGTACCTTGGTCTGAATCAAGACAAGTTCTTATCTGCCTTAAAAGATGGGACACAGCAGGCAATTCAGATCATTGAAATGCTTGTTTCCAACTTTTAGATTATTAGTATAGCAGTTCTCTGATTTTGAAAGGCCTCTAATGGACAGGGACTTTAAGAAGTAGTTCAGGGTTCCACAATCCTATTTTAGAAAGAAAAGGGATTTTGATGGGCTTGCAAATGATCATGACCTAAACAGTGACAAAAAATTCCTGTTTTGCGGACAAACCCACTGTCTGTGTCGTACTGACTGGCTGTATGCACAGTCCATACCATCTATTTGCATGAGTCCATGAGGCCCCTCCGAGGTTCAATGGGTTATTCAACTTCTGAATCACGTAGGACAGCAGTCATTAACTATTATACAACTTCTTTTTCATATTTTCAGCAATATCTCTTGTATAGCTTATTACTCTAAACTAGTTTTGTAATCCTGGTTAGATTAGGAGATCAAAGCACTAATAGTCCTGTAAGTATTGGTGATTCTAAGTCCTTAAGGCTCAAACATAACTAAATGGAAGCTTTATTTTCCGTTCCCAAGATTGTTCTGGTTCTTTCTACACAATGGAAGCTCCTTTCATGTAAACTCAACTTTTTGGTATGTTCTCATGTAGGCGTGCGGTGCCAACTCCAACTTTCCTTGTTATCCACTCTTGTTTTGGATCCATTTGACATCCCTTAGGCTCCTTTCTCGATTTGAATCAAGCGAGTAATTATTTTTATTAAATCTTTAATATATCACAAGCTTCCATTGGTAAGGGTGTATATTTGAATTAGAGCTTCTTTTTGTCATGTCAAATGGATGTTCCTATGCTTTGTGGTTTGCGTTAGATCAAAGGATACTTTATTTAACTTATTCTTGTATTGCTTCTGAAAGTGAACTGACCATATTTATTTAATTGCCTTATTTGCATCACTTAGACTTACTATAGTTTTATGCCTTTTCCTTTACAATTGATCTATTTTTCATTATCCATACTTGGACCTCTCCCTTGTACTGATTGGGCAAGTAAATACATGGATTAAATGGTTTACATATGCTATAGATGAGAGTTCCACGATGCCATAGCACTGAACTTTAGGAAGTTAGCCGAACTTGAAAGTTGCACTTAATATTCTCAGACATGCAGATATGCATCCGGTATATGATTGTATTATATGCCTAGCATAGTTAACTAGGCAGTTCCATCTTCTCTTCCTTGGTAGTTTAGTCTGCATTGTTATGGAAAGAAAAATGAAATAATAGCATCTCCGGTGGAGAGCTAAATTGATGATTCTTATTTCTCTGCAGCTTATGATTGACTTTTGAAAGTATAATTAACTTGGTATCTCCCTCCTCGAGCCTGTTTTGTACCAGTAACCAAGTATAGAGAGAACCACTTGCTGCACATAAAATCCGAGACGGCGGAGAGATAGGCCTTTGCATCAGTGCGAGCCATTGCAAGGGAGGGGTTGGTGTGAAGGTGGCTTCGCTTCGGCGTCTGTACTGCACCGTGCTTTGTGTATGAGAACATGAAACCCATGAAGGTGCGTGCTTATCGTTTTCACTGGTCTTGGCATCACATTTAGTTGACGCAACCAAGGCCTCGGTTGTCTATCGAATCTTTATTTGAGTTTATGTAGCACTCTACTACTTGATGAATGTAGTCTAGCCTATATGGCTTATCAACTGGCTTGACGAGTCCTTTTTTTTCTCGCCTATATTCGGTGCACATCCTACCAAAAATTAGGGTCATGCAGCATGCTTATCTGCTATTTTATTCAAACACGGATGGGGTTTCCTTTAAAAAGCAGGCAGCGTCCTTGATTCCACCACATCTCCAATTAGTTACTTTCTGGTGTGAGATCTCACTGACATCAAAACTCGATGCTTGTGATGGCAGAAACTTCTTTAGGGCTTTATTAAAAGGCTCGGAAAATGGTCCGGCTCTGTCAAAAGATCAAGAACGAGTTATCTGACTAATTTTCTAATGAGCTATAGGGATCGATTAATATTTTCATGTATGCAAAAGTCAATTGTATTCTTGTGTTTCTGAATCAATTTAAATCTGTATGGGATAAGAAAATAGGAGGCAAATAGAAAGGAGAAAGAAGTGCAGAAAAGGGTAATTTAAAAAAAAAAAAACTTCAATTTTTTTTGCTTTTTCTTGCAAAGACTTTTTTTTTTAAAATATGAGATTACATCTAATCTTTTTTTCATTGCCTTCGGTTGGTCGTCCCATGCATTGCCAAGATCTTGCCAAACAACGATTGGTGAGGGCGAGGTAACTATTCATCCTCTTCGTTCAAGAGAGGTAGATCCCTCTCAGTCAGTGGGAGGGTTAGAATGTTGGACAGAGATTAGGGATAATTTTATTTTTTTAAAAATAAAGAGGGGTAATCTTATTTTTTAGAAAATAAAGAATGTTATAAGAAAGAAAATAGAAGAAAAGGAAAAATGAATATTTATAATTATTATAATATAATGGGTGGTAATGAAACATACAGTGGGCATTTGGTCTAGTGGTATGATTCTCGCTTAGGGTGCGAGAGGTCCCGAGTTCAATTCTCGGAATGCCCCTACTATTTTCATTTTCTTCTACTTTTTGCTGCACTTAGCAGCGACACGTCCAAGCCGCCGACGGAATAGTCTTTACACCGCCCACGAGCGTATTAGTATTCCCCTCATCGAACTCCCCAACATGCACATGCACCATCAATCTCCTACAGCTCTTAAGGACGACGTCCCACCTTCCTTTGCTCCTTTCTTCCCATCCATGTCTGCGTCTCGCCATGGCTTGGCGCCCTGTGCCCACGGCCGGTCGAAACCCCACGTCGAGCTCTCCCCACGGTGCCCGCGCTGCGGCTCCTGCGACACCAAGTTCTGCTACTACAACAACTACAGCCTGAGCCAGCCGCGCTACTTCTGCAAGGGCTGCCGGCGTTACTGGACCATGGGCGGGTCGCTCCGCAACGTTCCCGTCGGCGGTAGCAGCCGAACGAATCGTAGAAGGATGCCTAGCAGGGTCTCCGGCGCTCCACCGGTCGCCCGTGAACCGAGCTATGGTCACCAACCGCAAAACCATGGCACCGAGGGCTCCGTTGATCTGGCAGCGTTGTATGCTACGTTCTCTAGTCGGTGTCCTCAGCTTGAGCCAGGCCTCGTCGTGCCGGGGTTGCCGGAAGACATCGACTCCGTCAGTGGCTCGACTGTCGATCACGCTGAATTCCAAGGATCGATCACGGAGCCAATCGGAGAAGGTTTCCTCGATCAAATGAACCAACAATGTCTCATCGGAGAGCTCCATCCAAACAACACGTTCGACACACTTCCGTCGCCATTGGAGATTGCCAACTACTACTCATCTGATCTCTCAAACGCTCCAGACTTTGTGAGTGAAGCCAACATGTATCCATCTCTCGACCACAATCTTCCTTCGAGTGATTGGTGCTGAAGGTGAAGACTTACAGGAAGCCCTGGTTGGAGAGTGGAAGAGCAGCGACAAAGAAACCTGTATGCATGGAAGGAAATATATGATGTGATGAAACCGAGAGTTACATGTAACGTAGTAGAAAGTAAATCCCATAAAAGTAATATGCTTATGGACAATCTCAATGAATGCAAGTCAAAATTAAGGTGCATGGTTCGGATTCATTGTCAACGTTTTGACTTCTTCAGAATGTTAGACATTGGGAAGTGGTCGATCTCTGGAACGTGGTTTTAGGCGCAACCATTGGCACTGCACAAAGGGCAATGATCCAAGAAAAAGGCTCATGATCCAACACAAAAGGCTCGATCTCGGTGTTTAATGCTATCCATAAGAGCTGTTTAAACAACATAATTTTAAGCATGAAGAATTATCCACTAAACTTTGGTTCCCGAGAACATTAAGAATTAGGATAGCCTAAAATAGTTATACTATTTGATAAGTAATATACAGTTAATTATCAACTGACACCTAATACGTAATCATCACATGGTACCTATAGAGAAAGGAGAGAAGATATAGGTGATCCCTTCACTTATAATGAAACATTCTCACATATAATCATGCTGAAATCCATCCGAATTCTATTGACCATTACAGCACACTATGATTATGATATCTATCAAATAAACATGAAAATCGAGTTTCTCAATGACAACCTCGATAAGGGGTGTATGTGATATAGCCTAAGAGATTCATATCTAAGGATTGCCTATATAAGATGTGTAGGTTGTTTAGGTCCATTTATGGACTGAAACAAGCTTTCCGAAGTTGAAACATAAGATTTGATGAGGCGATCAGATATTATAACTTAGTTAAGAATGATGATGAATCCTGTGTATATAGGAAGGTAAATGAGAGTGTTATCAAATTTTTGGTGCTATATGTGAATGACATTCTAATCATTGGGAATGATAAAGAAATACTATCCATAGTAAATGTTTGGTTATCTAGATACTTCTCCATGAAAAAGTTAGGAAAAATATCATATATCTTGACTTATCCTAATCTACATACATAGACATCATTGTCAAAAGCGCAAAAGCGCAAATGGACAAATATCTAAAGCATGCAATCGAATTATAATCAAAGCGAATACTCATATGTTATTCTAAATTATATTTTAGTTACTATTTTTTTTCTCCTAGTTAATTTATCGGTGTGATTTATGAGTTTTGACGAAATGAAAGCAATTAAATCATTGTAACTTATTGATGATCATTGAAGCATAGTAGCAACATATGTTGGAAAGTCAAAATGAGGGAGGTGGGCCCTCCCCAAGAAGTCGGCAACACGGTGGGAGTCAACCATGTGAACCTTCGAACCGTAAGGTCCGGCTTGAACCCTCATCTTCCATGATTTGCCATGGGTTGGACTCCAATTTGATTGGATTAGAGTGAGCAAGCAAAATGTGTCACACATAGGATTGACCGATTCAAGCTTACTTGATGAGTTAGGCTTAAAATTGCCACCCCAATTTTTCGCCCAAATAGACGAATTATTCAATTCTTGAAGTGTTTCCACAGTCGAATTCGTTGTTGAATTTTGACTTTTTTTTGTTCTGCAAGGGGTCAAGTCTACATTCGCAGTCTTGCTTACACCTCAAAGTCAACCCAAAGAGCAGATCAAGTGTTCGGTCAAAACTATCACGCATTCACGTTAGCTTACAGCCACGCAAAGAGTCAATCCTTTGATCTCTCTCTCTCTCTCTCTCTCTCTCTCTCTCTCTCTCTCCCTCTCTCTCCCCCTTCTTAACTGCATACAACACACATAAATCACGCGTTGACTCGGTTGGGGACTTTGAATCTCCTTAGCGTTCATATCCGCCCTTCTTCCCAATAAATACCTCATCATTAATTCGACCTCCCAACTGCAATCCGATCTCAATGGAGGGAGTAGAGATACCATCTTACTTCCTTTGCCCCGTATCTCTGCAGCTGATGAAGGACCCGGTGACGCTGTCCACCGGCATCACCTACGATCGAGATAGCATCGAGCGGTGGATCTTCGCCGCGAGGAAGACCACATGCCCGGTCACGAATCAGACCTTGCCGGACTGCGAGCTCACGCCCAACCACACCCTCCGGCGGCTGATCCAAGCCTGGTGCACCGCCAACGCAGACGTCGGCGTCGAGCGGTTTCCCACCCCGAAGGCCCCCGTTGACAAGGCCCAGATCGAGATGCTCGTCGGTGACGCCAAGCTTCCGCAGTCCCAGCTCGGCTCGCTGCGCAAGTTAAGGGCGTTCGTCTCAGAGAGCGAGCGCAACAAGCGGTGCGTCGAAGCGGCCACCGGTGCGGTAGATCTCTTGGCTTCCATCGTCGACCGCAACTCGAGTGGAGAAGATATTGATGATGATTGCTTGGAGTCCACCAGCGCTGCTTGTGATGAGGCACTCCACATTCTCTGCTCTCTTCGAATCTCCGAGGAGGGCCTCCGCGACCTCGTCGCAAAAAATGCCGGCATGGTGGAATCGTTGACGACGATACTGAGACGATCGAACTATAACTCGCGAGCCCATGCGACGCTGTTGCTCAACCAAATTCTTCGAGTCATGTCGCAGGATCAGCTGATCAATCTCAGCGACCAACTATTCCAAGAGATAGTAAGCGTCATACACGACCGGATCTCGCACCAGGCAACGAAGGCAGCGTTGCATGTCCTCGTCGACGCATGTCCACGGGGGAGGAACCGGATCAAGGCGGCGAACGCAGGCGCAGTCCACGTCCTGGTCGAGCTCCTCCTCGAAGAACCTGACCGGCGAGTCTGTGAACTGGTGCTCGTGGCGATGGACCGGCTTTGCGGGTGCGCCGAGGGGAGGGCGGAGCTGGTGGGACATGCAGCGGGGATCCCCGTGGTGTCGAAGAAGATACTGCGCGTGTCGCAGGTGGCCAGCGAGCGGGCGGTGAGGGTGCTGCACTCGGTGGCGATGCACTCTGCGACTCCCGGGTTGCTGCAGGAGATGATGCAGGTGGGAGTGGTGTCAAAGCTGTGTTTGGTGCTCCAACTGGATTGCAACGTTAAGACTAAGGAGCAGGCAAGCGAGATCCTGAGGTTGCACTCACGGGTGTGGAAGACTTCTCCTTGTCTCTCTCCTCAGTTCCAGGTTTCATATCCTTCACCTACATACGTTAATTGCACACACACAGAGAGAGAGAGAGAGAGAGAGTGAGTGAGTGTGTTTTGCTGCTCAAGTTCGTGTACATGAACAAAAGAGTTAATTGGCTTGAGCAGAAACAAAAACACATAGTTTTGTTGCTCAAGTTAATTGTTTGAAATCAATTTGAGATCCAATGGACAGCATGTTTTGACATGATTAGAATAAAGTCAAAATTGTTCCATGGAAACCAATGCTTTTAATAATTTGTTGACTTTTTTTGGAGCTTAACAAAAGCAATTTGGCTGTGGTATTCTTTTCCTAAGTTGACTGGATTAGTACAAACATCATGTTATATTACTAAATCAATCATAATTGAAATAGTCAAGTCACATTATATAAATTAATTTATGATATTTTTATTGTATACAAATTTATATGTGAAGCAGAAAAGCTAAATGTAGGGCTCACTATGAAGGGTCTCATCACAACCGTCCATAGGATCATCACTTTTAATCTCAAAATATATGCTTTCTCCTCAAAATTATCGGACGGTTGGGATCAATTCTGTAGTCAGATGGATGGTGTTGATGAGACAATTCGTAGCTTCGTCGCACCCACAGGGAAGGTATCGGATTCGGATCCTATAATTACCAGGCCTTGCCTGACACCATTTAGGGATCTCGATGGGCGGTCTCCGAAGCTTCGCCTTTGCATCCATGGGCTCCACCCCTCGGCCACCGCTGGTCTACCACGCTCGCTTCCTCTTCTTCCCGCTTCTTATCTTCTTCTCCTTGTCCAGGTCGTGGGCGTTGCAGAACTCGCCCCGTGAGCTCCTGGAATCGGCTCGCGAGCCGGAGTTCTTCGATTGGTTGACGGCTATTCGGAGGCGGATCCACCAGCACCCGGAGCTCGCCTTCGAGGAGTACAAGACGAGTGAATTGATCCGGTCCGAGCTCGACGCCCTCGGTATTGAGTACGCCTGGCCGATCTCTGGGACCGGAATCGTGGCCTCCGTCGGGTCCGGCGGTGGCCCCGTCTTCTCTCTTAGGGCAGACATGGATGCTCTCCCATTGCAGGTATCGGTGAATACCTAGGTGGTTGAATTTGTATGCTTTATAATTGGTTTGTTGGGTATTGCTTTCTCACTGATTGGGCAACAACGAAAAAGACAGGGAAAATGGGTTAGTAGATGTTGTTGGGCATAATAAAATTGCTATACTTCCGAGCAGAATGGAATTGGCTTGAGTGAAAGAGACAGTGTCCTTCACGGAAATGGTGAATTTTATATTGTTGATTCAGGATAGAAAACATCGGGCTGAATGGACCGAAGTATTTTCATCTTGATTTCCTTTTCCTTATCTTTCATGCATAATTGGGCTAGAAATCTTCAAGCTCGGTAAGTTAAAGGCCACGGAAGGAAAGATCAAAATGCTTTTTTGAGCTACGAAAAGTTTGAGTTGGTGCTCAACAAAGTCCAAAACCTAAGGTATTGGATACCCTAATATATACTTTTATCACTCTACGTTTGAAAGAAGAGAAGTTTCACTTTTGTATGTCATGTATTCCCAAAATAGCCAGGGAACATTTACACCTTGTTTTTTAGAACAGTTTATATCTGTAACAAATTCTGGAATAAGCCAATGTTCCTTGCATCTGATTTTACATAAGCAATCATGTCACATGTGTGTGTTTAGAGATGATATCTCTGCTACAAAAGTCTGATATTGGTTTTATTCCATTTGCATTTGGACCTACAATATTTTGAACTCTTAGTAGCAGCTGCTCAATGTATCCATCCAGCATATGCTTTTCCATATAAGGCCATGTGAGGGCATGATGCCATGCCAAATTTATTCCATCAGAGCACTAGGTTGCCTTTAGAACCCATGATGGCCAATATTAGCTGCGTGCATAGTGCCAGCATGGGTGCATGCCACAAAGCTAAAACTTGTGCCATCTATATCGATTGGTGGTGTTTTCTGCACATCTCTCAATGGTTTCCTAGCACTGATCTGGGTTTAGTAGTTTATCTATTTGCAAATCTGCATAATTTCCTTTTATCAATCGACATTTTGACGTATGCAAGTTCTCTAATATATTTACTCTTGAATTTCTGTCTAAATAGATGTTCACACGATTGGTCTCTAGTAACCTTCGTCAACATTATAATATCCTTTAGTCTCTATTGTTGGTTTCTTCAAAACTCTGTTTATCAGTATTCTGGTGTTCATTTGGTTGTTGATACTGTAGTCCAAGGAATGTACTTATGACAAGATTTCTAATCATTTATTATTCTTATCGTCTAAAAGGAGCTTGTGGACTGGGAGTACAAAAGCAAAGTAAGTGGAAAAATGCATGCTTGTGGCCATGATGCTCATGTAACAATGCTTCTTGGGGCAGCTAAATTGCTTCAACATCGGAAGAACACATTGAAGGTATACAATGGACAAGTTATTATGATGATGTTAATAAATAATTTATCAAGAACTAGTATTAAATACATTTAATTTGTAGTTAACTTTATTTCTTGAATTTTTTATGAATGTATGTAAAATGCATTTGCATTTGCATTTGCTTTAAGTTCCAATTGAAAGCTTTCTCGAGTCTCGACACTAGTAATAATCATCATGGTCTATTCTGATGAAGGGCACTGTAAAGCTTGTTTTCCAACCGGCAGAAGAGCGTGGTGCTGGTGCTTATCATATGCTGCAAAGTGGTGCAATAGATGGTGTAGAGGCAATTTTTGTAGTCACGATCAAAGGAAAAGGTGGGCATGCAGCACTTCCACATCTAACAGTAGATCCTGTTATTCCTGCCTCCTTTGCAATCCTCAGCCTTCAACTGCTTGTCTCGCGGGAGTCAGACCCACTTGAGAGTAGAGTGAGTTATTTGCTTTTGCTGATCAATTAGTTATTCAGAGCATTTATCACGAACAATACATTTTCACAAAATTAGTAACCCCCTTTAATTTTGGTAATTTTGAAATCACGTAGTAGGAATTTTTTTTAGCCAAAGAACAATGGTCCTATGATGGTATGCAATTTGAACGAGATAAAGACAGTGGTGATTAGTTGACGAACTTAAACTGGCAAATCGGTTATATGAAAATGTATTCATTTGTCATCTATGCAAATATTTATACCAAAGGTAGCATACATCTCTAAATACACAGAAACACACAATAGCATTTTAGTCAACATTCTTAAATCATAGAGGCATCTAACTTCAAATTTTGGGATGTTGAAATGTAATCCTTGTAAAACTAGAGGAAGCATATATTCTGAGTTTGGCATGGAAAGAGTTTCTTATTCATGAGGCGATATATCATCACCCTACAAGTTCTTGCACCATAATTAATGCCCATTTGTATGCAGATTCATGTGAAATAGGCAGTAGTGAACAGTAAATCTTTTACTTTCAGGTTGTCTCTATTGGGTTCATGAAAGCCGGAGAAGCATACAATGTTGTTCCAGAGTCTGACTTTTGGTGGCACATATAGGAGCATGACCACGGAGGGTCTCTTCGAACTCTCAAGAAGGATTAAAGAGGTGAGACAGACACTTACCATTCAGGAACCCAATCTCAAAAACAATGCTTTTTCTGCAGTTCCTTGTGTAAGAATGACTTGTTATTATGTTGGACACTTGCTTCTTATCCAACTGCCTAAACATTATTAACAGGTCATAGAGACACAAGCTGCCGTACACCGTTGCACTGCCACAGTAGATTTTATGGAACAGGAACTAAGACCATATCCAGCAACGGTGAATGATGAACGAATATACGCCCATGCTAGAAGGGTGGGGGAGAGCCTGCTTGGGAAAGACAATGTCCATGAGAGCCTACCAACCATGGCTGCAGAGGACTTTAGCTTCTTTTCACAACGGATGCCGAGTGCTTTGTTCTGGCTTGGAATAAAAAATCAGACACTGGGGCCAGGTTACCCATTGCATTCTCCCCACTTCTTTCTTGATGAGCAGGCACTTCCAATAGGAGCTGCTTTCCATGCGTCAGTAGCAAAGGCTTACCTGGACCACCACTCCACGGTGGTATAAATTCCAATTGGGCTATTATTTCTGATTTGTCCAAATTTTATAGCCACATTTTGTGAATCTAGTTTGCAGATTTGGATCTGAAACTTACATATAGGCTTTTGCATTGATTGGCTTTGTGCATAATGGTTACAGAACCACACACTGGCCATCTTCTGAGTTGAGTGCTTCACCTTCGGTGGAAAAGCTTCTTTGCCCTTTGCCCAACTTCAGACTGAGTTGCCCTTCTCTCCAAGATTGGCATAGTGGGACAGAAGCCTATGGACCCAAGCGCAGATGATAAAGGTGCCAATTAACTCTATCTACCATCTTAAAGTATGATGGTATGATTTTGTAATACCAGAATCTAATTTCTCATGGGAACGAATCATATTCATGCACCTTCACATTTGATATATCAGTATACTTTACAAATGATATCAGTATATTCATGCACCTTCACCTTCACATTTGATATTATCAGTATACTTCACATTTCATATTCATTCACCTTCAATTAAGATTCTGATGGATGGATATGCACATCTCAATTAATTGAAGGGCCGCAGTGTCGGCTGCTCCAATAATTCGACATATACGTATGAACAGACTTGATCAAGAATCGACACAATTTCTTCCATTGTTTTCGGCTCTCTCTCTCTCTCTCTCTCTCTCTCTCTCTCTATATATATATATATATATATATATATATATATATAGAGAGACCTATACGCGATCTTAACGGATGCAGTACCCAATAAACCCTATCGGGTTTCGGATTTGAATTTATTCGGGCATGGTATGGCTACACCACTAAAGTTCCCAGCGAGGCATTCGAAAACCCGCCCTCATCTCTTGCGGTTTCGAGTCTCGCTCCTCGCTCGGCGATGTGGGGGAGCGCGGACGGCGGCGCTCCGGAGGTCACCTTGGAGACCTCCATGGGGCCCTTGACCGTCGAGGTTCTCCCTTTAATACTCTGTTTCCTTCCTCAGCTCTTCCTCTTCGTTCGATCTGTGCCCTCGGATCCCCCTCTCTCTCTCTCTCTCTCATGTCGCTCCTTCGGTGGAACGTAGATGTACTACAAGCACACACCGAAAACTTGCAGGAACTTCGTGGAGCTCTCCAGGAGAGGTTACTACGATGACGTCAAGTTCCACAGGATTATTAAGGTTCCCCCTCGCCCTTCCTTTGTCCCTAATGTAGCTTATTGAGGAAAAAAAGAAGGAATTTTCTGCGACTATTTTCGCTAATTAGGTTATTTCTGGTGTAGGATTTCATCGTGCAAGGTGGAGATCCGACGGGGACTGGGAGAGGTGGTGAATCCATCTATGGGTTTGTTGCTATCTTGCTCTCCTTATGGACGTCGATGGGGTTTAGGGTTTTGTGCAAGTTTTCAAGAGGGAGTTATTTTTTATCTTGGTTGTCACTTGGATTTGCAAATTAGCAGCTTGCTTTGAACTAGCGTGATTTTTTACGCATTGATAGTAAAAATGTGCTTTTGAGTTCATCCTTTGATTTCATGTTTAATTTGATTGTTTGTTTTTGCAGTCCTAAGTTTGAGGATGAGATCAGGCCTGAACTGAAGCATACAGGAGCGGGCATACTATCGATGGCAAATGCTGGTCCTAATACCAATGGGAGCCAGTTCTTTATTACTTTAGCACCATGTCAATCATTGGATGGTATGTAAACATGAAATACAAGTTTATTTCTGTTTTTAATTTCTTCTTATTCACTTGAGAAGAAATAATACCTGAAGTTGGTTTCTTTGCAGTTAAGTAGTGGGACTTTCTAATTTGATTGCATGTCACCGATATGCTGTTTCTGAATTAATCAAGCTTTTACTTATTTTTTGCTTACTAGTTTACATTAGTGAAACTATATATTATGGTGAAATATTTGCATGGCTGCCTTTCTACTTGATATAAAATGGGTGATGCAGTTCCATATCAACGTCTAAAATAGACTTTGATTTTTTGCTTTATTGCATGAGGAAACTTAAAAGTTCACATTTTGACCAATTGCTAGATACTCCATGTTGGAAATATTCTTAGGCTGTTGAAAGATGTTTATTGAAAAAAATACTAAATCTATCAAAATCTATCCAGGTTGCAGGATCTTTTTGGTTTTTTCGACTTGTCTTGGCTACACGTGCCTCGTTGCATGCCCTTCATATATAGAGCCCATATGTATAAAATAAGTGTAGGCTGGATAAGAGTCTACTATTCTTGAAATACCAGACATGTTTCCAAAGGTATCTATGAAGCATCAACATTTGACATGTACAAGGCAAACATTTAGAAGTGAAAGTGCTTCTTATGCTGCCTTTTGAAGCCTGCAGTAATTTGAAAGATTGGAAATAGTGTTTCCTTGAGGAAGCTTTTGTGGTCAAATAGAGAATCAGGGATATGAAAGTTACATTTTGTCCAGAGCATGTCTCTTAAAAAAGAAGACTTCAGGAGACATGCTATTGTAAGATTTGTGTACTTGAAAAGGTTTCATGGATTATCTGGTATGTAAATGTTAAGATGTCATGATTAGACTGAGAAGTGCTTTTAAGGGTTTGGTGGTCCATATTATTATTTTGTTGCAATGATTACCACTTTTTTGGTTGTTAGTTCATAACAGTTTTAGATTAGCTCTGTCCTATCTTGTAAAAGTGATTGCAAAAAGTGCATAGAGGATACTGGAATAGAGTAGGATCCGAAAGAAAATTGCAAAAAATATGATAATGAGTGCAGTCTACTGCTACGAATGTACAAAAACGAGGATAAATATGAAGTATGCTCTGAAGAAGAATATGAGATAATCTTAAGTGGAAGAAAGAAGAAAATGTGTTGTCCTTCACCAAAGTTACAACAACCATTCCTTCCATATGATATTGTAATTTACAAAATGACTAGTCTGTATATAAGAAACAGATAATAAAAATTATCAGCACCTAGATAACTTTTTTATATGATGACATCTTCACTAACTTCAGAGGGAGCTTTCATTTGACATTACCTCATAAATGATCAGTTCTTCACTGCTACAAGAAACTATTGGGCAACTCTTACTGACCTTTGAAACTATCTCTCATGGTTAGCAATACATAATAAAGTGATAACATTCCAAAATGAGATGTGATCAATCTTTATGGCATTAAACATCATATAGGTTGTGGATGTTGTCCCTAATTTCTCAATGCTGCCTGAGGTCCTTTAGAGTTGGTCATAAAGTTTTACACTTTTTCAGTCGCATACCATAATTCATGTAAAAGAGTAATTTTGATTTCTGTTTGCTGTTTTGAACACTTTTGACTATGGCATGTGTAGATAATGACTGTTTACTGTTTACCATAAAGACCTAATTACAAATCTCAGCTCCTGAATGTCTGTCCGATGATCTGCCAGATCCCTGTGCTTTTGGATTCGTATATTCTTAATCCTATTCTTACTTTCTCTCAGCCATCTTTTATCATTCAGTCATCAAAAGTGAGCATTGGAATTGTAGTTATATTACTATGTTAAGAATTTGATATGGTTGTGATATGACTTCCCACAGGAAAGCACACCATTTTTGGAAGAGTTTGCAGCGGGATGGAGGTTATTAAACGTCTTGGAAGTGTGCAAACTGACAACAATGATAGGTAAGTCATGAAGTGTCCAGTATGGTATACTGTATATGTTAGCATATATGTGCATCTCTGATGCACATGTTTTAGCATGCAAAATCAATAATCCGAAAGATAAGGTATTCAAAACAACTTAAAGATCAACCACATAATGTTTAGTCTAAGCATCCTGTTTCTCCAAAGAAGTTAATTTTTTCTGAACTATGAAGTGTGAAATGAACTAGCATGGCTGAAAACGTTGCAGGATTTTACACATGTTTTTCTTTAAATTGAGATAAGAAAAAAAAAAACACTTTGCAGATGTAGATGTGCTGGATTTTGCATAAAAATATGCTTCAGAAATGTATAAGTTTCTGATGGCTGCTTCTGCAAAGTACCTAGCTGTGACGCTTACTCTGTACCAAGCTTTATGTGAATAGAGTCTGACCAGCTCTATCTTTTACTTACCAAAGAATTTGATGCATCAACTAAATATGCCAACAAAATAGCCCATAACCCATGGGGATGTTTGTCTTCACAATTCTGTTTGAGCTGGTTGATGAGATATAAACTAATATTGTTGGGTTCGTTTTTATTTGCACAAGCCAAATACCGGTGTCATTATATTAATTCACTTTAAACTAGAATCATGTTGTTTGGTGTCAAATTTTTGAGCTCGACGAGCTTCTTATTGGAATTGCAGAAGTAACTAGTTCAAATGAAGCTACAAAATAAGGTATCTAGATATCAAATTTGAAACTTGAATTATCCATAGTTGTTTATGATAGTAATATCTATCGTATAACTGAATCTTTGGCTGTTGATATTTGTTTCATTTTTCCACAATTTTAATCCAACCCCAGGTTTACATCTATTGTGCTTCTTTTTCTTATATATTCTTTGGCCGGCCATATCTTATATCCTCGTTGCTTTCTGCTGATTCAGGCCGATACACGATGCGAAGATACTGCGAACAATAGTCAAGGATTGAAATGCTAGTCACAATTAAAGAGGTACTAATTAGTAAAACCATTTATTTCCTTGAGCTTTGTTTCCATTTTGCATAAACGAATATTTCTATCTTTAACTACTTAGGTACAAATTTGCTTGTGTGTGGCAGTACAAGCCAAAAACTTCCACTCTGCTGTTTGAGAAAAGAGCAAGCTAAGATGTGTAAGAATCTTGTGTTAGTTGTGTCAAGAAACAATTAAGTATGTCGGATGTTATGATTCGGTAACCATTGGACTTGCATATTCTGTTGGATGGGCTTGATCTTGCTTTTCAGTAAAACAGGTGTTATCAAGAACCAGTGGTTTGTGTATGTTTGTTTTCATCAGAGAGGAGTGTTACAGGTAAAATACATTAAATCCTTTTGAGACTTGGGCTTGATGTCTTCACAAGGACTAACGTAACTTCCAATCAAGTCCTAACATGATATATGTCGTGATGTTCTTCTATCGTGATTTATGAATAACTTTTTTCTACTCGTGTCTCCTATGATGCTCGATACTAAATATGATATAATTTTATCTTGATCTGATTTGATGAGATAAATTGACTTAAGTTGAGAAGTAGGCGACTCAAAATGCTTAGGTTTTTTTACATCAGTAGATCCTTCTTGGGATGTCCGAGTTAAATGCAGTGGCAGTGTTACAACATCTCTTTCTACACCAAATTTCAACTTTTTTTGGAAGCAAAATTTAGGTAGAGACAAATGCTTGAACAGATGGCGTTCTTCCCCGTTTCTTTCGAGCCTCTTACAGCATAAGAACAAATTGCTTTAACTTAAAATTATATTTAATAAACAATGCTGCTGCATTTCCATGATGATTTAGTAGGTCTGCCATACTCGTCACTATGCTCTTTATCCCTACCGAAGTCTCTTCTCATAGGCCAGTCCACAAAAATGATCATCTCAAGCTCGGTCCACATGACTCCCCGTTCCTTATCCAGTGGCAGCGCCCATCGTGTGGCTCAACAGAGGTTATGAACAGCAACACCCGACACCGTACAATCTCCTGTCAGAAGACATGGCGACTGCTGCAGCGAAGTTGCTTCACTTCAGATGCCAGCTGATCCCGTCGAGACCATTCTGTTCCTCCACCCCCCGAGTCACCACCGCCGCTGCTCTTCCTCTCTTCGGCTTCAGCTCAACAAAGCTCCAGAGGAGGGCGGTGGAAGCAGCCATCTCGCCACTCCGAGCTTCGTCGAAGAACGACGGCATCGTACAAGCCGATGACGACGGAGTTTCCCTGGGGACGATGAAGCTGCCTCCTGACACCGACGTCGCTCGATTCGAGACCCTTCTCTTCCAGGTAAACAGCTTACTTCGTGATGTTGCCAGTGGATGGATGTCAACGGTGCTTGCTTCGTGATGAACTGTCGTTGTGTGTGCAGTGGGCAAACAGTTTGTGTCAAGGCGCCAATCTACCACTTCCTGTTCCTCTCAAGGTCTGTCGATTTCCTCCGCAAGAAACCTAACGCTCCAGAATCTCATTCTCCTCGATAGCTTCGTGATCTGCTCACTGACAGTGTTGGGGTGGAAACAGGTGGACAAGGTGGCGGGTGGAGCCAGACTGGGTTTCATTAAGGTCGAGGACGGGAAGACGGAGGTGTGCGCGTACATCGACTGCCTGGTTGTTCCGGCCACCGACGGCTCCGGCCCCGTCTTCCGAGCCATAAGGAACGGACCAATGAAGGATCAAGTGCCGCCGGGGGAGCCCCGAATCATGAGAAGCCTCCTTCAGGCCCTCCAGACATCTGTGGAGATCGCGAGGATCTGAGAACCGGAACGCTTCACCTCGGATTAATCTTGTGGTCTGCCTTTTGCATGATGCCACATCTGTTGCCTCTTTGTTCTTCGCTACATGTATCGAAATCGAGCATTACCATAAAGCTCTCTTCCACAAAACCTTTAAATCAATCAACAAGGATTAACAACTTCATAGTGTTTCCATCATCTTTTCTGCACAAAAAAGATAATATGAGCTGTTGAGGAAGAATCCATGATCGATGTATAATTTGTACACAAGAAAGATTGAACTCCATTTAATTATCAAAAGCTTTTAAAGACGTTTTCCAGAGAAGAAGAAATGGAATAGAAAAGGATGATGATGGCGGAAATGGGCCTTCAGATTGGGCTGGGCCTCGTTTGGATCTCAATGCAGCCCAATAAAGGTAATTTCGTAATTATGCTGCATGATGATAACCCTAGCAGCCGAGGAGTCCTATAAAAGGCGCTCGTGCGAAGAGGTGCTTCTACTTACACGCGGCGCGAGGGAGGTCGGCCAAGATGCAGATCTTTGTGAAAACCCTAACGGGGAAGACCATAACCCTCGAGGTCGAGAGCAGCGACACCATCGACAATGTCAAGGCCAAGATCCAGGACAAGGAAGGTACTGTCGGCTTTCGATCGATCGATCTCCACTTCTTTAAGTCGGTTGGATTGATCTCTATTTCTCATTACTTATGGGGCGTCGCTGTCGTTTTATTGTATGATCATTAGGGATTCCGCCGGACCAGCAGCGGCTGATCTTTGCGGGGAAGCAGCTCGAGGATGGAAGAACCCTCGCCGACTATAACATCCAGAAAGGTCCCTGAGTGCACCAACCGTTCTTTTCTCCATTTTGTTTTGATTTGTTACGAGATTCTACAATTTGTGGTTCCTTTGGGATGGTAATCTTGAAATTTGATGCGCGTTTTCGATTCTTGTGGTGTTGTAACAGAGTCGACGCTGCATCTGGTGCTGAGGCTGAGGGGTGGGATTATCGAGCCCTCGCTTATGGCTTTAGCCAGGAAATACAACCAGGAAAAGATGATTTGCAGAAAGTATGTTCATCTTCCTCTTTTAATCTCTCTTTAAACTGTCATCCGTAATCTATTTGTGCTTTATTGACTTTCATTTGGATTATCATTCTCTGTCCCTTAATCTGTTTGTATCATGTGCTTCTCATAAGCAAACAAGTTATGTGAAACACGTACAATCTAGTATCTTTTGGACGGATTTTGTTCACCTTGCATTGGCTCTACTGCCGAGATCGTCATGGGTGAAACATAACATGAAGTTATTTTAGCATAAGATTTGGAATATTCCAAAGGGTGATGTGCTTTTAAGGTATTGGTGATTGGGTGATACTTGTGGTGATTATCCAGAGTGTACAAACACCCATACTCTTGCAAATGATTTTTTAAATTCCATTTAGCTTTAAGAAGCACACAAATGCAAAGCATTTTTTGTTTCAAATAACAATGCCATAGTTAGTTCCTTTCTTATTTTTGATGCTAGTGTTACTAACTATCCTCTTTTACTCCTTGATGTCGTTGGATAAACAAATTTATAAAGCTTTACTGGACTTGGGTGTTAGATAAACAATCCTTTATTTTATCTTGCAAGCAAGATGTATTTCAAGATCAATTGGACTTGGGTGCCATGGTTTTTGTGATCATACTATGTCGTAAGATTATGGTTGCAGTGTCAATACCCTTGTTCCTCATGTCTATTGCTATAGTTACGAGCATTTGTGTCTTTCCTTAGTTTCAATGTTCATATGATTACCACATTTCTTTTACAAAGAGAATTCTTATTAGAATTGGATGTCTGGATGGTGTAACTCGTTTCTTCCAACTTGTTTGTGGTTTGGAATGTTTCATTTTTCTGATTTCCCTTCCCTTTTAAACAGAGTTATTGTGCTTTTTTTCTAACTGGAAACTCGTTTCTTCCAACTTGTTTGTGGTTTGGAATGTTTCATTTTTCTGATTTCCCTTCCCTTTTAAACAGAGTTATTGTGCTTTTTTTCTAACTGGAAACTCGTTTCTTCCAACTTGTTTGTGCTTTGTATGAAGCTTAATATGGTAGGCATGATGAATCAATTAGATGTGCGAATAGAAGTTTTCTCATGTGCTCACCTTTTGAGGCATATTAGAATTCTGACCTGCCAAATAATATCAAAGTATCTTTTTAATTAAGGTATAAAACTACTGCTTATTTCGTGGTTGCAACTTTTCTTTTATCTTAAATTCATGTTGTTCTGGATTCAGTGTTTCATTTTTGTTTAACTTTGCTGTGAAACCGATTTCCCTTCTCTTTTAGACGGTTATTATTGTTTTTTATTTAACTGGCAACTAACTATTTTTATAGGCTGAATTATTTTTACCTTTACTAGTGCTTTGTATGAAGCTTAATATGGCAGGCATGATGAATCAATTAGATGTGCGAATAGAAGTTTTCTCATGTGCTCATCTTTTGAGGCATATTAGAATTCTGACCTGCCAAATAATATCAAAGTATCTTTTTAATTAAGGTATAAAACTACTGCTTATTTCATGGTTGCAACTTTTTTTTTTATCTTAAATTCATGTTGTTCTGGATTCATTGTTTCATTTTTGTTTAACTTTGCTGTGAAACCGATTTCCCTTCTCTTTTAGACGGTTATTGCTGTTTTTTATTTAACTGGCAACTAACTATTTTTATAGGCTGAGTTATTTTTACCTTTACTAGTGCTTTGTATGAAGCTTAATATGGCAGGCATGATGAATCAATTAGATGTGCGAATAGAAGTTTTCTCATGTGCTCAACTTTTGAGGCATATTAGAATTCTGACCTGCCAAATAAGATCAAAGTTTTTGTTAAATTAAGGTGTAAAACTACTGGTTATTTCAAGGTTGCAACTTTTTTTAATCTTAAATTCATGTTGCTGTTCTGGCTTCAGTGTTTCTTTTTTGTTCAACTTTGCTGGGAAACTGATTTCCTTTCTCTTTTAGACACAGTTATTGTTGTTATTTATTTAACTGGCAACTAACTATTTTTATAGGCAGAGTTATTTTTACTTTTACTAGAGCATTGTATGAAGCTTAATATGGCAGGCGTGATGAATCAATTAGATGTGCGAATGGAAGTTTTCTCATGTGCTCAACTATTGAGGCATATTAGAATTCTGACCTGCCAATTAACATCAAAATATATGCCTTTTGTCAATTAAGATATCAAAGTGCAGCTTATTTTGAGGTTGCAACTTCTTTGAACTTTGCTTTTTTTATTTCCTGATCATTAACTTGAAGATTCCAACTTTTTATTTGTGACATATTTATGTTTTGTGGCTTTGCTCTTTTTAATCAGTTTTGCTTGGATTAGTCTTGTTTTCTTTTTTGTAATTCATTAATTTGATGTATTATTTACCTGGCTGCAGTTGTAGTCCTTTGTGTTATCCTTTGTTATAAGTATGGTTCTGGATGTCAATGAACCAGATCTCAGTTTTGTTAACTTAGAGCATGTTTATTAGGAAGCTTATTCTTGGTTTTACTTAGTATTTGTCAATCCGCTATAACTATTATGTAGATCATGTTTGTATATCAAATATGGATTTGGAGTTGCAACGGTTTTGTTCCCCGTCCAACATGATACTATTTACTAGTTGAATATACTTTCATATCCCACAGTTTGCATGCGCTGAATTTTACAGAGTACTTTTTCTATTTGCAGATGCTATGCAAGATTGCATCCGAGGGCTGTTAACTGCCGCAAGAAGAAGTGTGGTCATAGCAATCAGGTGGGTTATTATATCTATAAGTGTATTTTAGTATTCTTGTTAAAAGACTCGTGCAAACTTTTAACTATCATCCATCTTTGGGAGGTGAGCTTCTATGATCTTGTTGTAATTTCTGGTTAAAATCAGCCAACTTAGCTATCATTTATGAGTTAAGGTAATTCAATTTGTTTGTCATGTTCATATCAAATACAAGTCAAATATGTTATTTTTGGGATGCTTCTTGGATTTGGTCAGATGCTTTCTTAAAGCAATATGTTTTTTTGTGAATAATTATTATGGATTTTTTGAGAGAATTATAATTTTAGCAGAGTGTTGTTTTCTTTTTTTTTTATTGGGTATGTCGAGATATCTGTGTCATGTCATTTGGGACACATCCCACATCCATCTTTCATAGATTGTTAACATGGAATCATTCCATTATTTGTTATCATAGGTGTCCATGAGTAGTGTATATATATATTAAAAAATATATATATTGGTTTTTGATGGATTTCTTGTTATTTTTGCAGCTGAGGCCGAAGAAGAAGATTAAGTAAATTGTGGATGGATAGAACAACGTTGCTGCTGAGCCTGGATGTTAGGTGTCATCTTATTTCTCCATTGGCAATAGACTACATGTTGAAGTTTTTGTTGGTTGTTATGGACTAAGTTTTATCGTATACTTGTCATAATTTTGTGAACATTAGCAACAGGGATTCTTGTTATACATGTTTCCTGTCGTATAAGATGCGTTGTTTCGTTGCTAGTATGAATTTATTAGAACAACGGATGTGAATATCCCCACCGTGGCACGAAGAGCATTTCAGGACCATACAGTGTGCTAGACAGGGTCACATCTGAAGCTGGGGCTCGATATCTGCATCAGCAAGTTGTGTTATGGGCGCTTCCACATCAACTATTTTTTATTCATCGTTCTTGGCTTCTTCATGCAAACTTAAAACGTAAAACAAACAAATCATCCATCATTCTTTGGCTACATGCAAACTCAAAACGTAAAATAAACAAATGTGCAGCTCCGCAAATACCCGGATATTGCAGAAATTAACAGTGTGCCACGGTATCCTAGTGATTATTTAATTAACCAAAAGAACTCAAATCATATCGACAGCGCTCGGCAGCAGCAACTTATATAGTAGCATCACAGTCAGCGTTGTTGAACGGACAACGTAGACGAAATTACTTAAAAAGAGAGTACTGCTTCTTCACTGTGTTAAGTGCACAATGAATCCAAGTTTCAGTATTATCTGTGTAGTGTAGTGTAGGTAGCCAACATATCAACAAAGCTAATTAATGGACATCACATGCACATAGTAGCAGCATTCGCTGTATCCAACAGACGATGGATGGATCATATTCACGTTCGCAAGCCACCAACCAAAGGATCAGTCATTTAGCACTTAAACCCTCCGCAGGCTCTCAACCAAATGATGAGTATGAGTGCAATGAGAGTGCCAGCCACGATCAGTTTGAATCTGATATTCTGCAGCCACATCTTCCTCCGGAGTTGCCTGCCCTGCCTCTGGAAGCTGTCCGCCTGAAACATAAATAAATAAAAAACAAAAAAGAGACTTTTGGCTCATCATTTCCAGAAAATTACAGCACTGTCAAATTTTCTATTCTTCTATCCAAACAAAAAAGTACCTGAAACTGCAAACTTTCAGTCTTGTCCACCAAGAGTTCAATTTTCTCTCCACGATCAAGAACCTATACGACATTGCAATTTATTTAGTTTTCACTTTCGTTACACATAGAAACATTAGAAAAAAAAATAAAACTATACAATACATCGATTATCATCACTATCATTTATATGGATATAGCCAGAAGATGGAAGAATTGCAATAGCTTGTTTTCAGGTCAAATTTGCATTTAGTCTAGAGATTTTCTGAACCATAGATAGAGATTGGAAAACATGATTGACTGTGAAGAAGCACTGAAGTGGGAGTCCAACACATTGCTACCTACTACACACAAAATGAGGGGATAAGAACAGGCAAACCGTTTAAATTACATGAACAAAGAGCTTCATTTTATATCTTTGCAGGTTAGTTAACATTCTGTAAATTATATTCTTTCAGATTCCATCCACTTACAAACATTTCATAGAGGATTCTTCAAACAATTAGAGCAGCAATGATGTTTTTAATGGCTTGTCAATAAACCAAGAAACAATTGAAACAAAATTCACATTCGGCATTGGCATCCTAGAGATAGGCAGTCTCCTTACAAAATCCCAAAACTTGATAATACTAATGAAACAAATTCAGTTTTGTAAAATTGGATAATTTGCTGTGATCAGATTCAGTGGACCCACACTGCCCCATCATGATTGTGGCACTGCTGAGACAATAAGTTGGAATGTGTACCCGAGTTCAGATAATAAATTTCATGGGAAGGCATTCTATGCCAAGCTTTACAAGCAACTAAAAGTGTTTAACACAGAATAGACAACTGAGCATTTGTATAAAATGGTTTTTCTTTTAATACAAATTGTTTACCACTTAAAAATAACTACAATGATTTGTTTAGTTAATTTATGAAGCTATCTTTTCCAATAGACCCTTTCATCCGGAAAACAAAACATTACCTTATGATGAATAAATTTGACTTCACAAATGATTTTATGGTATACTCTAGCTAGCAGGTATAGAGGGAGCCACTATTAAATCCTCCAAGCTAAGGTAAAGTAAAATATTTTCAGTGAACATCTATGACAGCTTGATCAAATAGAGGAGGATAAATAAATCCTGATTAGCAGCATAGCAGGAAGAATAGGGGACTTTAGGTTGCTCATAACTTGTGGAAGACGGATTTCTAGTTTACAAGGAAATATGAACAGATAATATTGAAAAAATAGCTTCAGGTATGTCACCAACAACTTACTTTACCTACAAGCACTGGCTTAATTCTTAAAATGCAAAATTTAAATAAAATGCAATATATAAAAGTTCTTCATTGGCTATGCATGCACCATTGTTAAGCATAAAATTACTTTGTCAACTTTAACAAAACTGAGTCTCCTAGATAATAAAGCCATGATTCATCAAGGTCTTCAAGGATATAACAATCTTCACCAAGATGGATCGTACTCAAAATGTGCATTTAACTATTCATTTGCATAAACTAATAGGCCCTGAAATTATTATTAAGCATTTAAGATATCATGCCATTTGCTTGTACATAAAGTAGTATACATTGACCATATACTCGTACTCCTGCAATGGTAGGAGCCTCATGCACTAGCGTGCTCTTTTATATCTGAAATCCCTTCTCAACTAGTTTTGAAAAGCCTAACAAAGTCATCATGTTTCTTGTGGTTTACTTACGTTAACAAATTTTTTCTGGGTGTACTGAGTAGTCTCGTATTCTTGTATTGTGACACTAGCCAAATGTGGATCAGTGTTCAGGTGTAGTTTCAATAAACCAGAAGGTCTGGGTCTGATTTTATGCAAGCTTTCAATGTCTGAATGAAAATTCAACATAGAAATTCCATATAACAAAATTGTTGCAAAACCTCCTTGATATGAGACACAAGGGTTAAGGAGTTTCTTTTATCTTGTCAGTCAGCAAGTAAAAGCATGAAAGAATAATTATGCAGTTTGATATGAAGAATGCATCAAATGACATATACAGATCATCTATCAGCAAATAATTGTATAGAAGAATGGTATTGGAAACATTGTCTTTTGGGATCATCTGATCTGAATCTGCTCTGGGTGATTGCAAAACCGTGATTTTTCAAGCGCTTGTAATTCTGCTGTGGGACTACGAGTTCCTGACAAATTTCACTTTGGTTTACTTTCATAAAAATAAAAACAATATTGAAAGTCTTAAATTTTGATTTGCCTAATCTGGATTGGTCCCTTTTCTAAATTCTATAACCAATCTTAAACCTGTGAAGCTAGGAAAGCACCAGTAAGTGGAAAAAAAAAATCATATTTTTAATCCACAAAATTGAAGAAAGATTTTAAAGGATGCTCATCCAAAACAAACTTTTGAAAGCGACTAACTTCCTTAAGAGAAATTAAGGGGGGAATTTGGTTGCTTGAAACTGGAAATGCCTGAAAGTAGCAGTTGCAACCAGCAGTAAGCATTATAGAAATTGCAGGTGCAGCTATTTGGATGCCTACATGTATAACTGTTACTTACAGTTGTAACTAACATAGAGGCGACAATAATCTATGCTGAAAGAGGGAGGAAGAGGAAGAGATACCTACAACGTGTATGGAGGCAACACGTGTGACATGGGGGGATGGACTATCCAAATCACATATTGACTTGCAACGCAGCTTGCAAGTGCAACATGAAATATCTTAGATCAGATGTCCACTTGCTGAATGGTGGGTTTAATTGCACGCACACATGTTTCAAGTGACCACTTGCAGGCAAACAAAAGCTTGCTAGTGAGATACTCGTTGCAGACAACCAAATCTTCATAAGATAAGGAGAATAACCTGGTAAAGCCAAAATTTTGACAGGTGATGTCATGATGAAGCTTCTGGTAACGTCGTCCTGCTCCGTTTGGAGCATATTACACATTCAAGGGGATAAAGGTAACACATTTTAGTTGGAAGTGATGGAAACACTAAAGTAACACAGGGCTGGTAATAAGATGGTGAGTGTGCCTCACACCAGTACTAACTAAACATGCTCCCAGATGCCTATTCAACATATTCTTACCTCCACTCTAGCTCTAGCTAGCTAACCTTCAAAAATTCCATATCAGATACCTGTGATGTCCCAAAATTGTTATGGATATGGTACCTTCAATAGTTCCTGATTCATAAGGATAAGAAAAAGATGGGAAGTTTTGACACAAAGTAGCAGATCATGCCATTTTCACATAATCACAGAGTGTTAAGATAGACTGGTATCACATATAGTGCCCTTTTTAGCATAACAAAAGACGAGAATGTTCACTACCTTAAAAAAGGCAATTCGCATAGGCACAACAATGCATCTGAGGATTTGCTGCTAAAATGAACATCAATCCACATACCTTCTCAATATTGTCCATCATTATTCCTTTGACCTCAGTAATTTGAGCTCTCAACTTGGAGAGCTTGCTCATTTCTTCTGGATGATTTATGCAATACTGCATGTGCTCCTTGAGCCTGGGGCTGCTCAAACAAATAAGCAATCAGTTACAAGCCATTTGAAGTCCTTTAAAATCTCAGGTGCGAAATTTTTCACATACCCAAATTCACGATCAAGATTGTAAGCAATGCTGAACCTATCTTCAAAAAGATCATCATCCTCATCCTCATCAGCAAGTGGATGAGGACCTCCACCATCAATGATTGCTCCATAACGCTGCATGAAATCTTCCTTAACTCGCTCCAGAAACACAAATGGTACACTCCTCCCAACAGCTTCATCGGCTACCACAAGGAACACTACAAGGAAAGAAGTCAATCCGAAAAATTAGAAAATGCTATGGGACATACATGAAAACAAATTCACCAGATCAATAACCGTACCAAACTCTTTATCAAGCAGAAAGTTGAATGTATGACCATCGCATGAGTAAGTAAATTTGTTGCTATTTCGAGGCAACTTCTGCAAGCACTGGACAGCAATAGTACTGAAATTCCCAGAAAATGTAGTGTGCTCGGCAAGCACCACAGCGCCTTTGGCCACAAAACTATATATCAGCGGCTGCTTGCTCATGGCTCCAAAGCAAAATCCCCAATATAACCTACACCAGCGATTTCCTCAAAGCCCTTTACAACTGGTAAAAATCATAAGTATGTTCTCGATCAAATCAGTAAATCAAGAAATTCCACGCATAGATTCAAATGAATCAGAGATCAGCCGGAAAAGAATTCAACCCGATCAAACAAGAACTAAAATTGCCTCGGAGTACATTGATCAGCCTAAATTTGTATTTTATATCAGAAGCCATCACAGAAAGTCGTGATCCATCATAGAAAAACCGCAAACTGGAAGAAAACATAGCGAATCGCACAGCGATGACCATGATCTCGCTAGAACTCCAAACTCTTCGGGAAACAAGAACTTGAAATTAGAAGACGGATTCTCGAAAACCATAAAAAAAAAAAAAAAACGCGTGTCGGATCGGAAGAACCGAAGAGATCTACCACAAACCCCAAGCAGATGAAGTAGAATCGCACCTCGGGAACCCTAATTTTTGTTGCTTCGGCTCAAAGTATTTCGTCTTCTCTTCCGATCGAGCGTCGCAATTAATGCTGGGAGACGAGATGGGGACGGGATGAAGTAAGAAAGCTTGATGGTAAAGAACCCTCAAAGTCTATTATAATATCAAATTTACCATTTGTTTCTTTAAAATCTCGGGTAGGGGAAAAAGGGTACGCTGGTAATTTAAGCAGCCGTTTGTTGGTGACCGCATGGTGGGGTTGGAATGGTAGTTCAGTATTTACTTAAAATACCGATTTTATCCTTCCAATTCTTTTATTCCTAACGTAATTGTGTACTGCTTCTTTATTTTCTAATATCTCTTTCTGTATCTAATTTTAAATGCATTTTTTATTCAATAATCTTTTTTTTTTTCTTTCCCTAATCGGTTCATAGGATAAATGGATCCGTCGAATTAGATGATCATCAATTACGATTTTTTTATGCAACATTATAATACTTTTCTTAATATTATTAAAAAATTAAAATTCAGGACAAAACATCAAAACAAATAATTGTGAAGAAACGGTAGTAACAGTCGCCATGGTTTCCTGTGAGTCAAAAGAACTTGTAGAAACATATTGGGTGAGTCCGGGAGCCAAAACAATCCAATCTGAAGCCACCACAAAATTATAATACGAAATAACAATTATTATTCATATTTAGTAATTACCACTAATTATTAATCCTCCAATAACCGAACATTCCTCATCTTATGCAACAAAAATTTCTGAAAACCTATATAGAGGGAATGGATTAGAATGACTTCAACCAGATTTGTCACAGGTATTATTATTGTAACCAAAAGAGGCACCACATATCAAGGCTTAAATGGCATGTCTCATGTAAAAAGGATTTTGGCACTGGCATGTCAAAACCTTGTATGGGTAACAATACGTTTGGAACATCAGAAACCATGCATCATGTTTCTAATGCACTAGCTTTCAGGTTCCAAAGAATCATCAGAATCACTTCTTTCGGGTTCACCTCCAGCACTCTTCACATGCACTTCATCTGGCTTTGGAGCAGCCACCGGAGCATTCTTTTTGCGCTGACCGCCTGCCTCAGGCACGACTGTTTCGACATGTAAACCTACCGAACGGTCAAGGAACAAACACAAATAATACATACACAATAACTTCTAATGCAGAGAAGGTCAGTATGCAACAAAGAAGAAACAATTTGAAGGAAACTAGAAACATCTTGATTGACATTACAGTTTAAAGACAACGATTAAGGACATTAAGCCGTAGGAATTGATTCTTATAGATGATTAGGAATGGATTTGTTGATGCTACTTTTAATAGAAAGAAACCCAATGGTAAGTTTGCAAAAGTGTGACAAGGATATTTTCTACTGTCCCACCAGACATAATGTTCAGTAGATCTTTCTCAACCCGTTGCACAACCTCCGGCTGTTCATGCAAAAAGATGTAGGAATAGATATAAGAAAAAGAGCAGAAAGAACGAAAACAAGAAAAAAGTAGTATACACTCAAGACAACTACATTTAGATCAGGTTCCCTCCGGAATCGCCGTCTACGAGCATCTCTCATTGGAGGAGTAAGTCCATGCTTGTATTCAACCCCTTCAACAGCAGCATCGCCTTCGTCTCTTACCATGATCATCTGTTTACAACCTCTAAGTTGTGGTATTAATACCTCAACTTTGTCAAGAAATAAACGGTCTAGTTACCTGGCCGACATCAGCTGTTTTGATCAACACATTATCATCGTAGGTTTTATAGGATTCCACTATGCAGGGAAGATCCAAGAGGGAGGCAGGAAACCTCTCATCGCCTATCATAAATGTACCACTTCGTCCATCCTCTACATAAAATAAAAATAAAACTAATACTCCTAAAAGAAACAACAAATGATGAGATGAACTGAAGCACCACTATTATACAAGAAAATGCAGCTTCGAACATAGTGCAAGGAAATCAGTACGCCAAAGAGACAACATGTGCATAACTGTGTTGAAAGCTCAAAAATGAAACCAGGCTAAATTTATTATGTAACACGAAACTACAAATCTAATGGAATACTGAATCATCGATGATAAAATGCTACCTGGCAACAAGAAATGCTGAGTGGCTATTATGTGGCTAACAATATGAAAAGAAATGGAATCATTTAAATATCAAATAGATCCTGAGCATACTCTCACTTGCAACGATCTTCCCCCCTCTGCCTTGAAACAGTTTCTAGCCTCACTGTCTAGTTAATTCCACTTAACCTTATTATCTTTCATGCAAAATCTTCTGAAAGAAAATAAGTTACATCCCCTCAAGCTATTATAGTCCTCAATAGCTTATAAGTTTTACTGGTTGCGAAACTCTAAAAATTAATGTGTCAAAGCAAGTTATACAAGACAGAGCCTTTTGAAAATTAAGTGTGATCATAACATTCCTCACCTTACTGTTCATCAGCTTTTGCATAAATAACCTCCCTATCCCAATCAACAATACCTTATTAACATGTCATGACTCTTAATTTGAAATCACACAAGTGCACTTCATTTAACAAGAAGATTCCTCCAAGTTGTAGAACACCAAAATTCATCTATGATAAATGGAGCCTCTAGCAGGTTTATCACAAGGATATTTTCAAGTAATCATACTTAAAAATTACCTGAAAAGGATACATCCAGCGAGCCATCTAAAGAAGAGGAGGCATTCTCATTCAAAAGGCGTTCGATTCGTTCTGCTACAGATGGGGGAACACGGAGAATAAATTGTTCTTCCATTTGACAGATGTTCCACTCAGCAGATAATTCCAGTTGTAACAGATCCAAACTGGAAGCAGGAAGACACTTCCTAAGACCAGAAACAGAAGAATGTCCTCAAGTTAAAATAACTGGACAGACAAATATTGAAATAAAAAAAAATATTATATGTATCTCTAAGGACATTTATCTTTAGGAGTGACTCATAGGAAGTGGTGGCAGCAGTGATGGTTGTGCTACTTCTCGCTTTCAGCTAAAATTTTTCATTCAGTAGTGGCCAACAACCAAATGAAACACTCAAATGAATAAACCAGTATGTAAAGAAAGCTTCCCATATTCAAGTTAAAAAATGGTGCTAATCAAGCATAGGCAAGTTATTCTGTATTTAATCAAAATGAAACCAGAAATTTGGTTTATGCATACAGAAATTACTATTTCACAAAAAAGATCTAAAAAAGATATGCAAATGAAGTAGGTAAAGCACCAAACAAATAAATAATGGATAGTGCATACCACAAATAAAAGAATGCTTGAAGTTCATGTTCTACAACCATATGCTTCATAAGAAACCAATCCAACAAAACATAGCTGGATCATGTGTTTCAGGCCAAAAAACAGATTACAATTCTTTATCTTCTTGCCTGATGCCCTAATAATGTTCCCTCCATCTCTAACTAGGCCAATTCTCCTTGAAACTCCTTGAAAAAGGAATAGGGTCACTTGCGAGCATAGTCCAGTCCGATCTAATCATTCCAAATTGAGGTGCGATCTATAACTCTCTTCTTCCTCTCATGCTCTCTTCTTTGTGTTCACCCACTTATACAATTGTCTATTTATATAATCCAACCCTTGTGCTCTTTTCGTTGTGTTCCTCTCATTAATTTCTCTTTTGTGAACGACGAAGGTATCAAAGCCCACAATAAAGATAAGATAGCAGAAGAAAGATATCAATCGATCGTAGAGCAACAGGACAAGGAAAAAATTGAAGGAAAATGTGAAATCAAGAATTTGATGAGAAATCAAATTTTTAATTTCAGAAAGAACCACAAAAAGATCAACAGAAACAACATAAATAGCTCCAAGCTTAAACCTTTACATTCCTGAGACGAAAATTTATGGCTTTTCTAGAACAACCTCAAACCATCTCGTAGGGTTGCTAATTAAAGCAATCAAAGCGAGCTCAAAGGACAAATCTTTACAAGCCAAAACATAATAATCCCTAAAAAAAAGACACAAAAGCAAAACCATCGGTCGATCTACCTCAAATCTCTTGAATCTGAAGGCAGAAACACCCAAAGAGGAGCGGAGGACTCAACGCTTTGATCCCGCCGAACTTTCGAACCCAACCGGCCGCCCACCAAATATCCGACTCACCACAGCCCTTCTCGCCGCCGCCTCCTCTCTCTCACAAGACAGAGCTAGACGCAGAAGACGACGGAATTCAAAGCCCCCTTAAATCCAATTGAGAGGAGCGGCGGACGGAGAAGTGCGGGACGGCGTTTGCCTGGATCACTTTTAAGGCAACATCAATGCCGCATCATTGAGGCTCGCCTTTGTTTACTTCTTGAGCCCACGAAATACCATTTATATCCCTGCACATCATTGCAATCCCCAAACATACTCCTCGCTTTAATTACTGGTCAACATATGTGCATATATATAAGTAATTTCGATATAATTTACTGCTGTAAAAATAGATATTTAGAGGGATAAAATCCCCAAAAAGTCTAATTTTGTTTATTTGTCGTAGTGGGGTTGGCTTTGTTTAGCACGTCGGGAAAATAAAAAGATAGGGGACCCACGTCGAGAGAGCCATTACGGCCAATCATAAGCCGGCGTACTTTCTCGGGTGCATCGCGCGCCGGTACGAAAACACCGGTCTTCGGATTTCCGGACTACCAACGCGGGTCGCTTCACACCCGCTCTTCAACTGGAGGCCTACGAGGGACCCGCACAAGATTGAGCATCGCGTCCAATCGAAAGGAAGGGTGGGAGAGCGGAAGTGAGAAGATATTATGCCCGCTTCTTGATCGAAGATTGTGCGAGACGTACCTAAATTACACGTAGTAGGTTCAAACAATATTATTTATAAAGAGGATTTCACCAACACAGAAATTTATTTTATTGATGGAGAATATTACACGTAGGACACAGGAGAGTACACGTAGTCCATACGAGACATTTTACGTAGTCGCTTACGTAGTCCCGATTAACGAGGAAGCAAATTAGTTAACTGATACAGTTGCGTTCTTCATCAATGGCTTAATCCCCATTGAAAAAGGACACACGGAGTCATTCACCTGAGGACTATATCCATTGAGCACGTCATAGTATCTGCTCCATAGCATAACTCCCCCGTAATTGGGCGAACTCTTGACGAAGGGAAGAACGTTGTTTATGAGGTCATCAGGTGTGACATAGCCACTTCCAGCAGCCTCAGGAGAAGCAGGCAGTCCCAGGAACACCTCGCTTTCGCTCGTGGAAGTCCACTGGTTCCATGCCTGAAGAAAGGTGCCAACGTTGTTGGGGGAGAACTGGCAGTAGTTGTCGTAGAACTGCACCCACACGTAGTCGAAGAGACCGGTGTCGATTGCAGCTTGAAGGAAATAGTCGGGCATGGGGCACTGTGGAGCCGCGCTCAGGTAAATTTTCCGCTCCGGCGTGCTGTAGGCGTTCAAGTAGCGAGCAAGGTCGTCCCAGTAGAATCTGCTCCCTCTCTCGATGTCGAAGTCTATGCCATCCAAGGCGGCGTTCCCGAGGGGCCGGTCGGGGGATTCGCCGGCCAAGTAAGTGTTCCAGATGTGGGTGGCGACGATCCTGGCATCCTTCTTGGACGCCAGGCGGTAGTTGCCGTAGGCACCGCCCAGGGAGAGCATCACCTTGACGTTGTAGTCCTGCTGGCATGAGATGATGTCTCTGCTCAGGAAAGTGCAGCCTCCGAAGGTGGGGTCACAGTGGCCGGCGAGGTTCAACCGTGGAATCTTGCCGTGGCCGAACTGGTTGAGGGAGGCTATGAGGACGTACTTGTAGTAGCCGGTGGCACAGGCTTCTCGTAAGCTTCCCTCGTAGGCGTCTTGGCCCCAGTAGACTGCATCGCATGGTTCGGCACGCAGTCTTCCGGCGAGTGCAAGCAGCAAGCACGCTGCTAGTAGCAGTGGCGGGGATGCTGGTGATCGGATCGCCATGTTGAACCAGGAGGCTGCTGCTCTACGGACGCAGCCTTATATCCAAAGGCAAGCTTGGGATAGTGTGTGATGGTGAAGGCGGCCACGAGGCTCCCTTATATATTAAATAGAGTGCGGGGAGGTGGGAACCACAACCAGTCGTGTTCATCTTTTTTTGGGACCGCCTCTAATATATATATATATATATATATATATATATATACACACACTCAAGTGAGTCATGAGTTGTGTTTTTAAATTATTTTGTTTTTCAAAGTGTTAATGTTTTTATTATTTTCAAATCGTACTCATATTTTGAATAATCATCAAAATATTTATTAAAACATTTTCATCATCATAATAAAAAGACTATAAAATATACTTTAAAATATTATAAATAATATAAATTTCAAGCTTAAAATTTTGATATTGTAATGATATATAAGTAATGACAAATAAAGAGATAAAATACGACGTCACATATAGTGTTGTTAAAAAATAATTTTATAATATTTTTAATACATCAAGAAAGATATTGCAAAGTTGTTAAAAAAATATCATAAATGGTCCTAATAAAATAAAAAAAATTACAAACTATTTGAGATTCAAATAAGTATTTATAATCGTTGAAGAAAGGAGTTGGAGAGGTGTGACCACAACCACATGAGTTGTAATTATTTGTTGCCTCAAATTTGCGTGGTGTTGATTTCTTCTGTATTAGATTTTGCAATGGGTGGAGGATTCGGAAGGCGTCGGCGCAAACAAGCTAAGCATCTCATGGTTCATGAGTTTGTATCTTATTCAATAAACAATTTAGGGAGGCCTAACTCTTGTGCTCATCTTTTTGGGACCATTTGTCGGTTGCCTCTAAAATATTTGGAACGTGAGGTGCATGCATGCATGGGTTGTATATTTTAATTTTTTTTCTAAGTGTTCATGGTTTTATTGTTTTCCAAATCGTACTCATATTTTGAATAATCATCAAAATATTTATTGTAATGTTTTCATCATCATAATAAAAATATTATAGATGATATAAATTTACTCGTAACCTTAATCAAATTAATTTTAAATCTAACAAATAATATGATGTCAATTATAGTATATTTTTATTATTTTTAGTACATTAATAAAATATTATAATACTATTTAAAAAATCATAAATAAGCCTAATAAAATCAAATAAAAAATAGAAATTATTTGAATGTCATACTATAATTCAAATAAGTATTTAAAATAATTTAAAAACACTATAAATATTTTGAAATGGACTCCTAAGCTCAATCAAACTAATTTTAAGTCTAAAAATATTATAATGGTTTATGATAATGAAAGAGACATAATATGATATAACTACTATGATATAATATTATTAACCTTAATATAATATAACTATTATACTATAATATAATATTCCCTCAATAAAAAAATTTATATAATATCATTAAAAACTTCTATAAATATTCAAATAAAAATGCTTAAATTATCTCACATAACATATAATATATCAAATAAAAACACTAAAACACATCAGATCATTAATATGAAAAAAAAAAAGAAATAAATAATAAAATATAAATTCAGATGAACATTGTTGAATCTCGAATTTTGATAATGAAATCAATTGATGAAGTTATGATCTAACGAGTGTTTGAGTGACATATGACTAACTTCTATCATGGAAAGACAAATAAATTGAAGTAGGAGAATCAAACGTTGGGTCGAAATGGATTATGTTGGAGATTGGACGTCGAGCTAGAGGATTGGTCGATGTGTTAGAAGATAGACTTCGTGTTGTGAGTTTGGACATTGGGCCAAAAGGATCGGAAATTGCACTAAGAAGATTAGATGTTGCGGGAGTTCAACATGTCGATAGATAGGGTAATACGCCGAAGGAAATGACGATACACCGAAGGTTCGGATGAAATGCTAGAGGAACCAATGATATGCCGAACAACATAAGATTCATATTTGTAATCGTTTGTGTTTTGATCGAAGTAGTTTAGATTTTAATCGAGTTAGTTTTAAGTGTAACTATGCCAAATTGATTATAAGCTTATTGGGTTGGAATAAGGGCTGAATTAAGCTTGTTGAAAGGCTAATTTAGTGACTTGAAGTTGGGCTAAGTGGTGGCACCGCCAGAATAGCCTGGAAAGTATGAAATGTACTTTTCTAGAAAACCTAATAGTGGTACTAGCCAGACTAGCGGTGATATGGTCAGAACTCAGTTTCTGAGATCGTGTCAAGTGATGATACTGCTTAGGTAGGTGGTGGTACCGCTAGTGCACAGGCTGTCAGGCGATGGTACCGCCCAATGTAAATGATGGTTCCGCTAATACCCCGAAAACTTAGGGATTTAAATTTTTAACTCTATTTTTGAAGTCATTTGGGACTTATATATACCTCACTAATACTTGTTGGGTGCATGAAGAAAAAAGAATGAAAATATATGATTTGGAGTGTGTAAACTCTATAAAAAAGTTAAGTCCCCTACTGCTTGAGTGAGGTTATTCTAAGGGAGGTGTGTGAGTATTTCTTTATAAAAGAGGGTTATAAATGTTCTCTTTTGAGCTTGTGAAAAGGAGAAAGAGTTATAATTAAGATAGTTGATCTTCGTCCATTGGAAAAAAGATAAGCAGTGGAAGTCAATAATCTCGAGTGAAGATGAATCGAGAGTAGATATAGATTCCGACGATCGAACAACTATAAATCCCATGTGCATTCCTTTTATGCTTTTATTGATCTAATTGCACACTATTGTTACTCTCATTCCAAGTTAAATGTATTTTCGATACAGGTTTGATCGAACAAAATTTTTAAATCATTTTAACTTTTTAAAAGCACTAATTCATCTTATCTTAATTTTTTTTTATGATCCTAACAAATGATAATAATAAAATATATAAAAAATTCTTTAGTACAATGTCTCGTATAAATCATGCATGATTTTCACTCAATCTCATCCGCATGAGAAAAGACTCTTGATAAGTAGATTTTTTTGAAGCTCAGATTTTTTTCTCAAGCAACTGATCCTTCAAACACAAAACCTATTTTTAATAAAAAAAATTGTAAAAGATAATTGACAAGAGGAAGCTTGAAATGTTTGCCGAGACTCGATGGTGTTCTTTTGATGGTGACGACTCACATGTTCTTTGTGCAGCGTTAGTTTGATGGACTCCTCCGCAGTAGTAAGTCCAAAATCCAAAAGGACAAACAACGGAAGAATCAACAAGATTTTGGGGCTCTTTGAAGTGTCCCCAAAAGATTGGGAGGTAATCGGTCGTAGTTTTATTATTTTAATGCTATTCATTTTTGTCAGTGATCAATACATATATCGATTGGTGTCTTGTGAGAACACCGGAGAAGAGGACATATGTATGACGAGGACCTTCACCGACATGATCTTTATTATATTATGAGAAGAGGACATACGCATAGATTACATGATACGCAGTTAGCTTACATAGTTCCGGTTGACATGGATGGGAGACATACGATGAGACAGACACAGACCATATACGGATTACATACGCAACGCCATACCGTTTTCACACACGCAGTTCAGACCATCATGAAAGGCCTCACCAGCATAGACAAGATGGAGGACTGACGATCCCAGCACACACAATTCTTAACCTCAGAACTGTAGCCGTAGAGAACGTCGTCGTGGTATCAGCGGACACGCAGTCTTCCGGTGAGCGCAAGTAGCAGCGGCAACGCTGGTGATGTGTTTCAGGCCAAAAAGCAGATTGGAAAGCAGTAACCCAAAATTCTGAGAGAACCTGAAGCACCAGATGTGCATATCAGGAGCCAAAATAGCAAGAAGAAACATAGCCAGAAACCTGCTGATATGTACAAGAATTCTGTACATATAATACTGCGACATGTCTTAAGATCTATTACTGCCATAATCATTAGTAATGAAAATAAATGAGGATCTCACCGACATAGATGTTTATTTTATTGATGGAGAGAAATACTACACGTAGTACGTAGGAGACTTAGTACATAAGAGACATTATACGTAGTCACTTACCTAGTCCCCATTAACAAGGAAGCAGATTAGCTCACTGAGACGGTTCAAACCTTCATCAAAGGCTTAATCCGCATAGTCGAAGTAAAGGACACATCATTAGGACACACGTAGTCCTTCACCTGAGCACTATAGTTATTGAGCCCGTCATAGTATCTGCTCCATAGCATAATTCCTCCGTACTTGTCCGAGTCCTTGACGAGGGGAAGCACTATATTTATGAGGTCATCAGGTGTGACGTAGCCACTTCCGGCTGCGGCAGGAGAAGCAGGGAGTCCGAGGAACACCTTGCCTACGCTCGTGGAAGTCCACTGGTTCCATACCTGAACAAAGGTGTCAACGGTGCTGGGGGAGTACTGGCAGTAGTTGTTGTAGAACTGCACCCACAGGTAGTCGAAGAGACCGGTGTCGATCGCAGTTTGAAGGTAATAGTCGGGTTTGGGGCACTGTGGCGCCGCGCTCAGGTAAACTTTCTGCTCCGGCGTGCTGTAGGCGTTCAAGAAGCGAGCAAGGTCGTCCCAGTGGTCTTTGCTCCCTCCCTCGATGTCGAAGTCCACGCCATCCAAGACGGCGTCCCCGAGGGGCCGGTTGGGGGATGAGCCGCCCAAGAAATTGTCCCAGATGTAGGCGGCGACCTCCCGGGCATCCTCCTCGGACACCAGGCGGTAGCTGCCGATGCCACCGCCGAGGGAGAGCATCACCTTGACGTTGTACTCCTGCTGGCATGAGATGATGTCGTTGCTCAGGAAAGTGCAGCCGCCGGTGTTGGGGTCACAGTGGCCGGCGAGGTTCATCTGTGGCATCTGGCCGCCGCCGAACTGGTTGAGGAAGGCTATGAGGACGTACTTGTAGTAGCCGGTGGCACAGGCTTCTCGTAAGCCTCCCTCGTTGCCGTTTTGGCCCCAGTAGACTGCAATGCATGGTTCGGCACGCAGTCTTCCGGCGAGTGCAAGTAGCAAGCACGCTGCTAGTAGTAGCGGCGATGCTGGTGATCGGATCGCCATGTCGAACCAATGAGGCTGTTGCTCTACGTACACACAACCAAAAGAAGGCAAGCTTGGGATAGTGTGTGATGATGAAGGCGGCCACTAGGCTCCCTTTATACAGTGAAGAAAGAGAGTGGTGGTGGTGGAACCACAACCGGTCTTGTGTTTATCTTTTTGGGACCGTACATGGTTGCGTCAAAAATATATATAACGTGAGGCACAAGAAGTATTTTAATAGTCTTTTTTTTTTTCTTTCTTCTAAGTACTCATGTTTTTATTATTTTCAAATCGTACTCATATTTTGAATAATCATCAAAATATTTATTATAATATTTTCATCATCATAATAAAAAAATACTATAAAAATTTAATCAAACCAATTTTAAGTCTAAAAATTTAATATCTTAATAATATATGAGTAACGATAACCAAAAAAATAAAATATGATGTTACTTATTTTTTTAATAATTTTATAATATTTTTAGTTCATCAACAAAAATATTAGTGTTATTAAAAATATTGTAAATAATCCTAATAATAGAAAGTATTTGATATCATACTATGATTTAAATGGATATTTATAATAGTTTAAAATTAACATCACTCAAATAGGGATAAAAAATCGATATATTAAAGTGCTTTGATCATCACAATAAAAATACTGGAAAATATATCTAAAAATATGATAAATATTTCAGATGGATTATTGACCTCAATCAAACTCATTACAACCCTAAAAACAGTATCATACTGGTCTAGGAGCGATGACAATTGGAGAAACAAATTATCATGTCACTTATGGCATTTTCCAATAATTTTACAGTGTTTTCAATACCTCAATAAAAAATAATATTATTAAAAAAATATTATTTAAATTAAAAATTTTCATTTTATATATTATTCAAATTAAAAAAAATTTGATGAAATAATAGCAATAGCCTAAAAATGTTATTACTATGCAAAAAAAATTACCATGGATTGATGAAGAATATTTTTATATATTATTTTAAATTAAAAAAATATTTTTATAAAAGAAAAAAATATCAAAACATAGTTATTTTTTATTAAAATAATTTTTGTATCATATAAATTATCGTTGAAGAAAGGAGTTGGGGAGGTGTGTGACCACAACCTCGCTCGTGTTTATCTTTGCCTCTGATTTATCTCGAACAAAGTGTTTAGGGAGTGGTGATCGCGTGCATGAGTTGCATTTATTTTTGCCTCAATTTTTTACGTGGCATTAATTTCTTTTGTATTGGATTTTGCAAAGGGTGGAGGATTCTTTCGGAAGGCAATGAGCACAAACATCTAAGCATCTCATGTTTCACGTGTTTGTCGTTCTAATCGTTTGCGACGATCGGAGCCTTAATTGAGTAAAGAATTTGGGGAGGTGTAACTCTCGTGCTTATCTTTTTGGGATCGTAGCCCGTTGCCTCTAAAATATTTGGAACGTGAGGTGCATGCATGAGTTATATATTTATTTTTTTGGTTTTATTGTTTTCAAATCGTACTCATATTTTGAATAATCATCAAAATATTTATTATAATACGTTCATCATTATAATAAAAATAATTATAACAATCTACTTAAAAAAATTATAAAATGATATAAATGGACTCGTAATCTTACGAAAACCATGAGATATATAAAATATTTCTAAAATAATTAAAATGTTAATTTATAAAGACTTTTAATTTCTACAAGTAGATTTTTTTAATCTCAGATTTTTTTTTTCTCAAGGAACTAATCCTTTTTAATTAAAAATTCTAAAAGATAATTGACAAGAGGAAGCTTGAGATGTTTGCTGAGACTCGATGGTGTTCCTTTGATGGACTCTTCCGCAGTAGTAAGTCCAAAATTCTAAAGGACAAAGAACGGAAGATTCAAGAAGATTTTGGGGTGTTTGAGGTCTCCCAAAAAGATTGGCAGGCAATTGGTCGTAGTCTTATTATTTTAATGCTATTCATTTTTGTCAGTGATCAATACATATATCGATTGGTGTCTTATGAGAACACCGGAGAAGAGGACGTATGCATGATGAGGATCTTCACTGACACCATCTTTATTATATTATGAGAAGAGGACATATGCATAGATTACATGATACGCAGTTAGCTTACATAGTTCCGGTTGACATGGATGGGAGACATACGATGAGACAGACACAGACCATATACGGATTACATACGCAACGCCATACCGTTTTCACATACGCAGTTCAGACCATCATGGAAGGCCTCACCAGCATGGACAAGATGGAGGACAGACGATCCGAGCACACATAGTTCTTAACCTCGGAACTGTAGCCATAGAGAACGTCGTGGTATCTATTCCACAGCATAATTCCTCCATACTTCTCTGACCTCTTCACGATGGGAAGAACTTGAGTAACGAGCTCGGCGGGCCTAACGAAGCCACCTCCAGCCGCCTGAGAAGAAGCAGGGAGTCCGAGGAACACCTTGGTTACGTTCATGGAGGTCCATCGGTTCCATATCTGTTCAAAGGTGGCCGCGTTGTCGGAGGAGTACTGGCAGTAGTTGTTGTAGAACTGCACCCACAGGTAGTCGAAGAGACCGGTGTCGATCGCAGGATGAAGGAAATAGTCGGGCATGGGGCACTGTGGAGCCGCGCTCAGGTGAATTTTCCGCTCCGGCGTGCTGTAGGCCTTCAAGTAGCGAGCAAGGTCTTCCCAGTGGTCTCTGCTCCCTCCCTCGATGTCGAAGTCTACGCCGTCCAACACGGCGTTCCCGAGGGGCCGGTCGGAGGAAGAGCCGCCCAAGAAACTGTTGTAGATGTAGCGGGCGACCTCCCTGGCTTCCTCCTTGGACACCAGGCGGTAGTTGCCGATGGCGCCGCCCAGGGAGAGCATCACCTTGACGTTGTGATCCCTCTGGCACGAGACGATGTCGTTGCTCAGGAAAGTGCAGCCGTTGGTGTTGGGGTCACAATGGCCGGCGAGGTTCAGCTGCGGCTCTTGGTTGCCGCCGAACTGGTTGAAGAAGGCTATGAGGACGTACTTGTAGTTGCCGGTGGCACAGGCTTCTCGTAAGCCTCCTTCGTAGCCGTTTTGGCCCCAGTAGACCGCGATGCATGGTTCGGCACGCAGTCTTCCGGTGAGTGCAAGTAGCAGGCACGCTGCTAGTAGCAGCGGCAACGCTGGTGATCGGATCGCCATGTAGAACCAGGAGCTTGGGGTGGTGTGTCATGAACAAGGAAGGCCATGGCACTCCCTTGTATAGGTGCCGGGGGTGAGGCTGGCCCTCTGTTTCTGCACACACATTGCGCTTGGATAGCTCTAGAAAGAGTAAAGATTGCAAGATATGGAATCAAGTTCGATATTAATCCTCCTTAGAACAATATCATATAGTCTACAAATAACTCTGATAAATCTGTGATCTTGATTTTTATGTAGGTTGATATTGAGTTTCTGAAACCTTCTCATTTGTACACATGGATTCTAATCAAATCAAACTAATCACCAGAACAAATAGCAATAGATGACACCTCCAACAACACCAAAAGTGTTATTGTGTCTTCGTTTGTCAGGTTCTCTTTGGATTGCGAACTTTGTGGACGGTCCATAAAAAACCAGCAAGATTTATAATATTTTTTTATCATTATTTATTTTTATGATAATTTTTATTAATAAAAGTATTATTTATAAACTAATCAAATTTATTTTTATTAACAAATTATCATTGATTAAAGAACTTGATAATGAATCGGAGTGACTTTATAGGGCTGTAGTCCGACTCATCTAACGATGATGAGACAAATCCATCGTACGTTCTCATGAACACCTACGCGATTCTAAGTGATCTACAAGTGCGACTCGATCGACACTCATCAAAGAACGGTGCTCATCTCCTATCGTGAAAAAGAGGTCTACAATAACGCTTATACGGAGGTAAAGAAACGACAGACACACTATGACGTGCATAGGTTTATATGGTCGTCTGTTCCTACACATGCCATGCGCTCGGAACGAAGTTGACGGTTGACGTTCGTCCACCATTGCAAATATTATACAGATAGATAGTTTGTGGAGCCCCACAAGATATGCCAAAGAAATGTAAGTCAAACAAAGCGTCAAGACATGGAATGCTCTTTGAGAACCGACGGAGTATGTGGTGACACCTCAGAGGTCCTTTGGGCAATGATCCGTTTGATCTTGGTAATGCTTGTTGAGACTCGATGGTGTGGTTTTGATGGCGACTCGCGAGTCCCAAATCCAACTCTCGGGATGTGTGGTGCTAAAACCACTCGATTACATGATTTCTTTTTCTATTATTAGGTTATTATTATTTATTTCTATCTTTCTATTCTTTTGTGTTCTAAAAAAAGAAATCTCGCTGTTTTAACCCTCCCTCTATAGTATCATGAAGAAACAATCAATCAGTCAATCTCGATATGTTGAGACTCGATGGTGTTTTTGATGGACCAAACACAAGAACATTTGGTGCTGTTCGAGGTGTCCATGGAACATTGGGTTGAGATATATAATTGGAAATAGCTTCATGATTTTAATGCTATTTGTTATTGTCAGTGTTATCATATTGCTTCGATGTTCTTCTACCACATTTTAGAGACCTCTCGTCGTCGTCGTCGTCGTCCGAGTTAAAGACGGGTCTGCAACACTAATAATTATTCCCTGTTGTCTGACATATGTGTTTTGACGCTTTGTATGATTTGGGTGGGTGCTACTTACCACCATTGCTAATTTATCTATCGATCTACCACTGAGCGAAGGACTAATATCTATTTCTTTGTAGACTGTATATTATTTGCAATGGTGGACGAACGTGAACCGTCAACTTGATTCCATATCTTACCACCTTTGCTCTTTCTAGAGATATCCAAGTGCATTGTATGTGTAGGAATAGAGGACCAATTTGATCTGTGTGTTTCTATATAAGGGACTGCCATGGCCTTGTTCATGACACACCATCCCAAGCTTGCCTTGCCAACAGCCTCCTGGTTCACCATGGCGATCCGATCACCAGCGTTGTCGCTGCTACTAGCAGCGTGCCTGCTACTTGCACTCGCCGGAAGACTGCGTGCCGAACCATGCATTGCAGTCTACTGGGGCCAAAACGGCTTCGAGGGAGGCTTACGAGAAGCCTGTGCCACCGGCTACTACAAGTACGTCCTCATAGCCTTCCTCAACCAGTTCGGCAACGGCCAGATTCCACAGATGAACCTCGCCGGCCACTGTGACCCCAACAACGGCGGCTGCACTTTCCTGAGCAACGACATCCTCTCGTGCCAGAGGGATTACAATGTCCAGGTGATGCTCTCCCTGGGCGGTGCCATCGGCAGCTACCGCCTGGTGTCCAAGGAGGATGCCAGGGAGGTCGCCCACTACATCTATAACAGTTTCTTGGGCGGCTCTTCCTCCAACCGGCCCCTCGGGAACGCCGTGTTGGACGGCGTAGACTTCGACATCGAGGGAGGGAGCAGAAACCACTGGGACGACCTTGCTCGCTACTTGAAGGCCTACAGCACGACGGAGCAGAAAGTTCACCTGAGCGCGGCTCCACAGTGCCCCATGCCCGACTATTTCCTTCAACCTGCGATCGACACGGGTCTCTTCGACTACCTGTGGGTGCAGTTCTACAACAACTACTGCCAGTACTCCTCCGGCAACGCGGTCACCTTTGAACCGATATGGAACCAGTGGGTTTCCGCAAACGTAAGCAAGGTGTTCCTCGGCCTCCCTGCTTCTCCTCAGGCGGCTGGAAGTGGCTTCGTCACACCCGACGAGCTCATAGATAGCGTTCTTCCCATCGTCAAGCGCTCAGAGAAGTATGGAGGAATTATGCTATGGAGCAGATACCACGACGTTATCTATGGCTTCAGTCCTCAGGTAAAGAACCATGTGTGTCGCGATCGTATGGCCTCCCTCTTGTCCATGCGGGTGAGGCCCTTCATCAAGGTTTGAACTGCGCACGTATGCTACTATGGTATGAGTGTGTCGTATGTGTTCCTGAGATCTACGGTCATCCATGTACTGTGTGTACGTGGTGTTGTCTAATAATATAATAAAGATCTCTCTGGTAGTGATAATTCTCATGCGCATATATATATATATATATATATATATATATATATATATATATATATATATATATAACCCTTATTGTCACTGTGTTGAGATCAATGTCCTTTATAACACTTATTGGATATGCTAAAGTTAAGCAACACAAAGAAAAGACATATATTGGATCTGAAGTATCAGAATGACACCAAAATAATGAAGCCCATATAACATGGGAGAAGTGTGGTTAAACTATTAGAGCAATGGTAAAGAAATAATAGTAAAACTGATAAAAAAAATCTAATCAAATATTAAATGAATGATTAAAAAAATGAAAAGAAATCCGATGGTATAAATCATTGTCCTAACGTGAATTCCAATCCTTTCGTGTAGGTATAGGTAGAAAATCTATTCTCGTTGTCCAAATGAAGGATCTAAGAAAAGGTTCGAAGAATCCTAAAGACACGAATCGTTATTATTATAATCATGCATTGTTGTTGTTATTATTATTGGAAATAACCATGCGTATATACTTTGAGAAAATATTAAGATGGGGACATATCATTACGCAATCACAGCAGGTGTTTATTGTATTATTAGAGGACACCACACATTGCGCATCGGCGAAGCATCATAACTGGACGCGCACACAGTTCCAGTTCACACGGAAGACGACGCCACCAAAGTAGCCGCGGTGGAGTACAGACGACGATCAGGACACACGTAGTCCTTCACCTGAGCGCTATAGTTAGTGATAGCGTCAGAGTATCGGTTCCACAGCATAATTCCTCCATACTTATCGCAATGTTTGATGATGGGAATAACTATGTTTACGAGGTCCTCAGGTGTGACGCAGTCATTTCCACGATGAACAGTGAGTCCGAGGAACACCTTGCTTACGTTCATGGAATCCCACTGGTCGCATATCCTAAAAAAGGTGTCAACGTCGCTGAGGGAGCACTGGCAGTAGATGTCGCAGAACTGCACCCACAGGTAGTCGAAGAGACCGGTGTCGATTGCAGTTTGAAGGTAATAGTCGGGCATGCAGCAGCGTGTTGCCGCGCTCAGGTAAACTTTCTGCCCTGGCGTGCTGTAGGCCTTCAAGTAGCGAACAAGGTCGTCCCAGTGGTCTCTGCTCCCTCCCTCGATGTCGAAGTCTACCCCGTCCAACACGGCGTTCCCGAGGGGCCGGTTGGGGGATGAGCCGCCCAAGAAATTGTCCCAGATGTAGGCGGCGACATCCCTGGCATCCTCCTTGGACACCAGGTGGTAGTTGCCGATGGCACCGCCCAGGGAGAGCATCACCGTGACGTTGTAGTCCTGCTGGCATGAGATTATGTCGTTGCTCAGGAAAGTGCAGCCGCCGCTGTTGGGGTCACAGTGGCCGGCGAGGTTCAACCGTGGAATCTGGCCGTTGCCGAACTGGTTGAGGAAGGCTATTAGGACGTACTTGTAGTTGCCGGTGGCACAAGCTTCTCGTAAGCTTCCCTCGTTGCCATTTTGACCCCAGTAGACTCCAATACATGATTCAGCATGCAGTCTTCCTGTGATTGCAAGTAACAGGCACAGGACTGCTACTAGCAGTGGTGATAAGCTCGCCATATTGAACCACGAGGATGTTGCTCTCTTCCTTCCTTCCTTCGCAGAACTAACCCATGGCGTGCTACTCTCTTATATAGGAAAAGTGGATAAGATGAGACTCTCCCCTGTTGCTGTACATGCGCGCATGCATATAGTTCGATTGTCCAAGTCTCTTGTCCTTTGATTCCAACATCTACATCGAACAGTCAGTAAGTAACAGTCATCGTTTTGATTTTGGATCTTGGGAAGGGTGGATATATACACACGAGATCAGCATTGAACAGAGGACTTGCAAAGCTGATTAGGATAACAGAGAGAAGTCACGTTTGTTTTCTTTTGGATTTTGGACTCTTTGAGAGGGAAGGTAGAGAACCTGGCTATTATTTGAACGAAGGACAAAGAGTTGGTATCCCATGCATGCACCTCAAGATGTCACCCTTTTCTTCTCAGTGTTATCATGTTACCTCAAAGTCGTAAAGATATAATTGTGTCCAACAATATAATAATAATAATAATAATAATAATAATAATAATAATAATAATAATAATAAAATTAGTAAATATCTCTGGCTCAAAGGGAACACTCCGAACAGGAAAATTAAACCTTCTTGTATCTCTTAAATGATAAAATCATATCATGCGCAATGGTCTCCCACCATTTGTTAGAGCTGGCCCATAAAATTTTACCAAAAGGGTAATTTGATAAATTAACCTACGAAGGAGGAGCAAAATATTACTATAAAAAGACTATTACAAATGCTTTAGGAAGATGTTCCTAGGCCATAAAACACCGGAAACTATTGAATAAGAAAAGCCTAAAGCAAACAATTAGATTTTCTTATGGTGCATCTGACTTCAAAGCTTAGGCCCTTATTTATAGTTACAATAGGAGATAACAAGCTTGGTTTTCCCGATGTGGGACTATGTGGGACTTGCCAAACTAATAAATCTCCACCTTGGCATGTCCTAACAAAACTTGCTCCACCTTCTTCATAAAAACCCCAACGGGCAATCACCAATAATGAACACCAACAAAGTCCAAGCACTGCTTGAACTTGTAAACCGGAAGAGGCTTCGAAAGCATATCAGTTGGATTGTCCTTCGTATGCATTTTCTTACACGAAGGCGGCTTCACAAGATCCCAAGTTCTATTCTGATGGAAAGATTCTATTTCTTCATTTATCGTAATCAACCACTTAGCGGAATTATCACAAGAAACTGCATCTGAGTAGGTAGTAGGCTCACCAACTTCACTTGTTTATTCTGCAACAGACAAAGCATATGCAACCAAATTTGCATATCTTTGTGGTGGTCGAGTATCTCTCCGTGGTCTATCTTTGACTATGGAATATTGCTCTTCCTCTAGATCATCTTCATCAGTAGACTCGGGACCATCTACTAGCATTCTTTGAGTAGAAGAGTTCGACTTAAAAGAATCTGAACTACCAATCTCAAGCTCCACCTACTTCTGCGCACTATCATATGTACAAATAGTAGATTCATCTTTGGAAGATAACATAGACAATTCATTAAAAATAACATCTCTACTTATTATAAATTTTGGGGATTTGAGATCAGAACACCATAATCTATATCCTTTCACCCCAGAAGCATACCCAAGGAAAATACACTTTTTCGCTCGAGACTCTAATTTTCCTTCATTTACATGCATGTATGCTGGACACCCAAAAATTTTTAAATCAGAGTAATTAGCAGGTGTACCTGACCAAACTTCCTCCGGAGTTTTAAAGTTAAATGCTGTAGAAGGAGCGCTGTTGACAACGTAACAGGCTATATTAATCGTCTCTGCCCAAAAGTCCTTTATCAACCCTACATTTGAGATCATACATCTTGCTCTCTCCAAGAGTGTTCTATTCATACGTTCGGCCACACCATTTTGCTGAGACGTCATCCTAACAGTGCAATGCCGAACAATTCCTTTATTTTTGCAGAATTCATCAAAGTCACCTTCACAAAATTCCATGCCATTATCTGTTCGAAGCCGCTTAATCTGTTTACCTGTTTGCTTCTCAATCAAAGTCTTCCATTGTTTAAAGGTTAGAAAAACATCATTTTTATGCTTCAAAAAATAAACTCAAACTTTCATGGAATAATCGTCAATGAAAGTCAACATATACCTGGCACCACTCTTAGACTGAACACGAGCTGAACCCCAAAGGTCTGAATGAATGTAGTCAAGAGTACATTTTATTTTGTGAACTGCCGGAGAATTGAAGCTGACTCTTTTCTACTTCCCAAAAATGCAATGTTCACAGAAATCCAGTGGTTCAGTACTCTGTCCGCAAAGCAGACCTCTTTTGCTTAATATGCTTAAACCTTTTTTGCTCATATGACCCAAATGCATATGCCATAATTTGGTGATGTCAGAATCAGACAATGATGATGACGAGACTACAACCGAGCCTGTAATAGTAGTTCCCTACAAAATATACAAACTACCATACCTACAAGCTTTCATAATAACAAGGGCACTTCTAGAAACTTTTATAACTCCACATTCAGCTGCGTATTTACATCCAAGAGCTTCTAAGGTACCTAAAGAGATGAGATTATTTTTTTAATTAGGAACATATCTAATATTAATTAGCGTCCTCACAATACCATCATGCATTTTAATTCGAATTGTGCCTTTACCAACAACATCACACGCGGCATTATTGCCCATCAAAACAATTCCACCATTGCAAGATTCATATATGGAAAACAAATCTCTCTTAGGACACATATGATAAGAACAACCCGAATCTAAAATCCATTCAGTTTTAGACCTCGTCCTGTCATTAGTAGCAAAGAAAATATTTCCAACATTCTCATCAGCTAAAATAAACTAGATTTACGTAGTTTGATTAATTAACCTACATCCATAGACGAAGGAGGAACAAAATACTACTATAAAAAGACTATTACAAATGCCTTAGGAAGATGTTCCTAGGTCATAAAACACCAAAAACTATTGAACAAGAAAAACATAAAGTAAACAATTAGGTTTTTTTGTGATATATCTGACTTCAATGCTCAAGCCCTTATTTATAGTTGCAATAGGAGAAAATAAACTTGGTTTTCCCGATGTGGACTTGCCAAACTAACACCACTCACACACAAAGTGAGAAGAACTCGATTCATTTATCAGTTAGATTGATCAATTATCTTAATGGTGTCGAACAAGAGACCAAGGATTAGATGAGTTTTCTTTTCTTGTTTTCTTTGGAAAACTATGGGGAGGAGGGATCGGGAGTTGCCACCACTAATTAAAACGTGAGATGCACCCGGTTCTTTGTTATTGCCATCATCTTCAACGCAATGCAACTTAGTGTGAAAGAAATGGGCGGGCTTTCTCGTGTCTTCTTCTTGGGATTTTGGACATTGCGAATAATAGAAATAGGACTCTAAATTATTGCTGAACAAAGGTTCTTCTCTTAATTTTCACGTGTTTGTTTTGTGGTGTTATCTTCTTGCCATTGTCGTCATTTTTCTCCATCTCTGCTAACAAACGTAACATCGCCATTAGATTATAAAACTGCTCTCTGAAATAGATGATACCTTATATTATTCAAATTTAGTTATATATATATATATATATAATTAGATTAATAAAATTAATTCAATTAACTCAGGATTAAATTCAAAAATATCATTGGTTGAGAATAATATCACATACATTCATATATTATTATTGAATCACATGCCTTGGACTTCGTGAAACCATTATAGATTTGAGGCCTGCTATATAACAAAGATAATAAGAAAATCCAATATTCTGAGAACTATTCTACGATCGCATTGGAATTAAGTGTCACACTCTGATCTGACTCAAAAATTAAGATGTTGATAATGACTAAATTAAGATGTTACAATAAGTTTCATCATTCACAGGTCTACGATGGATGTGTTCTCCTGCGTGATAATTCATTCACATATGCATAATATATTTCAACGTCGTTCTTATGTTTACTTTGCACCTGTGCAATAGGAGGGACTAATGCATGCATAAACAATTGTCACTATGTTGATTATTATAATCATGCGTGGTTGTTATTATAAAAGATGAAAAGAAATCCGAACGTATAAATCATTGTCTTAACGTGAATTCTACTAATCCTCTCGTGTCGGTATATGTAGAAAATCTATACTCATTGTCCAAATGAAGGATGTAAGAATAGGTTCCTTGTTATTATAATCATGCGTGGTTGTTATTATTATTATTATTATTATTATTATTATTATTATTATTATTATTATTATTATTTGAGAAAATAATAAGATGGGGACATATCATTGCGCAATCACAGCAGGTGTTTATTGTATTATTAGAGGACACCACAGGCGCAGCATCATAACTGGACGCTCACACAGTTCCAGTTCACACGGCAGACGACGGCAACAAAGTAGACGCGATGGAGTACAGACGACGATCAGGGCACACGTAGTCCTTCACCCGAGCACTATAGTTATTGATCAGGTCATAGTATCTGTTCCATAGCATAATTCCTCCGTACTTCTCTGAGGGCTTGACGAGGGGAAGAACTTTATTTATGAGGTCATCAGGTGCGACGTAGCCACTTCCAGCATCAGGTGAAGCAAGGAGTCCGAGGAACACCTTGCTTACGTTTACGGAAACCCACTGGTTCCATACGTGAACAAAGGTGTCAACGTTGCTGGGGGAGTACTGACAGTAGTTGTTGTAGAACTGCACCCACAGGTAGTCCAAGAGACCGGTGTCGATCGCAGGTTGAACGTGTGCGTCTGGGAAGACGCACTGCGGAGCCGCGCTCAAGTAGACTTTCCGCTCCGGCGTATCGTAGGCCTTCAAGTAGCGAACAAGATCGTCGTAGTGAGCGGCACCCCCACTTTCGATGTCCAAGTCTACTCCGTCCAAGACGGCGTTCCCGAGGGGTCGATTGGCGGAAGAACCGCCCAAGAAATTGTTCCAGATGTAGGTGGCGACCTCCCTGGCATCCTCCTCGGACACCAGGTTGTAGTTACCTCTGGCACCGCCCAGGGAGAGCATCACCGTGACGTTGTGGTCCTGCTGGCACGAGATGATGTCGCCGCTCAGGAAAGTGCAGCCGCCGCTGTTGGGGTCACAGTGGCCGGCGAGGTTCATCTGTGGAATCCGGCCGTTGCCGAACTGGTTGAGGAAGGCTACGAGGACGTACTTGTAGTAGCCGGTGGCACAGGCTTCTCGTAAGCGTAGCTCGAAGCCGTTTTGGCCCCAGTAGACTGCGATGCATGATGGTTCGGCACGCAGTCTTCCGGTGAGTGCAAGCAACAGGCACAGGACTGCTAGTTGCAGTGGTGGCAAGCTCGCCATATCGAACCACGAGGATGCTGCTCTCTTCCTTCCTTCCTTCCTTCACAGAACTAATCCATGGCATACTACTCTCTTATATAGGAGAAGTGGATAAGGGAGGAGACTTGTCCCCTGTTGCTGCACACGATCATGCATGTGTTTCCACTGTCTAAATATCTTGTCCTATGATTCCAATATCATGATCATCGAACAGTCATTTGTCATTATTTTGGATTTTGGATCTTGCGAAGGGTGGATATCGACACACGATATCAGTATTGAACACACGACATGGGGACATTTTTTTTTCTTTTGAATTTTGGATTTTGAGAAAAAAAAAGGTAATTTCTTTTTTTTTTTAAAGATAAGCGGTGAAGATATGATTCAATCTTATAATCTTACGATAAAGATAGAGATTTTTTATTTTTATTTTTATTTTTATTAAAAGATAATTGGTGAAGATGTGATTCAATCTCATAATCGACAATTTCGAAGATAAAAAAAATAAAGAAGTTGGTGTTGGGTGCCTCTCAATTATTGTACTCCAACAAAGTACACGAGCCCATGCATGTACCTCAAATGTTACCTTCTTATTCTTAAAAGTGTTGTCATGTTACCTAAAACTCAGACACTATCACTTAATGGTGTCCGAGAGCTATTTTTTTTTTGTCTTTTTTTCTTTTTGTAAGAGCATTTTTTTTTCTTGATAATAACGGAACAAAAAAATAGAGTAATAGAAAGATAATAATCCTATAAAATAATTATAATAATAATAATAATAATAAGGTGGCTAGTTTTGACTTAAAGAAGAACACTTTCGTGAAGAACGCTCCTAGGATGAAAGTCTCTCACATGGATAATGCATCACACAATTCACGTAGGAAGAACTCAATTTTAAATTGATTTATTTTTCATTAATTACAATATTTTGTTCAAGTATAAAAATAAAAGAAAAATTACAGAAATAAAAAAAAATTATAGTAACATCAAATCAAATATATAATAACAATTTTCTTGACTTGATTTGAAGATAATCTTCATTATTGATGATATTCTTGATTGATAAATTTTTATTATCTTTAGTCAAGATTTATAATCTTTGATCCAATTTGATTTTTCTCCCTTTTTTTTACATTTAATTTTATTTTACACTCACCGAATAAATATTATTGATAATCTATTACACAATAGAAAATATTCTTAAATTAATAAATTTATTTAAATAAAAAAAAAATTGCTCTTGCATTGTCGAGGATTAGGTGAGTTTTTTTGTTTTTTTTTCTTTGAATTATTATGAGAGGATTAATTAGGAGTTGCCACCATTGATTAAAACGTGAGATGCATGGGTTCTTTTTTCTTGCCATCATCTTCAACGCAATCCCCACCACAAAGAAATTGGACGGACTTTCTCGTCGCCCTCTGCATGTTGGGATTTTGGAATTTGCGATGAATAAAAATAGGACTCTAAATTATTACTCAACAAAGGTGCTTCTTGTCATCGTCGTCGTCTTCCTCCATCTCAGCTAACAACATAACATCGCCATTCGATTCCAAAACCGCTCTATGAAATGGATGACAACTTGTAATAATCAAATTTAGTTATATCTTTTTGTTAGATTTATAAAATTAAACTATCTTAAGGAATACAATTAACCCAGGATTAAAAATAAAAAAAATATTATTTATCCAAATAATATCACATACCTTTTGATGTTATTATTGAATCAAAAACCTTAGATCTACGTGATGAAGAAAATAAAGTTAGTGTATCATTATATATACAAGATTAATACTCTTTTCTATTCATCGATAACTTGAATCAAAATCTAATTAAGTTTTTAAAATATTAATATATCTTATCATAAGTTAGTGAGACGCACAACCTAACAAGATTAGGTATATAAATTATGTGATTGATAAGACTACCATGTTAGCTTTCGTTCTCTTCCAAGCCTATCAATTATTGCCAAGATTTATTTGGCTAGTTTGAAGTAAAATTATTTTATCATGCAATAAATACCATATAAACGTCTCCTAGGCATAGTATTCCATTAGAATTCTCGTATATACTTAAAAATATAAGACTTTTCAATTATAAGATAATATGATACTCATTAAAATATATTAATAAAAATAATAAGAAAACCAATATTATGAAAACTATTCTATGATTGCATTGGAATAAATGTCATGATTTGATCCGACTCAAAATACTTAACTCGAAATTAATAATAATATACTGATAGTAATCAATCTAATTATTTCTTTATACCAAATTTCGATTTAAGATATTACAATAAGTTACTATGATGTTACTTCATTCATAGCTCTATGATGGTTTTGATCTCTTGCGTGATAATTCAAACATATTTGGATAAAGACGACGTATTTGGTCTTGCGTATTTCTTTATGTGGACAATGGAATCATATCATCAAAAACGGGTCACACCATTCAAATAGGAAGAACTCAAATTTAAATCGATTCATTTTATTATTGATCTTAATCATGATATTTTGGTCTAAGTATAAAAACCAGGAAAAATTTAAAAATTAAAAAAAATATAATCATAATATTCTTCGATATGTTGAAAATTTTAGATAAAGACGCCGCATTTGGTCTCGCAATATTGCAATTAGCTTGCCCTTTTTTTTCTGCACTACAACTAAGTTTAGAACCGCGTAGGGCTAACTTGGTGGTCAATAATATCTTCCTATAATATTTTCAATACTAAAAAGAGAGCCCAATATCATAGGAATATTTGTTCGTCGATCCTCTTAATGAATACTTGAGTAAATAATCTTTGTCTTGATCCATTGTATTTTCACTTGCAGAAGATAACAATCACCCTTTCTGCATATCAATAACTTCACATTGGCACAAACACTAATGAGATACTAGCACCTATTCAATGACCAAAGTATCTAGCCCCTGGGGATGACTCTGAGCCACCTACTCATCTCCATCGATGTATTCTTAAACCCCACTCAACAAATATAGATGTTAACATACATGATATAGGCTATCAATCCACTTTTGCCTTAGTTGGCTCAATAAGTGATACCATCAGTTCAGTCATAGTCCCCAACTCCATTGCCGTCGATGCTTATCAATATTCCCTATCCTAATGTAGTGCCAACATCTCAAGAGTGCACGAGGCATGTCGCAAAAAATGTTATTGATGATAAAGCTTCACATGGATACAACATCAATAAGTAGTCCCTTTAAGTCCGATCGATTACGGATAGCCCTTCACTCAAAGGGATATGGATATTCTCGGACCCTTTCCACTAGCCTCGGGCCAACGAAGGTTTCTCATCGTCGGATTGATTATTTTACAAAGTGGGTAGAGGCTAACTCATTGGTGTCGATCATTGAGAAGTAGGTCGAGAGATTCATATGAAAGTATATCATCACTTGCTTTAGAATCGGAAGAGTCATAATTATCGACAATGGAACACAATTTAACAATGTGAAATTCAAGAAGTTTTGTCATAAGATCGAGTTCAGAGAGTCACCATTCAATTTACCATTTAGCACTAAGGCTATCCTATCACTCAGATAGTCTTTTCAACATCTTGAGTTGAGAATTTTGATGAGAAAATCTTTGAAAAAAGACTTCAGGTCGAACTTGACTTAATTAGTGAGGTCAGAGTATAAGCACACTTAAGGACATTAAGATATAAAAAAAACAGTGACCAAGCTCTACAACCAAGGTATTCTCCCTCGGGGAGTCAGATTGGGGGACATAGTGTTTCAAAAAGTTGAAGTCAATGACCTAATTCGATCCTGGGGTAAACTAGCGCTAAACTGGGAAGGGCCCTAGGCAATCCCATAGACCCTTAACAAAGGAGCACGCCTCGACATGAGCGAAAGAGGAGGGGCAGATCAGTGATGGAGATGACTCCCCAATACCATCTCTATAGATCTATGAGATCCTTGGGTGGTCCTACAGTAGACCCATCGCCCGACGTGAGTCCCTCGACAACAAAGAGAAGAGATGCTCACCTCGACTCCTCCATAGCCTGTCTCGATGACAAGCAGGAGAGGAGCATGCCTTGACTCTTAAATAAGTCAGTTAAGAGTAAGCTTCCTTTGTTCGTAGTTGGTCTCTTGGTGGACCGAATAGATTGATCATATGCTTTATTACTTGAAATAGATATTTTGATGGCTCCTCTCCCTACTTGTTAGATAAGATGATAGCTACATTTAAAAAAAACTCTTTTGAAGAATTCCTGAAGTGTGCATCTTCGGGAGGGACAAACGATAGGGGAATATCGGTGATCAATTATTATCAGACATTTGGTATATGTATGATGATCAAGCTTGGACAAGGGAGACGAGACCTGCCCTTATAGTCTACTTATGTGGATATAAGTCTAAAGCAGATAATTATGAGGGGCCTCTTTCACTATTACCTATATGGACATAAATACGAAAATAGACTGTTAAAGATGATTAAGGCTACCTCCCCACAGAATATTTCACCCCTCAATTGTCCCTCTACGATTTGTCTCACTTTTAACATAGTTACTTGGGGATTATTTTTTGACTGTTTATCACCGTATTTGTCTTTCCCGGTTTAATAATTTAGGTGTGGAGGCAATTAGGTTGGAAACTCCTTCCGATCTTAGGCTTGATGAAAAAAATAATACCATGGGAGTTCGATTTTTTCCACCTGGAAGGCATCTTATATAATTCTTCACACGGGTTGATAAAAAAATATAAACTACATCATTTCATAACAAATGATTAGAACTATTACGTGGTTTTACACAAGATGATATTACCTGTGTTTCATTATCGGTCTGTACCGACCTCGTCAGAGATTGTGATACAGCGACTGTTTGGCTAAAGCAAGGTTCAGATCTTGCAGCATTTGTGCAATATGCTTGAGAGGACCATGCGAAGGCATTATTATTTGACCTGGTTAAGTGATTCCTTACCTTTTTGTTCTTATCATGCATAAACAATGGTTTCACTTCCTTGAATCCATCTTTTGCAGATTATTTTGTTTCTGTTTACTGTCTCCTTATAATAACAAAGAGAAGGCAGTCTGCTGTCTTGTCAATTTTCTGCCTGAAGATTTAGGTTTGAAGGAAAATTCTGTTTTATCAACTGCAAATACGTAATAGACTAATAGAGTTAGACATTAAGTTTCTGAGATGTATAACATGACATGTCTCGAGATCTATAAAAGCACAATCATTAATAATGAAACTAAATGATGTGAAATAAAAGAAAATGTTGGTCTGAAGGCGGATGAAAAATGTGATCAAACAATATTAGTTATGATGAGGATTTCACCATCTTTGTTTTATTGATGAAGAACACCACACGAGTACATAGGAGACATCCTCCCGGGTTCACAAGGAAGTAGAATAGTTCGCTGACATAGTTCAGATCATCGTCAAAGGCTTCTTTTATTGATGGAGAACATAGTGAGGATGTCACGATCTTTATTTTACTGATGGAGAACACCACACGTAGTACTTAGGAAACATCCTAGTTGCTTACGTAGTCCCGGTTCACAAGTAGACTAGATCACTGACATAGTTCAGATCATCGTCAACTGCTTAATCCTCATGGACAAGGCGAAGGATAAGTCATTGGGACACACAAAGTTCTTTACTCGAGGACTGAAGGCATTGATAACGTCATAGTATCTGTTCCATAGCATAATTCCTCCATACTTCTCTGAGCGCTTGACGATGGGAATAATGCGTTTTATGACATCGTCGGGTGTGACGAAGCCATTTCCAGCCGCCTGTGGAGAAGCAGGGAGTCCGAGGAACACCTTGCCTACGTTTGCGGAAACCCACTGGTTCCATGTCCGTGCAAAGATGTCCTCGTTGCCGGGGTAGTACCCGCAGTAGTTGTTGTAGAACTGCACCCACAGGTAGTCCAAGAGGCCGGTGTCGATCGCAGGTTGAAGGTGTGCGTCTGGGAAGACGCACTGCGGAGCCGCGCTCAAGTAAACTTTCTTCTCCGCCGTGCTGTAGGCCTTCAAGTAGCGAACAAGATCGTCGTAGTGAGCGGCACCCCCTAGTTCGATGTCCAAGTCTACGCCGTCCAACACGGCGTTCCCTAGGGGCCGGTTGGAGGAAGAGCCGCCCAAGAAATTGTTCCAGATGTAGGTGGCGACCTCCTTGGCATCCTCCTTGGACGCCAGGCTGTACTTGCCGATGGCACCGCCCAGGGAGAGCATCACCTTGACGTTGTAGTCCTGCTGGCACGAGATGATGTCGCTGCTCAGGAAAGTGCAGCTGCCGCTGTTGGGGTCACAGTGGCCGGCGAGGTTCATCTGTGGAATCTGGCCGTTGCCGAACTGGTTGAGGAAGGCTACGAGGACGTACTTGTAGTAGCCGGTGGCACAGGCGTCTCGTAAGCCTCCCTCGTAGCCGTTTTGGCCCCAGTAGACTGCGATGCATGATGGTTCGGCACGCAGTCTTCCGGTGAGTGCAAGCAACAGGCACAGGACTGCTAGTTTCAGTGGTGGTAAGCTCGCCATATTGAACCACGAGGATGCTGCTCTCTTCCTTCCTTCCTTCACACAACTAATCCATGGCATACTACTCTCTTATATAGAAGAAGTGGATAAGAGGAGACTTGTCCTTCTTTTGTCATATGTTCATGCATGTGTTTCCACTGTCTAAATATCTCGTCCTATGATTCCAATATTTACGTCGAACAGTCATTTGTCATTCTTTTGGATTTTGGATCATGCGAAGGGTTGATGTCAACACACGATATCAGTATCGAAAACTTTCCAAGGTAAAAGATAAAAGAAGTTGGTGTTGGGTGCCTCTCAATTATTGTTGGCTGTCTCTCAATTATTGTACTCCAACAAAGTACACGAGCCCATGCATGTACCTCAAATGTTACCTTCTTATTCTTAAAAGTGTTGTCATGTTACCTAAAACTCAGACACTATCACTTAATGGCGAGCGTCCAAAGAGCCTCCTTTTTATTTTTATTTTTTTCTAATACTTTTTTTCTTGATAATAACGGAACAAAAATAGAGGAATAGAAAGATACTAATCTTAAAAAATAATAATAATAAATTAACAGGCCTTACAACTTCATGGCTTATGAAAAAGGTCTCTCACCTTCGCTAATTTCTCATGTGGATGATAGAATCATACCATAAAAAAAATGAGTCATGGAAGAACTCAATTTTAAATTGATTTATTTTTTATTTATCTTAATCACGATATTTTGGTCTAAGTATAAAAACCAAAAGGGCATGAGATGTATGGGTTTTTTTTTCTTGCCATCGTCTTCAATCTCATGCCCACCGCTAACTAATTGGGTGGGATTTCTTGTCCTCGTCTTCTTCTTCTTGGGGGGATTTTGGACGTTGCGAAAAATAAACATAGGACTCTAAATTATTGCTCAACAATGGTGTTTCTCTTAATTTTCACGTGTTTGTTTTTGGTGTTATCTTCTTGTCATTGTTGTCATTTTCCTCCATCTCTGCTAACACAACATCGCTATTCGATTCCAAAACCACTCTCTGTAATAATGGATGATAACTCGTAATAATCAAATTTAGTTATATTTTTTTGTTAGATTTATAAAATTAAATTATCTTGTGGAATATAATTAAGTCAGGATTAAAATAAAAAAATATATTATTTATCCAGAATAATATCACATACCTTTCGATATTATTATTGAATCAAAAACCTTAGATCTATATGATGAAAATAATTAAGTGTGTGTATCATTATATATGCGAGAGTGGAGGATCTAGATAGAGTTAACTTAAGTCTCTCCCATCAAGATTCTCTCAAGATTAATACTCTTTTTTATTTATCGATAACTTTAATCAAAATCTAATTAAGTTTCTAAAATCTTAATATATAATTAGATATATTAATTATGTGATTGATAAGATTACCATGTTAGCTTTCTTTCTCTTCCGAGCCTATCAATTATTGCCAAGATTTATTGGCTAGTTTGAAGTACTAGAATTATAAATTTATTTTATCATGCAATAAATACCAAATATAAACGTCTCCTAGGCATAGTATTCTAATAGAATTTTCTTAGTTAAGTAATGATCAATACAATTCTCGTATATACTTCAAAACATAAGACTTTTCAATTATACAATAATACGATACTCATTAAAATATCTTAATAAAAATAATAAGAAAACCAATATTCTGAAAACTATTCTATGATTGCATTGGAATAAATGTCATCATTTGTTCAGACTAAAAATTCTTAAGTCGAAATTAATAATAATACATTTATATTGATAGTAGTCAATCTAATTTTTTAATCCATTTTCAATTTAAGATGTTACAATAAGTTACTATGATGTTACTTCTTTATCCAACACCTTTATATATATATATATATATATATATATATATATATATATATATATATATATATATATAATGTGACACATATTTTTCTTCTAAGATTAATTATGACTGTTTACTTAATAATATTTTCACATTTGAACATCTATCAGATATTTAAATACCATCAAACCAACTTCCTAAGATTCCCATTTAGGGACTATGAGATGCGAGCCAACGATCTTGCCACGTAATGTAATCGGACGGTTTTGATTTATTACAAAGCACTCTCGCTGTTCTAAACTTAACAGTGAATTCCCGTCATTTGCCTATAAAAGGGCCTGCTCCCTCGCGGGGGTTCTAACGAACGCAATGGCTTTGCCTCGCGTCTCGTCCTCTTCTCTTCCTCCGCTCTCTCTCGTTTCCCACCGACTTAGGGTTCCGGATCTAGGGTTTATTCGCCTTTGTACTTCTCGTTCCGAGACCCTCGAGCGCCCCTTGTTCCTCGACGGATCCCCTTCGTCCCTCCGGGACCCTCTCGGAATGATCCGCCGGTAAGTTCCCTTGCCCTGTCTTGGTTCGTTCATTTTATCCGTGGAATTTATTCTTTTGGATCATGTTCTGCGGTTTCTGCGACTTTTGTGGTTTAGTTTGGGATGTGTTGATTGTATGTCCGGATCTCGATCGTTTAGTTCTTGAATGTTGTTAAGATTCAATGTCTCGGTTCGTCTATCTTTTCGGTCTGTCCATCTAGATTCCAGTTATTCTATAGCTGCAGGTTGAAACCAGGTGCTTTTGTATATGGATCACGACCGTTTTAGCTTAGTGAATGGTATTAATATTCGATTTTCTTGGTCTGTGATGATCTTGCTTATTGTAATTGATTAAACTTATGTGACATTTAGTTTGTTGTTTCACGGATCATGTTATTGCAATCGAGGCTCGTATTAATGATAGTTATGGAATCTTTCATGTTTGTTTGTATTTTTTTTTTGTGATTTCTGTTTGGTCTATGGGGATTTGGGAGAAATTTGTGGTGTTGTTTTGTATGGTTTTTTTAATTTTTTAGTTTACTTCTGTTTGATTAGAAAGTAGCAATCTAGAGCAATATCATCGTGGCAGAGAAAGAATAGACAAGCACAGTTGTGGACATGTGATTCTTGACTGGAATTTGAAATAGTGTTGCTGGCTGGATACTGTTGCAGAATAGCAAAATGATGGTGCCTTCTATATATAAACGAGGTGGAACATCGTGAAAATTCTATTTTTAATGTTTAAATACTTTTTCTTCTCACAATATGAGGCGCATTTGAAAATTTTAGATGAAGACGACGCATTTGGTCTTGCAATATTGCAATTAGCTTCTCCTTTTGTCTGCACTACAACTGAGTTTATATTTGTAGCATCAGAAGGGAAGAAAGAATGACAAGAATAATGCTTCTAGTAATCATGTAAATCCCAGTTTTTGATACATTAACTTGTGCCTTCTGATATCGCGTCATGACAAATTGAGAGGTCTCGAGTGTAACTAGATGGGTTTTATTTCTTTTGGTACAAAGACTGTTTGAGTTCTCGCGCATGACAGTCTCCTTCTGTGGTTAGGGTTGGTTCTCATTATTCTCATTTGGTGCGATTCTCCTCCGAGGTATGGATTCATCAGCTACATTACTCTGCTGCATTGGGTTTTAAGTTAACTCCGCAAACTTTCTTCTACAGGCTCCTTTTGCAATTGTTTTGGGTTCAGTTGGAGAAAAATTGTGCTGATGACATAGTGATATGTGAAATCAAAACAATATCTGCTTTCTACATTTAAAGCTGAGAAGCAGAATATTTTATTGATTATAGAGATCTTTCCGCTCATAATTTATGCACATTCGTAACTATGCCAATCAAGATGAGCAATTAACAGTTTGAGTAGCGAGGGTGTGACGTAGGCTCTGTATTCGGCTTCATGATACCACAATGGTTAAGATATTAAGTACAAGAGTAGATATAAATGCCTAGTTGACTTGTCAAATTTGGTGACAAATAGCTTTTCGATATCAAATCATGGATGTGTTTTCTATCAAGGAGCTTGTATGTATTTATAAATGGTTAGAACTATTATGTGGTTTTATACGAGATGGTATTCCCTGTGTTTCGTTGTTGTTCTGTACTGACCCTGTCAGTAATTGTTTCCTGTCAGCCATCAGAACAGTATGATGAGGATTGTGATACACTGACTGTTTGGCTAAAGCAAGGTTCAGATCTTTCAGCATTTGTGCATTGTGCTTCAGAGGACCATATGAAGGCATTATTTGACCTGGTTAAGCAATTCCTTACCATTTTGTTCTTATCATTGCATAAACCATGGTTTCATTTCCTTGAATCCATTCTTTGCAGATTATTTTGTTTCAGTTAACTGTTTCCTTATAATAGCAAAGAGAAGGTAGTCTGTGTTTTGTCAATTTCTGCCTGAGGATTTAGGTTTGAAGGAATATTCTGTTTTATCAACTGCAAATACATAATAGACTAATAGAGTTGAACATTAAGTTTCTGAACGCTTTGATATTTTTTCCTCATAAAGATTTACTGGTAGGTGATCGATGATGCAGCACTATATCTTGATTCTTTTAAGCAAAGAGAAAGGTCTTAGGTTTTGGATATGTTGTTTATATTCAGTGTATGTGCTGAAAGAATGGAGTATGCAGCACTCTTAATTAACTTATGTGCATCTTTTATGTAAACATAAATATGTAAACAAAGGAGGTGATTGTGAAATTTGACCTAGTCGTTTGTGGAGAAACCACCATAACAAATTGGCCCCCTTGATGAAGCCAAAAATAAATAAATAAATAAAAGAAAATCCCAAAAAACAAAGACTAGTCTCAACTCTACTCGCTCATTTGAAATGCCCACAACAGAATCAATTGACCTTTTCTTTATTAAGATATCCTTGTCGGAAACTTTATAAGTTCATCAAAAGATTTCTCTTGTTTCCCTATCAAAACGAGCCAAGTCTGCAAATAGTAGCTCTAATAACAAATTTTCCACTTTTCAGTCAGCTTCTTCTGGGTCCTGTGTGTGTAACTATATGCATCCATGTGTGCACCTATGCGCATGGTTTCTTTGTATCTTTCTAGGCCACTTCATTATACTCATGTGATGCTGTCTTGATTGCAGTTAATATAGTCATATATGACAAAACTGGTATATTGTATATTTTATTGCATCCAGATCAAGCTTCATGTTTCTAAACTGTTGTTTTGTCAATTGGTTTGGGAGTTGGAAATATTCCTTTGACGTCTATGGGGTGAGATTAGGACGCCAATTATAATTTGTTATTGGTTTTTCAGCTGGTTTCAGAGGAAAAGGGAAAATAGATGGTCTTCCTCTGGTCAGAAATGTCCATTAAACATGATCTCTTGATTCTGAGTTCTTAATATCTAGTTTTTGATCTTGCAGCTGGAGATTTTGAAGGATCTTGAAGTTGTTGTGGTTAAAGGAACTGTAGAGTGTGAGGCTTCTATTTTACTAAGATCAGTGTTTATTACAAGATTGTGAGTGATCATGTAATTAGTTTGAATATTCCTATAATCATCTGATTACTTCTACCACAGTGCAAATAAAGGCTAATGTTCCTCTTTCTTTGCAAGATGAATATAAAAGATTTGCAACCATGTACACAGCCTACCTTATTCTGAACTCCTATAGTATTTCATGATCATTTTTTGGCTGGATGCTCCCTCATATTTCCTTCTTTCACAAAATGAAAACATCATTTAATGGTTCAAGAGTATTTGATGAATTCGTCATATACTATACAGTCACATGTAAGGAAGCTGCTTAGGTTGCATAGCTGATTCTTGTTGCTCAAACAATGGTGTAACAACATATGCAATAACCATAATATGTAGCATGGACAAATGCCAACGTTTTAGTTTAATCAGTATGAGTTTGTGACTGCTTATTCTATTTCTACTGACAATTTGAAGGAGATATCTTCATAAAAGACCAGTAGATATCTTGAGGCTTTTATGAAAAAGAATGTCCACGAGCCATACTTCGAAGCATTTTTCAGTAAAAATATGCTGATCATTTGCTTTGATAATTAAGGTGCTCTAGTAACTTGAATTGTCCACATAACAATATCAGTTTGATACTTGCCAGTGCAATGGAAAGCATTGTTTTCTGTTATGCATAAAAAATACCTCAAAAAAAAAAAAAGACAGTAGATAGCCATTGAAAAATCTTTATATTTAATTTAGTTTCTTTTCTCATTGTTTGAAACTTGCATTGACATCAGAGCCCATCAGTTTTTTTGCATTCTGTTATTAATGCTTAACCAGAAAATGATTAGTATATTTCTAAATCGTATCATCAAACTCTTTCTTCGATAAATTATGCCTGGGCATCCTTCTTTTATATTGGTACTGTCAATTTTCCCACCTTAAGGATATTTCTTGGATTTGAAGTTACATGGTCTCAATGTAACTGGTAGGCCATGCAAAGTTGAGTATCTTGGTGAGCTCATTAAGAACAAGATGGCCTCCACTGATGTTGTACAGAAGTATCCAAAAGTATGTTATGATTTTTTTATTGCTCTATTACCTTTAAATCCTGATTGACTTAATGTCTTATGGTGATATATTTCTTCATGTTGACATACTTAATCTAGGTATCTGGTGAGCAAATGGGAACTGCAGAGGATATTGGAAACAAGAAGGTTAAATTCTGCCACGGCTGATATTTCCTTAACTGTATATTGTGACACGCCAATCTATTCAGGCCTGAACTATTCCGGGTTGCAAGTTCCAGGCATCATAACCAATTATCACCATTATCGTGAAATTATTAGGACATCTGACTATAGTCTCAGTTTCCAACAAAACAAAAAAAAAAGATATATTATTTTTCATTTACCTTGAAAACTTATTCATGTATGAAAAGATGAAAAACTTATTACAACATTTTTATAATACATTCATTAGAAGTCCATACTTGAATATACTTGTAGTTACTTCATTGGCTTCTCCTTAAATTCTAGCGTGAACCAGGTTGTTTCTAAAGTGTACTAATATATTTCTGGCTGCCAGGTTCACAAGTTGGAGGTTTAGGTTCCCTATCATGCACCGTTAGCATATTGTATTTCAAATGAAGTCTTTATCTCATGTCTCTGGCTACCCTTCAAAATTTAGCATGTTTTCGGTAGGTTGCATCACTTTGGAATGGGCTGAGACTACTGAGTTTATATTATTATTTACAGCTCTATGCCGATTCTGCAACATCTTTGCGTTTTGTCTACAATGGACCAAGGACAAGGTGTGCTGCTTTCCTTTCGTTATCTTTATCGTTAAATTTTTGTTTATCATTATTCTGTCAGCGCCTAGTGGTTCATATTACCAATAAATGTGTGGTGAATTTTCTTTGCTCTTGAAAGTGTCAAAGATCAGTTTCAAAGCGTAGGATCAATTCTCAGTCTGATATGCCATATTCTCTAAGAAAAATAAAAGACCTAACATTTCATTTTAGACTACATCTTCATGTCCGGTTATTTCCTCTATGATAGTGCTTTCAGGATACCATGTAGCTCTCATTTTTTAGATAAGATATACTCTCGTTAGTTCTCCTACAAGCGATCACCACACAGTTGATGTCAGATATCCAGGCGACTAAACCTCTCCTCTGTTATAGTGTTGTAACCTTTGGCCACTGTTTAGGTCCAAGAAAAAGCATTGTAAACAAAAGCACATAACCTGCTATGTGTAATATTCTGATCAAACTCCAAGGAAGAAAAGGAATAATAATGTGTGTGCTTCCTGTTGCTTCTGCATTTCTCTGTACCTGTGATTATATTTTTTTGTCGTTGTGTTGGTGTCATTTCTTAACATTTGGGGATTGATCATATAAGATGCAGTTCTACTTGGTTACCTCCAATTATGAAATATGCAACCCTTTTGTGAGCTGATTAGCATGAAATTCTACTCCATTAGAGATTCATTTTACTTGGATATTCTAATCATGAAATATTCAGTCTTTTTTTGTTTGCTAATAAAATGGAATTCTGCTCTATTAGAGTTAGTAGTAAAACAGCCAATTGCCTAGTCATATTCTCAAGAGTCAAAGAGTCCCCACTCGTAAACTGCAGCATGATATATGGGAATCAGTTCTGTAGATTAGATATCGTGCACAATATGTAACCATAATGTGTGCAAAATATGTTTGCCTATCACTTGCGGCTATTCTCAGGGTTCTCCATTTTAACGATGTTAATGTCAACAGCGTGATGCTCATAGAGACGGCCCATAATCCGGCGGTGCCTTGTGAAATAATCAAGGTTCTTTCAGAGTTAAACTGCTACGTGGAGTCAGCCGTGATCGAGACTGAAGAACGTATCCATGTATTTCAACTGAAGAATTTTCTCATGTCGAAACTAACTCACATGTTAATTTCTAACAGGGCCAAGTTGCTAAAGCCAAATTCCACCTTAGCTTCGGGTTGGCAGCATTGAGCAAATTCTGGTGTCAGGTAAGTCCATATTATCGTTACCATCACTGATCAATAGTGACTGTTGAGGTCTATAACCGATTTGGAGATATTATTTCATGAGACCACATTTACATTTGCACAGTTCACGTTTTGAAAGATTACTTAGTGGTAGATAAGTATACAAAAAAAGAAAAGAAAGAAATATCCATATTTGGTATCATCATCATTATGGATCTGAAAATTGATATGGAAGGAACTACAACTGTAAATATCACATAGATGTTGAATTGAGTAATTGAATCAACATGGTGTCACTTGCTTGTCTAAAATTGATTGTTCAGATAACATGGCTCTCCGTGTTGTTTCGTGTATTGTAGAAGCTGAAAAGCAGTTTGCTAACACGCCTGCGGATGCTTGAGTAGAAGATATTTCTTGGCATTAGAAGCCCCCATTAAGTAGTTACCTTTTACCCTTCTTTGACAGTGACAATTGTTAATGGGATAGATATACTTGCCAACTACATTTTGTATATCAGTGAATATGTTGTTGCCTCTTATGGGACCTAAATTTGTTAGCTTAGCAATGTTATGTCTTTTGGTGCTAGAATTGTTGGTGGGTGATGTGATGTATTTGTTTACAACTTGAATTGAGATTAGAAAAGTTACCAGAATAAGTCAGGATACTTTTTCACTAAATCAGGTAAATATGGTGAGAATAACTTGAGAGTAGGTAGGATTAAAGTTGTGCCACATCCCAGTAATATACACGCCCATATCAACGTTCCCTTCTCTTCGTCGTGTCTTCTTTCAGCATATAATTTAGCCCTGCAAAGTCTCTAGTTGTAACCGTGACCGACGGAGCGTACAACATATATATATATATATATATATATACATATATATATATATACATATACATATACATATACATATATACATATACATATACATATACATATATACATATACATATACATATATATATATATACATATATTCTGAGGGTGTGCGAGATGGAAGTGCTACGAAGGGTGAAGTACTACATCCTTGGGGTAGAAGGGGAAAGATGTCTTGCGATCGAACTCTCGCAGGTGCAAAGAACCAAGTTTAGAAAGATAAACACATGCAAATTATTGAACGACTCAAGCGGATCAGTCAATGAAGAATAGCCGCCACAAGAATTGTTGGGTCAACAACAATCACAACTCTTTTTTTTTTTTCCGTTTTGGAGTGGCCATCCTTTGATCTTTTAGGAGTGGCTGGGGTAGAAGTGTCGACAGAGACACAGAGGTCTATGGTCGACTCATTGATTAGAACCTAATGGACGGCAGATGAACAAAGGGAAGAAGCAGGAGAAGACAGAAAGCCATGGTGGCGTCCGGAGAACCAAATGATATAATGATGGTTGGGCGGGCTCGACATTAGCAATTTTTTAGTTCAAGCGAAGAAGAATTCTTCATTAATTTACAGACAGCTTTAGACTACCGTCAGAGCTCAGCTCAGAGGATGAGATCGGTCCAAGTACAACACGAATCTTTTCACCCACCGAAGCTAGCAAGTTGGTCTGCACTTCCACCAGCCTTACTCAGCGCAGGCTAATGATTAAGATGCTCGGAAGAGTAAAGTGGGACACTAAATGAGCGTCGTGAGCTGGATTTCTTCTTTGCCCCACGACAAAGATGGGGAACTTTGGGCATTTTGTCATAAACCTGGCGTGCCGGTCGTAGGGATGTTATCGGGTATAATCCACCTTTGACTCGATCCGATCCATGATGGTATTTAATTGGTATCAGATATATATAGTTTTGTGGATCGAGGATTCATATCCGACCCGATAAATTTAATGGATCCATTACCAACGTGTTATCAAGTCAGCCTAAGACCAAGTAAGGGAATTTTGTGGGTCCGTTGCACTCTCTGACTTAGATTGAGCATTGCTTTTTGCTCTCTGTATTTAAATAAATAAAGCAATGTCATCATGCATTCTCTTTTGTCAAAAGGGCAAAAAGAAAGGGAGAAGAGGCTTGTCGTTTTGGTTGGGACATTGAAATAAAAAGTCACTCATTTTCCACCCTCCACTTAAAAAAAGAAAAGAAAAAAAGATGTGGTCTTGGTTTCTTCTAATGTTCTTTTTTCTGCTTTCCAAGCATCCCTTTGCCAATCTTTGGGAAACCAAAGGTAGGGGTGCAAATTTTTCTAGAGAAAAATAATAGAAACCTCAAGGCTAGAATATTCCTGTAGGGTATTCTTCAATTCATCATGTTTCCTCTTCTTGATCGAAGGTATATCATGTTTCCTCTTCGATTCATCTCTTTTCCATTCAGGAGCAGTATCATGGTTCAAGTGTCAACTTCATACAGGATATAGCACCAGAAATCAACAGGAGTCCCACTGCAGATGGATGAATGATGAAACCAACAAGGTATTTTTTTTTTTTCTTTTTTGTGTTCATTTGCAAGTGTTGTTGTTTCTGAGAATGTGATTTCTTAATCACCAGAGAACATATTTATGCAGCTAAAACAACAGACATAACATATTTGCCCCTTTCTTGCTCTCCTTGTCTGTTTGTCTTTCTTCCAAGTATTTTACAATAAACAGATAAGTTTAGTAACCAAAAAGTAACCATAAAACAGATCAATCAACCACATAAAAGTGTATAAAAATCATCTTCTCTTTTTCAACTGGCTAAACTGCCCTACTAACATCATGGATCAAGGAGCATAAATGCTCCCCATCATATAGTATACCATATTTACATCAAAATTTCTGACATTTTTTGGTTTAGCATCAACCTTATCAGAAGAACTAACCTGCATATAATTCTTGAGCAAGCCTTCTTAAAGTCAGTAGATCAGATAGTTGCTTGGCAACTTTTGTGCTAGAAAACCCAAATTCTTTTTGGAGTACAAGAATTCACAACACACTAACTTCCTTGAGTTACTACAACCATGATGGATCCCAAGTACATGACCTAAATCTTGCAGTGACAAATTTCAAAAGTGAACAATAGTTGTTTCAGAACCCTTGAAAATGGAATTGAAACTGATACTGGTCCATCCAGTGCTCATAATGCACAACCAACACAACATGTTGCTTTCAATGCATAAAAGCAAGATGAGCCATTTTGCAGTGAAATGCTACACTCGAAGAGTTTTTTATTGTGAATTTTTGCAACAACTTTTCTTCTTATGAAAGAAAGCTCAGTTGTTGCAAAAGCATAATGTGGTAAATATTGATACTGGGTTAAACTATTAATTATACTGAGTTCAGGGAAATAACAAAACTTTCTTTACACATAACCATAAATTAGACATAAAAGATGCATCTTTTATGTACCTTTTATGTAAGCTATTTACTGACTTGATCGCAGTTTATGACATAAAAGATGGCATAAACTATTTGCTAAAATCTAAAAAAGGATAAATAATAATGACATAAAAGATGCAAAATATTTGTTGTGTGCGTTGTAGAAAATCCAACCCAGCTGAGTTGCTTCCTGAAACAACAGATGGGAATGATGCAGTGTGTGCCATGTCAAGGACAATGCGAAACATTGATGAAGCTATCAGCTACTTAATATCATGATAGGTCACACAGAACCAATCTAATTAGATTTGCTAACTCTATCAACTTAATTCCATGGCGGCAGCTCACATATGGTGGTTGTTGTAATCAACAGACAGTCTGCAGTGAAAACAACTTAACATGATTAGCATTAAATCTCCCCGATCTTATCGGAGAGCTGAAGAAGAGTCATTTCCCTCAAGTCACGAATTCCTTATGCAATATCAGAACTATGGACCAAGTTATATGTGTGCTTGACCAAGAGAGATCTCTTGTGTAACCCATTCAATCAATCCAGCTTTTCGAACACAATCGACAAATTCATCAACTAATGGAGAACTATCATATGGGACAAAGTTTCCTTTTTTTTTTACAAAAGAATCGACATGAAGTAAATCTCAAAACCCTTATCAACATAATTATTTGCACAAACAACATCGAAAATTAGACATGGCAACTCAAACTACATCTTCGACTCACGAACAATCTATCGAAAATCTACCAAACAATCTGACTAACAATTCTTTTTTTTCCTTCTTTTTGCAAGATTTTTCTATCACAAAATGGTGAATTGCAACTTATTCGATCCGAGCAATCAGTTCAATGGTAGAATACTATTGGAGGAACCTTGAATCCAAAGTCCTTGAGGAAGGGTATTACCTGCGGCTGCTCCACCAGGTCCCTGTACAAGGCGTACTCCGCCTCGTAATCATGCAAGTCCAGCTCCGCCTTCTGGTTCGTGTGGTAATGGTGCTTCGCCTCCGCCGACTTCCCGAAGCCAAAGACGCTGACTTGGTCGCAGATCCCCAAGGCCAGCATCACCGCCTGCATCCCCGACGAGTAGTGGAACATCTTCTCGTCGTGGACCTTCGTCCACTCCCCCGGCGGCTTCCCTGTTGTGTCCACGAACGTCTTCAGAGAGTAGTACTTCACGATCCGGGCGCAGAGCATGTCGAACCGCACGTCCGTGATGAGGAGCGGCGCCTTGTGGGACGAATTGCACACGGCGTAGTCGAGGAAATGGACGGGTTGGCAGATGTACATGACGATGGGGACGGTCTCGCCGTACGGATGACAGAAGCAGCCCGGCCTTCGAGCGCAGAGTTGGAGGATGTTGCTGTTGACGAAGGAAAGGCCGGTCTTTGATCCGACCTTGTGGTTGTACCCGCTGACGCGAGCGTTGTTGAGGCGGATCACCAGGTCGTGGCCGTCGATCAGGCCGCCGTGGTCGTTGTTCAGGAGGATCCCGCTGTTGCCGACCACGGCGCAGGAGCCGTACCGCTCTGTTTTGGTGTCGGGGCGGCCGTGGTGGCGATCGATGGGGCGTTTGATGAGCTCGACCAGCTCCGACATGACCCCGGGATGGAACCGGCGGCGCCGGAACCAGTCGCGGAGGGGGCGGCGGAAATCGGGCAAGGCCCGGTAGTCCTTGGGGCCCCGGAGCCGGTGGGGAAACCGGGGCTCATTCCGACGCAGCACCTCCAGGTGGTTCTCCTGCCGCCAGTCCAAGTGGGTCCGGAGCCGCCACCCGGCCACGCCACGGTGGCCAGAGGGGAAGGTCCCGTCGAGGAGGTCGTCGACGTCCTTCCGCAGTTCCGCCTCCCCGGACTCCACCGCCGCCAACCTAAGAAGAGTCGCGTTGGCCGGAGGGGCCACCTCCGGCCGCCGCTCCCGCCGCCTGCTGTCCTGCACCGCCGCCCGGAAGCTGAGGACAGAAAACACAGCGACGAGGATCAAAAAGCTGAAGGGCAAACGGAGGGATCGCTTCATCCTCGCCGCTAGATCGACGGACCCCAGGAAGAGCCCCTCATTCTGGCCCAAGATCGCATCTTTACATCCGGAGACGCATTCCTCCGAATCGGGGCACCAAAGGTGGCGACTTCGGGGTGGAACGGGGAAGCTTCCACTGATGAATCTACGAGGGAGGTATCCGCATCGCCATGGATGTGAGTCTCGAATGCTGAGAGCTCGAAACGAGAGGGGAGCAGATGTTGGGGATCACTCGATTGGGTTTCATGTAATATTGTAAGCGCCCGAAGGATTTGGGGAGCTTCTTGCGTGCACAACTACTTACCCGTTAGCTCGTCACCCAACAAAATACACGCTTCTTGATTGAAAGACATTGTGGGGCCCCAATTAACCACATCAGAAGGATCCTAACTATCTCATTAGTTAGGTAGGCAAAACGGGTAGGAAGCATAGGGAGAAAGGAACTGCCCCCAATACTGCCTTCCCTGGCCAAGTCACAATTTGTATGTATGTATGTATGTATGCATTTGTTAGGAATCCTTCCATCTTGATAAAGATTGGAAGATGGTTGACTGGTTAATCCTATTATTTTGTGGCTTATGAGAGAGATCCCAATCCATCCATCCATCACATGTACATGAACAAGTCATTCACATCCTAACAGGTCTCCATCTACCAAATTATCAGTGAAATAAATGCTTCATAATTCTTATTCTTGCTTTACTAAGAGCAAATAAATAATTCATACTACTTTCATGGTCTTCTCTCAGCTTAGCTTGTCCTTCACCAAAAGGAAAGGTAATGGTGTAGAGTATATGTTTAAGATAGGATTTTAGATTAGTAATAATGAAAAAGAATATTTTCTCCATTTAATTATTTTCCTCCACTTTCTATTGATCAAATGACTTGTGGTGTCTTGTCTAACAACAATCTTTTTTTTCTTGTCTACCAACAATGGTAACTTTGTAGATTGGATTGCCACCTTGGATGGTTCATGGAACTTAGTAAAGATCTCAAGAACAAGAAAACATAAAAAAGGGTATTCAAAGTCTTTGGAAAGATAAGATTAGTTTGAGATAATGTGCTTGCCTTGAAACTATTGGCAAGTTGAATCCACATATGTCCATTTGTACAATGTGAATGATGGTGATTTCTTTTCTTCTTCTTCTTTTTTTCTTTCCCTTCTCTTTCAAACATGTCTCTTGCAATAAGATATCTTATTGTGCTTTGAAAAGGACATAACAATAGGGACAAGATTGCTTCTCTTTTTTTCCATGGTCGACTTTGAGCATTTTGGAGTTATTAATGACCCGATCAAAATCTATATCCATATCCATCTAGAAATTTGAACATTTCCATCAGTCTAATATTTCATATACAATTTCATGTTTTTTTGTCTGAAACTCCAAGGTCTTATCTCAATTTTATTAAAGATTCGAATCTAATCTGAGTTTTTGAAGACTATGACTTAGGATCACATTTTGTTTTTTGGTCAAAGTTAGTTAAATTTATCCCGATTGAATCGGATTATGGATTTGTTAGATTTACTATACTCTTATTAAGTATTTTATTAAATAAAAATAAAATCACCTTTAGCCTTTAAGGTGATTTTATTAAGTATTTTATTGGTCAAAATATTACTTTTATATCCTTGTAAGTTTAATTTTAATTCAATATTTTAATTTTAATTCACGTGAAGAGTAGCTCAATGATGAGTTCTCTTATTCTATCGATGAATAGCCCATTAGCTATGATACCAAAAGTCATAACCCGAGTTTGATAGGCTACTTAACATATCAATTTTGTTTAACCCAAACGGTTCATAAAAATATTTAAATTAAATTTAATAATAATATACTCACAAAAGATTTTTATAAATTAATTTTAATCTTTCTTTATATATAAGATTAATCAAGGTGTTTCATCATTTAAAACAGGTAGAAGTAAAAAGATAAAAAGAGTATTAGGGCGAAGGCAATCGTTAGTGACGGAGATGAAGAGGTCAAAGGAAAAAGAGAGGGGAAGCAGGTAGAAGTATCGATCGACAAAACAGAAGCTAAAGACAATTTCATCATTTAAAACATAAAAAAATAATTTTATTATTTAAGAAATAAGGAATGATATATGAAAATTCATGGATCTAATCGAAATAAAATAAAAATAAAAAGATTTTTTTAGAGGACTTACCCTTTGCCATTTATCCTTATAAATTTATGTTTTGAGATAAACTCCTATACAAATTCTGTATTAGAATTTCTAATTAATCAAGTTATTTAATATTTTACCAAAAACATATTTGCGTTGTGCTCAACCTCCGTTAGTTCATTATCATTTGTCTCCACTCAAAGCTTTAATTGACATTAATATCTTTTAGGAAGTCGTATTTTCAACTTAATCAACTAATGCTAATTGTAGTTAGCTATATTAACTTGAATTTATTTTATTTTTTATTTTTAGATTATATATATATATATATATATATATCAACGACGAAGGGAGAAAGAAAGATTACAAATGAACAAAGAATACGTTCATCTGACCCAATCGTACCTGGTGAATGATTCAAGAGAAAATTGCCACGTGTTAAATTGTGTAGTGGAGCCCAGTTTTCTTCCAATAAAATACGTCACCCGTCGATGTGGAATGAATAAACGGGTGGGGAAAAGTATTTCTATTATCTCTCTGGAGAACCCCCTCCTCTCTCTCTCTCTCTCTCTCTCTCTCTCTCTCTCGCCGTCGTTGCCGCCACGTTTCCCCTCGGCCCAAGAAAGGGCATCGGTGCCGTCTCTACCTCGGCTTACATCGATCTCCTTTCCCCCTCGGTGGCTCTCGCCCTTCGCCCGCATTCGCAGCACTTTTGGAAGCCCGCGTCGAGCGACGCGAAGGAGCGGATACACGATCTCGCCCTGCCTATTTTCTTGTTTGGAGTTCGTCAAAATTTGGGTAACAGGAGATCCCTCCCGCTTCTAGTATATTGTAGGTCTCAAGACAACCTATACGAAGCAGGGGATGAAGAGATCCGCAACGCTGGTTGCGATAACCTATCTCTTGGGTAGGACTACAAATCCTAATCCAAGTTTGATCAGGGGGAGTAGCGGATGCTATCTCTATTCTTCTCTTCGTGCAATCTCTTCTGCGTCGATCCCTCTTCCTCTTCGGAATCAATGGCCCTTTTCTCGAAATCCATCCAATTCATGGGCATCGTCACCGTGGATTCGGTTCGGAGGTCAGATTGTCTTCTGTTGTCTCTTCTGTTCTCATCTGTTCCCAAAGTTTCCGCTATTACAGCATCTTGATTGCCTTTGGCATCATTGTGCTTGTCAATAAGCTCAAAAGGTACTTTTGTTGCATGTACTTATAAGTAATTACGACAATAATGATGTTGAACATTGATTTGTTAGTGAATGGTCTCATACGACGATGATGCAAGACAGTACGAGGACATAGCACATCGAGTGCCCATACTTTTGGGTTGATTGGTATCCCTCGTGTGTATATGAGCTCTTTATTAGGCAGCTGTTAAGGCTTATTTCTCCCCCCCTAATAAGTACAAGTAGTGATATGGCAGGTCCTGAGGAACTGGCTAGCTTAATCAGGAAGGTAAATTAATTGGTCAAAACACTACTCGCAGCTTCTCCGTTTGATTAATAATCTCATATGTAGGTTTCGGGTAACTTATTTGCATCTTATCGGGAGTGAGAATGCTCATACTACTTTTAAAATTAAGTTGCATGGTTAATTGTATATGCTTCTATCTTTGAAACTTCTTTGCATGTTTTCCTTAACGATGCTTTTTCATTTTGTTATCTTTTCTTTAATCAGTTTCAGAGATCTATGACAATCAAAGTGTAAGAAACTAACATTAGCATCCATCAGGAACCTTACTATCTGATTGTAAGAGTCACCGTTGCATCTGCAACCTTAAGTCTTTAAGTTATGCTGATGTCACTTGTGTTATTGTGTGTTGTAAAATATGATGAAGCTACTGTCTCTTGCAGAAATTTGCAGAAGACTTACTTTTGCTCTGATCATTCTATGCACAGGACAGAGGAGAAGCCTGTTTATCCAAACACAGTCGACACCCAATCCATTGTCTCTCATGTTTTACCCAGGACAACCAGTAATGGAAGTTGGAAGTGCTGATTTTCCCAATGCTCGTACGGCTATGACTTCGCCACTGGCTAAATCTATATTTGAAATTGATGGTATATTTTCTTTTCTGTTTCATCTCTTGCTATTCTTAGACTTATAACAGTGAGCTTGGATGACATGTTAAATGTGTTTTTTATTCATATTGAATTGGATAATTATCCATTGATGGTATCTTTCTTTTACATCAAATCTCTAGAAACATAGTTGATTTGTTGCTCAAATAACTTAGTATACTCTATTATGTTGATAAGTTATCTGTTGGTGTTATAAATACCATTTATATATTTAGTTCATTGTTTTGTTTTGTTTTTAGAAATTGTGATTCCTCCTAATAATTTCTTGTTCCCTATATCACGTATGGTATTTGTTGTTGCTATTATTATGTCTTATGCTTATGTGTATTTTTTTCAAAATATGCATTTTACATTTCTTAAATGTGGGTTATATGGATACTGAAATCTATGTTTTTTCTAATCTAATTGCTGGGTAAGTAGTATCAATCATCTTCATATAGGTTACAGTTAGGAGAATCTTCCTACACAATCAAGTGCTTTACTTTGGCTTCGATAAGTTCTCCAGGTATGAGGATAAAACAACAATAGCACGTAGGGGTGTGGATATAATAGTTGCTGTTTGCATGCACGTCATGTCCTACTTTTATCAGTTTTCTGTGTTGACCTATTAGTATCATATTGTGTTCCATTTCCCCCTTTCCATGTCCATGCTTCATATTTAACCAGCCCCCGCTACATGATACAGCTCTCTGAAGGAAGGGTCATGCCCCTGGTCAACACTTCTCATCTCTGAGAGTGGGTTGACACCCCTGGTTAACACTTGTCATCTCTGAGAGGGGATGATCCCTTTGGTTATTGACGAGGTGAGTTTGGAATCAATCTGAGCCTGATTCAGGTCTATGGGTATAGAGATAGGTTCTGTTTTTTCAAAATTTTAATTGCTTGCAAGACAAAGCTCTGGCGCAGTGTAGCACAAACAGGGCAATTTCGTCCTAGGAATCCTAGGAAGAACAGAAGTTTTGCTTATTAAGTTGTAAGGTGTTTGTGCAAAGGGATGTTTTATGAGGTTAAGTTCCTTCGGTATATTATCCAGATATCCTTATTTCTTGCTGGATTTTTAATCCATATGCTTATCAGCATACTGCTCCTTTTCTCTGTTACAAATGACTGATTACATTGCAAATAGACATGCTGAAATTTGATTGAATTTTCATTAATCCAGGAGTCTCAAGAGTTTTCTTCGGATCAGATTTTGTCACAGTAACAAAGTCAGAAGAAGCTTTGTGGGATTTTCTGAAGCCCGAGATTTTTGCAGCAATAATGGACTTCTATTCATCTGGAAAACCACTTTTGCTCGACTCAAATGTTTCAGCTTATATGGACACAGCAATCCATGAGGTATCACTTATGCACTTTGGTTGCGGAATATTCAATTATTGCTACAGGTATCATCATATCTAAATAATATGCAAGTGACCAGAATTTGTATGCCAAGTTGGTTCCTTCTGTAATTAAAAGAATATAGTTGAGCTAGTTAGGGATCGGTTGTAATTGGAAAACAAAGATCTTGAACAAGTAAACGAATTGAATGGTGTAACATAACTAAAAGTTTGTAGGTGCAGGATGTTTAATGGTCGGCTCTCTTCTAGCATCGTAGTTTTCTCCATGAGGAGAAAAATTATTCAGCTCAGTGCAAAACTAGATGTGTTGCCTGGAATTACAGTTTAATATTGACTTTTTAATGTACTTTTATATTGTTGGTATAACTTGTTTTTTTGCATTTAGGACCTAATATAGTATCGGCATGCTGAATTTTGTGATATTCTGAGGCCAAGCATTACTTTTGTAGGACGATTCAGAAATTGTTGCAATGATCAAAGAATTACTAGAAACACGAATTCGACCTGCAGTGCAGGATGATGGTGGGGACATCGAGTATCGTGGATTTGATCCATATTTCTCTTCTTTGCTCTCATCAGACCAAAAAATAAGCTATACTCCCATGTCGATTCGGCGATACCTTGATTTTACTTAATGTTTGCTCTTCTTCAGGGATTCTGGGATGGTCACGCTAAGAATGCAAGGTGCCTGTAGCGGCTGCCCAAGCTCATCTGTGACATTGAAGTCTGGCATCGAGAATATGCTTACGCATTATGTGCCGGAGGTAATATCATGACATCCATTTGTTTCGAGTGCCACCGCATGTCCTTCAGAATTCAAGTATGCTAAAATGTTTTAGCTCTTGTACAACTTTCCATCTCATAGGACGAGGCAGTTAAGAATCTTGACGGAAACAGACGTTCCCAAATAACAGTGACATATCACTTTGTATTACTGTTAATTTCTTATACATAAAAAGTTTGTCTGGTTTATTTTTGTTCTCTTTTGATCGACAGGTCAAAGGGGTTGACCAGGAGCTAGATACGGATGAGGGTGCTTCATCAAGCGGTCAAACGCAATAAAATGTCACTGAAGAAGCCTAATCATCGAACCTCCCCCCGTAAAGAATTAGTACCTGCTGTGATTTCTCAACTCGCAACATCAGTGGAGAAATCTGGAGTTATAGACCATTTAACCTCTGTATATATGTTTTGTAAGAGAGGAAAAAGATAACCGTAATGTTCGATAGCGAAGCATGTAACTATCGAAATGAGATATATTTTTTTTTTCATTTTTATCCATGGGCACATTTCCACATAAATGTTGTCTTTTTTATGTCACTACTTTGGCTCTTCCAAGATCATGGGTAAGATGCTATTGGTAAATGCATTTATTCTGTAGCAGCTCATTGGAACTCCCGAAGGATGCAGTTGTCCCAAAGTAATGGGGATGAGGTGCGCAGCCCACCCAATGTGTGCTTCTGATGGCATCAACCATGGGAGGAGTCGGTGTAAAGTTACAGAACCTTCTTTGAAGACGCAAACCTGCACTCTAATGGCACCTCCACAGATCTCGATGATGCCACTTTTGATTGAATGCGGCAGTGGCAGCGGCAGCGGCATCTGATGTACTTCAATATCACAGCCAATGTCTCTTAACAAGCAAGTCAGTGCATCTGTTTCCACGGATGGGTGCGTTGGTGATGAAGCATGCCGGAAAGCCTTAATGTCATCTCTCTCGCTTGTCCTCACGATTCCGACATCTTTGCCACATCTTCCGACTGGGCATTATTACGATGGAAAGGGGGAGATCCCCCCCTCGGTGACGATGCAACGCAATTACCCATGGAGAAGAGATATCCCAAAATACCCCCCCAAATCACCTCACGGTTTGAGGGAAATGCGAAATATTCCCATCGGAGTCGGCTGATAAAGAAGTTGCACAATTTTGTTCCGTTTTATAGATAATAAATAATATTGAGTTAATAAGTATTTTCCGGATTTTGTTGCATATATATAATAAAAAAATTATATATTAATATTTTATTAAAAAAATTTAAAGATTAAAAAATAAAATATTATTTTCATTTGAGTTTTTAGATAAAATTTAGGATTAATTATATATTATCTCGATCGATCAATAGATTTAAAAATATATAATGAAAGTGAAACATTTAAGTTCATATACGTTAACATCGTCGTCGGTTGATTTTATTGACGGAAACACGAAAACAAAATAAAAAAAAATATTATTTAAAAAAAATAAAAATAAGAAGTATATTTAAAAAAATAAAAAAGATAAACGTTTCGAGAGAAATCGTCTTCATTTTATACAAAATCTTTTTAAAAGGAAAATTATAGAAAAAATAGTTGAACGTCCAAATCAAGGCAACATTACGTGACTGGTTGAGTGAAGCCATCAAAGGATGCTTTCTGATCGCTACTGACAACCAAAGTTCAATTAATCGGTCCACCGGTTTGATCGGCGTGTGATCATTCAATGACGGACGGACACCACTCCCTGTAGGGCACATTTGGTGGGTTAGGTTGGTGGTTGTTTTCACGGTTACAATCGCTTTGAAGGTTTTCTCTGTAGAGCCTTCTTCTTCGAGTGTAATCACTTCACTGCTTGTTTGTCATGTCATCATATGCATGCGTGCATGCATGCATGCCCCAAGTTTCAATCATTGTTACTAATATTATTGAAAAGAATATAAATATTTAACTATATATATATATTTGATGTCATATTATTGCAAGATCAAACTATCACTATTAGCCTACATAGATAGTTATCAAAAATCTCATGTGTTGATGAACAGATATGCCGTGGCTGATGAGTCAGCACGGCTCGACTTGAACCTAAAATATATCTTATCAGAAAACACACTGTCTCACAAGTATATTACCAAATTATCTAAATTTTTTATTAAATTTTAACTTAAATATAAAAATTTATTCCCGACTAAGATTTCGTATCGTCGTCAAACTAACTTAACTTATGATTGAGTTAGGCTTCTACTTATATGTTGTGGGAAACAACTTTGAGTAGTGGCCTCGGGGCCGACGCGGCTCGGTTCGGGTCCGGACGACGGGGATCTCCCTGAGGCGCTCCTCGAGCCCGTTGAGGCGGTCGGGTGCGGTGTCCGATCGGGATGGTGTAGCCGTCTCCTCCGAGCAGGAACTCCTCGCCTACGCGTCCAGATGGGACCTTCGGCTTCGCACCTACACAAAGGTCGAGCCGAGGCTCTCGGCCCGACCCCTCCGATGATCAAGTTAGCTGATGTGGAGGGGGTTTCAAATGAAGAAGGGTTTTTGTGTGTCTGTCCCCCCTCTTTCTAATGAACGAGAGGGTATTTATAGGGAAGCATACTGCTTCCTGAGCTGCCCGCTTGTAGGGGGCAGGCTGGTAGCGTCTGACTTTGTGTTGGCGTGACGTGAAGAATTGAGCTTTGGCAGGATGTTAATGCGCCTCGGTCGACGTTCCGATCTGTATTGATCAAGTGCTGTTGCGTGAGGCGTCATATGACGTCAGCCGAGTTTATCATAATTACTATCCTCATCATTATATTAATTCCACCTCCAACAATCAGAATCTACTTAAGAATAAACTTATGATAGATAGCCCACAGCTGACGTGTCCCCGGAAGTCGACATGGACGACGAACTCAGCAAGGAGGTCTCCATCAGCTTGCCGTGTTCCGGGAAGTCGACATGGACGGGCTCGGCAACGAAGACCGAGGCCGAAGGAAAGCATACATTGTATGACGATGACAATGTGAACACAGTTAATGCCGAGATACCATTAATTTACTGATGCCGCCCCCAATCAACATTCCATTGTCGATCGATGTATACTACGCCGATATAATAATACTCTCATGTCTTCGATCTTTATTTCCTTGGAAGCAAACAAGATTCCAAATCCAGTCGTATCCCTATAAATTCTCCTCTACAGTGTCGATACATTAATCTCAGCAGCTCCATCTCTCTCTCTCTCTCTCTCTCTGTCTTCTACCATGGCGAAGGCCAACCGATACCTCGCCCTTCTCTATGTCTTCTCTTTAGTGTTCCTCGTGATGGGTAAGACCGTCATCTCCTTCACCGAGCCCTTTTTCCATGTCCTGACTGATTCATGTTTCAGGGACTCGGATTGCTGGTTCTGCTCACGGCAAGCAGAGACCAGAGCATCACTATGTCAATAAGCTGTTTGTCTTCGGCGACTCCTACGTCGACACCGGCAACCTGGGGAGGTTGCTGGGGAGGCTCGCGCGTTCATGGTTCGATCCTTATGGCATGACCTTCCCTAGGAAGCCCACCGGCCGCTTCTCCGATGGCAGAGTCCTCACCGACTACGTTGGTCTGTCAATTCCTCTCTCTCTCTCTCTCTCTCTCTCTCTCTCTCGCTTTATGACATGATTCCTTGACTCTGTTAGACCGCAAGCATATCTAAGAACTGCAGTAAAAGCTGTGTCTACATGGTGTGGCAGCCTCGTTTTTGCGGATCAGATCTCCCATTCCTTACAGGATCAGAAAGTTCGGCCAGAAGCTGCTGCCGTACGGCATGAACTTCGCCGTCGCCGGTTCCGGGATCTTCGACACCGGCAACTTCCAGAGCAACCTAACAGTTCAGATAGACAAGTTCCAGGCTCAGATCGACGATGGCGTCTTCTCAAGACACGACCTCAAGTCTTCCGCTGCGCTGATTGCTGTCTCCGGGAACGATTACCAATTCCTTTCCGAGCTCGATCCGGACTACTTGCACGTGAGTGTCGATTAACATGAACGAAGACGCAGTTCACGGGCTGATGGAGTTCTTCCCTCTGCTTGCAGCACCTCCGTGGATTCATGCACCGTTTGTTCGCGCAGCTCAAGGTAGATCTGAAACGCCTCAGTCACATCGGGGTGCCGAAGGTCATCGTCACCAACCTGCACCCGATCGGATGCATTCCGTCCTACACCAGGCCGACCAATTACACGGCCTGCTACTCGAACGTGTCATCCGCGGTCGCAGAGCACAACCGCAGGGTCGATGAGCTGATGCAGGAGTTGGGTGGAGGCAGTGACACCACCTTCCTCTCTCTCGACGTCAACACAGCCTTCTTGAACGTGCTCCATCGAGGTCTGCAGCTCCGCAATCTCGCACGAATTCAGTGGCTTTCTTCTGCTGATCTTTTCTTTCTTCCACGTTGCAGCGAAGGGAGCAAAGGAGATCAAGCACCCGTTGGCGCCATGTTGTGTGAGTAGATCCAACACGACGGAGTGTGGAGAGATCGACGCCGAGGGGAACAGGTTGTACGGGGTGTGTCGCCGCCCGGAGGAACACTTCTACTGGGACTCGGTGCACCCGACTCAGGCCGGGTGGGCTGCTGCCTTCGAGTTCCTCCGGCCCTCGCTCCGCGAGTTCCTCCAACTCTGACCTGCTTGAGATATCTCGAGTTACAGATATCATCAGATCCCTCATCTTCCATTTCTCTCCTCTTGTCGGGGTGATACAGCTCGATCATGGCGGCCAGTTTTTTCTCAACGAAGACAAAAGTCAAAATAGTATTTGGCATATATAATAAGACAGATAAACACTCATCAGGGAATAAAAAAGGCATGCATTCCTGTAAACCTTAAACACATAGTGAAAGGCTTTTACAGCAGCATAAACCCGACTCATCATACATTAGTTAATTGTTAGTCACAAAATGTAAATGTTTTCACTCTATTGAAACAGTCAATGATTACTGAATCAATTAGCAAAAAGGGGAATACAAGAGTTTTTTTTTACATAATGAAACCCTGACAACTAAGTCGATTGGCAAAAGGCACAAACTACAATATCAGAATCAGATGAGAAAGATACAGATGAATCATTTTGGCTTTTATATATAGCACATTAATTCTGTTACATTCTGTCACATGAATAGGACCGACTATATTTTGAACAAAGTTGAAAATAAAATAGGATAAATACCAAACTTTATATGTTGGCATCATTTGTTTGCCCGTCAACATCCATATGATCGGCATTAGTGCCATTGGTTTCGTATTCGGAAAGAAGGTCCATGAATTCATTTAGCAGCCGTTGGACCTTCCTGTTCGATGCCATGGCTGGAAGAATATCTTCCCTGAGGAGTTTCTGCTTTTTCATTCCCTGCGATACCATAAATTGGCCAAAAGTTTCAGTAATTATAAGACAGCAATGTAAAAGTAACAAGAACTTGAAGGAGGATCTCTCAAGACCCCTATGAGACATAAGAATTCCCCATCTCGTGCTCCTTCCTTGGATATCTGATTTTAGTTTCAAATGATGAGCACAGCATGACACTGCTTATGTCGACATGTATAAGAAATGCATTTGAAAAACTACTGATGTATTTGAGGCTGAAAAAAGAATAAAAGTAAAAGAACTTAGGCTTGAGACAACCCCTGAAAGAGATCAAAATAAGGTTCGTTTTGGCTGAATCCAAACCGAGGGCTAACTAGATGAACAAACGAAAAGATTTCAAACAACAAATGCTCCGAACATATTTTGAAAAAATACAAATGCTACAACCACACATGAAAGAAAATGATTGAGGATAAAGAGAATCTCACAAGCACATAGGGGTCCCATGCTGGTTTCTTCGAGTCCACAAGTGTGGCGTCAGCCATTCCTGTAGGAGGGCCAAGAAAACTCTCACAAACTTCACGCAATCGGGACTCATCAGCTTCTCTGTAAAATAAGACCATGGTTATCTCAGTCCTCATCTTGTAAGCTGTGCCCTATAAGTTTCAAAAAATGCTACAATTGAATGAAGACATTTTTCTCTGGAAGCATGAAGCACACCAAATGAAATATGAATATCTGTAGACATGAGGGCGAAAAAGAACTAGCACAAGATAAACACAATTAAGCAAAAAAACAAAGTTCACCAAAATGATTAGTTAGGAAACTGATTACCATGCATAATACATACTGCAGGGGTGTACTTTGCATACAAGTATTACTATGATGAATTCCACGCTATTTAATTTTCAGAGAAGAAATGAAGAGTTTTATCTACTGCATTCGGGTAACCAGCACAAGTCAAATCATAACTTATAAATTTCAAGAGAATAGTCAATTTTCTGTTACCTCCCATCTAATGTTCCAAAGTGACTCTGGTAGAAAGATGGTCAAGGTACTACACAGTGGAAATGCCGCATGCAGCCATGTATCCAATGCATTTGTGCTGAATGCTAGAATTTGAAAATATTATATATAATGGCCATTATGCATGGCCATTACATTATATGCATGGCCATTACACTCTTATGAGGACTCCATAAGCAGCCACATATCCCGCATAGATAGTAACACACCATATACCAAAACATAATCTTATGTGAAGCAGTCATACAAGATATCCACATTATAGATCTGCATAGATTGCATTCGGAACAATACTTCCATCTCTTCGAACATCCTGCTGTCAATTAGCATCATTCATTCATGTATGATAAAAATTAGTGCTGATTCCATCTGCAAGCAACTATTTGAATATTACCATTTACACATTAGGCGCTTTACATATGACCGTAGATATCTTAGTATGCTACAGTTCATCTAAAAATTCTATCTCAAAGTGGGAAAATTTGAACAAATCTATGTACAAATATATCACTTATGACCGCTTGCACCCTAGAAACAGCAGCAGCTTATTTAGGTGATAAAGGGCAAATCCCAAGTTGTCTATCACAGTGGTGCCTTAGGGAGGTTGCAAGAGCAGTAAATGATGCAGATACAAGTAATGAACATAAACACCCAAGAAGAACATAATCATAAATTCATTGATTGCAGGCAAAAATGTGCTTACCTTGCAAGAAACCGTATATAAGATAGAAGGCACTGACAATATTCATTAGGTGATTTTAAAACAAGTGATGATGCCAACTGTGTTTCCAAATGTGCACGTGTCTGTGTCCCGTCACCCGTCACTCTATATATGTATTAAAAATTTCTCGAAGTTAGTAGTTGAACAAAACATGACAAACACGAAAGGAAACATTACCACAAATGAAAATAATTATATTTGTTAAAATTCATACTGGCATTGATGGATGCACATTCTGCATACCTAGTCCAACTTGGCTTTCTTGCCATGAATTTGCTAACATCAACCTGCAATTTGCCCAATTCACCACTTTGAATATGACTCAAGTTAAAAGAACTTGAAAAGTTTGAAGCTGGGAAGCAGTCATCAGCTATCCTTAGCCAGCACATCAGGCTCATGTCAAACAGAAAGGCATGACGCGTGGCAAGAACAACCAAGGGTGAACCAGATCTTGAAAATCTTGCAGATATAATTCTTATTGTACCTGATTAATGAGATGAAACAGATCAAAGACAAACTTCTAACGAATATCATAATGCCTTGAATATTTCCAATTTTATAATCAGAATCATATAGTTCAAAGTTCTTACCAGCATCTTTTGCTGACGAATCCTCCCTTGAAGTAACTAGAGAAGATAAAGATTCATGCAAAATGCAAGTCCTGTTAAAAAGATCCCAGACATACAGCAAGCCTCTCCTTGTAACAAGAAGTAACTTCCAAGACTCATCACAGTCTACAAAAACTGCAGCAGATCCCATCATCATGGCTGGAATTGCTCGTCTTCCACATTTAGTATAGATCTAACAAAGACAAATGGGCAACCATTATTTATAATTTAAACAAGAAGAAACAGTTATGGAAAATAAAATGTCTATTAAAGCTGACAGCCAACAATGATGTAAAATAAAAGAAGCACAAAAAGATCCATATTTTTGGCATAACTCTAAAGAGCTAAGGGATGTACAAAAGAAAGTGTTTTCAGAAACAAATTTTAACCATAATGAACATGCCAATCAACTTAACTCAGATCAAGGTTCAGTAGTTGGTAAGCACTAAGTGAGAAAGATCAGTTGCTAGAATTCCTTGAAGTCATGAAACAAACAGAATGTAATTCATGGAAGTGACTTTAGAATTACAAGAATAAAACTCTTATAAACAAAATTACCTCATTTGTCAGCTCCGTGGGCTTAGTTATGGTTTGCAAATTCCAATCAAACTGGGTTTATATGACAAAATATATATTTTTTTTTTACTTCTGTTGATTCCTACAATTTGTTTATAGAATAATATTTTGACCATGGCAAAATTTGTAGATACCATTAAATAGGTAATTGCAAATTGAAGAACTTAAAAGATATAAATTTGAAGTTGGTTCTACACTCATAATCTTAAAGGCAAGTCTTAATGCTACAGAAAAGTTGCTTTATTGCAACATGCATGCTTATAGTTCAAATCCAGGTTTTAAATGCCATGTAATATCAATTTTGCTAACCTATCGGGCTGGTACGGTGTTGATATACTGCATGCACTGTGTCCCTATCTGTACCTCCTGGTATGATAGAATAAATGAACATCACTCTGTCGTTATCAAGCTATATGTTTTGATGTTGGTCCTTGGTCAAACCAATAAATATGGGCAATACATACCAATTTCCAATTCGACCAGTATTTAAACCTTGGTTCAAATCATTCAAACTACCTACCTGCATGCTGGATAAGCCTACATAATCTAGCCTTTTTCAAATCCTTCAAGGGCAAGATCCTTGTGATCCTTCACCTGATCTTTTTCTTGTAGATCCTGGCTTTGCAGCTAAATTTAGGTAACAAGTAACTCCATGCACATGTTATCCTTACTTATATATCCTAGAACAGTATTGCCATCAGTTCTGTAAATCTGTGAATCATATGAAGCTTTTATGTGAGTATGCATATATTATTATCATCACAAATGCAACCATATACAGTCTCTCCTCTGAAAGATAATGACAAGACTAAGGAAAGTGTGTCAACACAGCAAAAGAGAGAACATTTATTGTATCATGTTTGCTAAGCACTAGTTAGAAATATGACAAATATATTAGACAATGGTATATATATATATATATATATATGTATATATGTATGTATGTATGTATGTATTTAGACTGCAAAACACACTGTCCATTTTTCCCAAGTTGAGACCAAAAATAGACAGAAATCACATTCTGTCTATAAGTTAAGACAAACAAAGAATGTTAATTTCTTATACCTATAAATAGAAACACAAATTTCCTATTCAATATTTAACATATATTTTAGTCCATGGTACAATGAGATGTCACCCCATAATCTTTAGTATTTCTGATCTTAGGCCTTAATAATTAATTGAAGCAGTGCATGCATCTGCATGTTCCCTCAGTAGGTTTCATAGAACATAACATGACACTATTTTTTATATTAACTTCAAGAGACTTTCCTGTTGGAAATCAATAAGATTATCCTATAGACTGTCTGAGCGTTTCATATAACATGCGCAAACAATCATCATAATAATACAGTTTTTTAGTTCCAAAATGGTTTACTACAGAATTATTTGATATCACAATATGTCAAGTTCACACATACACATCAAGAAATTACAGCAGAATTCCTGGCAAGATGTTTTGTGGCATCACGTGGTATGCATGACATGCAGCAATAAGAAATTAAGCCAACTGGTGATCAAGTGTCCTATAGCAACCCTGCAAAATATCCTAAACCATAGAAAAGACTACTCAAAAGCCAAAAGACATCTAACATGGGGAGCTTGTTTTGTCTATACGTACAATTCAACAGGAATTTTTTTTTTAATCCGAAGTCCTAACAATTATGCTCTTCAATATTGTTATGATATGCTGACAACAAATCACCAAAAAGTATAACTATTATAAATATCTACATTCGTTCTGACTCTTTAAACTCAAAATAAAACAAAATCTCAAACAATTGGAAAACAACAAGCATGTGGCAGTCAACTAACATCTAACAAAAATAACTGCCAAGGTTCAATAATTTCAATGAACTTTCAGTGTATGAAGAACAATTGTTGGAGTACCTGTAGGCAGCCATCTTCACAACCAACAGCCCAAAAGTTCGCATTTCCAGCTAAGACAGTTACATTTCCAGATATACGGTCAGACCACAGAGTTTCAGATCCTTTCGTGCAACTTATTTCAGTTTCTTTTGTAAAAACTGAATTGCTAACACCAATTACATCATGTACTGATCGTTCTACGGGCTTAGCTTCCAAGCAAATCGGTAAACTATCTTCCCCGTCTTTCTTATTGGATACCCGAATAGAAAGAGCACCGGAAGTCATCAGATAACTCGTCATACCTATAGATCCCATGTGTTCTACATTTGTCCTTCCATCAGTGCTAGTCAATGCTGGTGCTTTCTCAATAATAAGGCTGTCATTAATGTTAGCCCTAGCAGTGAGTCCAGAACGCTCTTTAGATCCACAGTTGTTGCACTTGTCAGAGTAGCTATATGCACCATAGCTTCCACTAAATGGCCTCTTCAGGGAAGCTTCTTTTACCCCACCATCTGCAACAGCATTACGATCATCCTTCACTTGATCCAAAGCCAAGGAAGAAAACTCCACCAGTTGAGCTTGGGCTGCAGATAGATTTTCCTCATATGCAGGAACTCCAACTGCTTCAGGGATTATTCTTTTTCGCCCATCAGGACGACGATATTCTCTTTGTTTTGGAGGACTTGATAACTGGACAGGTGGCATTTTATTTGAACCATCCATATTGGCTCCTCCATTTTTCTTGTCATCTCCAGCTTGGGCTTCAGGAGCCTTTTGAACTGACTGGCTATTGATTCCATTTATTGGATCCATGGAAGCATTTCCAGATATCTGATTTTGCTCAATGTTGGATGCTCCTTTTTTGCTCACTGATTGCTTAGCACATACTGCTTCTAGCAACAACTGTGCAGCACTTTCAGCTAAGTTTGCTTGCCTTCCTCTGACATCTCCATATCGACTTCTCTTTATCTCATCCAGCTCAGTATCAGTTAATCGATGCCCTAACTCCTTCACTTCAAAATGGAAAGTGGCCACTGTCCCATCCAAGGAGCAGGCAAAAAGTGCATAGCCATCAGGACTCCTGTTTCAGCAGTGATGAGGTTTAGATTAAAGATCATGAACTAGATATGGAGCAACAATAATAAAAATTCAAATATTTAACAACCAGAAAAATGTATTACCATGATAAATCTACAACACTTTGTGTGAAAAAATGTTTAGCAACAAACAGAGGGCGGGCACTCGCTGTTGTCCATACAGTTATAGTGCGGTCCTGACTTCCAATTGCAATCACATTATACGGCTGGAATTCTTTTGATGTAGTCCTACATGCCCCATTGGTCCATCCAGCAGGTGCAGTGTTTGCTTCTTGAGTATTAGAAAAATGCTTCCGAAACATAGAGTGGTTAAACTTTACCACAATAATAGGGGCATTGTGACCTAGAAAGTCAAAGGTAGCAGACCATTCGCCCCTTTCCAGTACTGGGGCTGAGTGTCTAGGTTTCTGAAAGCCATGAGTCGTGGTGATGAAATGGCCACAAGGTGACCACCCAAGTCGTCTGAAAAATGTAGAGCCAAGCTGCAAAAGAGCACATCTACTAAGAAACAGACTAATAGAAGAAAATATTACTGGAATAGAAAATGGTATATAGAAAGTAAATGATCTAGAGTACAAAAGTTACCGATTTTGACCAGTGGCCTTCTGTCCTGTGGGCCAAACTCCAGTCGCTGGTTCTCCATATGATGACAGTCTTATCATCTGACTGGCTTGCTATAAAAGAACCAATAGGATCCCAAGTAACCCCTTTGACTAAGCTGGAATGCCCTCTTAATACAGCAGTGCAGATGCCGGTCGTGATGTTCCATATATGAATTGTGTTATCCAAACTACCACTAGCTAATGTTAAGTCATCCGGAGACCAATTGAGATCTACCTACTTCAAACATCAAAAAACTGCTTTTTAATGTGAATAGAAACACATAATAAAAAGTACTAGGGCTCAATGAGCCTGCAAGATTGACATCGAGATAAGAGAAGATTTAATTACCACATCTGCAGTATGACCCCTCAATGTCATAGTGACTTTCCAATTTTCCACATCTGGAGGCTCTCCACTGCCAAATTCAGTAGTACCTGACCCAGGTTTTCTCTCATGAATAAGAATTACATGATCATCCGATCCAGAGGCAAGAAATCTACCATGCTTAGCCCACCTAACACAATTGACTGATCCAAAGTGATCATGCAGTGTAGCCAGCAATCTTGGGTTTGAAGAGTCATTTTCAGAGTCCGTTGCTACTGATTTCATGTTCCATATTCGGACCTACATTAAAGCAGAAGACGATTAGTATCTGTAAAAAATTCATGTGACACTATAAAAGTTCTGGATGCCAAAGTTCCCGTCGCTCTAACACCAAGTTCTCAACAAAAATAAATAAACGAAAAAACAAAAGACTGCTATGGAAACTACAAACTGTTGAACTGCTAGCTACAATGTAGTTTAACAAAAAAAAATTACAAAATACCCAATAAGTCGCATATTCTACATAAAAATGTACGTGACTAGGAAATTCACCCACCCAGTGCACTTGGCAAGTGAAAAAGAATATTAAGCAAATACAGTGACAGAATTACCATATTAAACACAACATATGGACATCAGATTAATGTTTACTATGAAATAGAATCTTGAACTGACAAAACTGATCAATAAATTTTTCACGTCAAAAGAGCACCAAAAATATACACCACAATCCACATAACACGTGAGAAAAATTACTCTCTTAATACCTGAAACCTTATTCAAAATGAAAAAGAGATCGCACTAACCATGTTCAAAGTGTACGCGCGAAATCAACCAAACACGTATTCTTAAATAAGATGAACTATCTAGCGTTGTCAAAATTCGAAGACAAACAGGAATCATTATAATTCAATAACAGTCAGCAACGTGCATAAGGAAGAAGGGACGTCAATTGGATCTACGTGAGATCCCAAGTACGGAGGTAAACAGAGGCACCTTCTTCAAAGCGGTCACCTAAAGAGAAATAAATCGGAAAGAAAAGGAAAAAAAAAAAAAAGACTCACCTTGTGGTCTCCGCCACCAGTGGCAAACCGGAGACCTCCGGCTTGGATGTCGATGGAGAAGATCTGCATCCCCTCATGCGTAACCCAGCTAGGCTTCTCGGTGATCATCCTCACCTATGTCTTCCACCGCTCCCGCCGAACCTTCAGCGCTGTCAGACTAATTCCCGACTTCAAATTCGAGGTTCCAAAACCCTAGAAGGGTGTAAGACCAAAACCCTAATGCGACCCGTGACAGAGATTGGATGGAGGAATCGGATGAGAAGAACCCGAATTCCGAACCAAGACGGAGAAGGGAAAGATTTGGGAGAGTTTGCGACAGCGATCCGGAATCGAATTCTTCTCTCGCCGATCGAGACGAGAGAAAGATTAAAGCGGAAAATAAAATTAGCGTGGTAAAAAGCATAAAAAGGCGTTAAGAAAAGGTTCGATCCTCGGATTTACGTGTGCCGTTCGATCTCAAGACAAGTCGTTATGTACCGTCGGATCATATCGAACGTACTCTGAAACGGCGATGAGCATCGCAACCCTTTCTCGGAATAGGAACTGTATGGAAACGTAATATAGATAACTTATTCTATGTATATAATCTTATTGTGATCTAAATTGATAATACGATAATTGAGTCGATTTCATGATTATAAATTCATAATCCTCGTCCATCCCTATATTGGGTTATGTATGTATCCATTGAGACTCACTTGTAACGGAACGTGATGAAAAAGTAAATAAAAATAATGAGATATTTTATATTATTCATGTAAATACATGACGATAACGATTAGAGCAGTGCCCACCTTGTACCCGTACCTATCCTCACCCCATCAATACGTAGGACAAGACACTAAGTCCACACATTAAATGAGTTAGGTTTTCATTGATTCACATTAATTGGGAGTTGGGTGAATAGTCGATTATAAGTTGATTAAAAATTATTCCATTCAATTGAATCAAATAAAATATATATTTTTTTAATATAAACAATTCATTCATGTGTAGCCCCATACACTATGCGTGCTCAATGCCTAATCGTAAGCTTGTTATCTAATTTTATCTTTATCGATCATCTTTCGTCAAACTCTTTTTATCAGTGAACGATGATTTTTCCGACAATTAACGACTACAAACAACAAAATATAAACGACGAAAATGATTCCTCGATATCTCTTTTTTTTTTTCTCTTAGCTTCTCAATCAATACTCTCTTGTCCCTCCTCCCTCCAGCTTCCCCCTTCATCATAACTCTCTCATCTCTTCGTTGCAGCCATCGTAGGCTACGGAGAATATGAAGAATCCATAAGTTCCCTACCTCATTTATATAGTGAATAGAATATGAATGGAGAACAGGAGATGAGACATAAACGAAAGAAGCATTCCCCACCTCATCTAGCCCCACCCTATTAACATCCATATCTAAAGGTAACTATTAGAAAGTTATATCTAGATCAATTAGTGTATTAAGTAATAGGTCTTATCTGTAATAAATGTATACAAAGTTAAATATATTTAGGATGGAAATAATATACAAAGTTAAATATTTATTAGGATGAAAAAGTATATTTAGTAGTTAAATAATATACAAAGTTCTTATCTGTAAATAAATATATACAAAAGCGTGGAAATGTTATAAAGCATTTGAACCGATCGAAGGAACTAAGGGAGACTCCATTCTTTGATTTCTTCTGCTCTGTGGACAAATGTGAAGTGGTTCACTACATTGTTGACCTTTGACCTTTGTCAAAGGAACATTGGAGGGCCAAGAACACAAAAAGTCAAAAGCACCAAAATATAAAACAAAACATGGATCCATTTGCAAGTTCCTGATACCTTCTTATTTTGACTTTTAGGAGATTAGAAAGTGGCATTAGTGTGGTGTTTGCTTATGCTAGAATCTCTTCTTATTTACTTTGTATAATTGTTAGATCAATAAGTATTTTTGAATTTTTCGAGTCCCAACAAGTAATCATAGCCCGAAAAGAATTCTTTTTAAGGAAAATAAATTTAAAAATTAAGATTTGATTATTCTATAAAATCTCATATGTGTATAGGTTTTAATACAAAAAGGATTTACAAAATTATTTTAAATATATATATATATATAGTGAGTGAGAAAAAAGATGTAAAAAAATATTTTTTTAAAAAAAAATTATATAGGAAAGTATACAGACAAATTTATGATATTTATAATTGAACTCATATGATATAAAATTATTTTGTTCTTCATATATATAAGCAAAAAGTGTTAATCTTATATTGATTTTCTAATTTATGATATTTTTATTTTATTAATTTTTTGAGATTTCTATTTTAGTCGGAGATGTTCTCCTCCTCCTCCTTCCAATAAGTGCAAGTGGAGATCTTGATGGAAGATAATCTCTCTATTCTATTGAGAAAAATCCTCTATTGAGGGAAATTCTTTTTCCTAATTTGTATAAATAGGAGATGGAACATGTTAATGTATTGAAGCATTTTTCATTTCTTCAATAAAGCTTCTTCACTTCTTTAATAAAACTTCTTCAATAAGCGTTATTTCCTTTGGCCAGCGACCAACGTCGTTGAGAAAAGCGAAGCTTCGCACTTCTTCAATAAGTGTTCTTATCTTCTATTCTTTTTATCAGATCTAATGGAACATTATTACCGGAGCTGAGGATTGTATTTATTAGCAGAGTGTTTGGAGTCGGAAGCTCCCCATATTTCTTGCATCCAATTCACCAACCACACTGCAATGGTGGTTTGACCTCCCGCCACAACCCTTACTTACCTCCACCAGCAATCAAGACAAAGAACTCCGACCTCTCACTCATCGACTCCAACTCCAACCACCTCAAAATGTCTCACCCTCTCGAAATCGAATCAATAAAATGCCGTTATCGATTCCGATAAGCCACCATGGTGGTGTGTTGTTCTTCTTCCTCCGACCATGGCTGGCTGTTCCTCTATGACATGGATGGTTGCGGAGAAGGTCTCATGGTACTGCGCGCTGCTCTTGATTCTCTTGCTCGTTTCCAACTGCTGTGATCCGGACGAGGCCGCCGCGCCGATTCGGAGGTATCTGCCGGTGAACGACCGGCCCTGCGACGAGATATACGTGGTCGGAGAAGGAGAGACGCTTCAGACGATCATCGACAAGTGTGGCGACCCGTTCGTACTCGAGGAGAATCCTCACGTCCAAGACTTCGATGATGTATTCCCAGGTCTTGTCATCAAGATCACTCCCTTCACTGGAAACTAGCTTCAGATGCATCGGTGCAACTTCGAGTGCCTCGATGCCATTCGACTCCTAAGCAGAAGTTAAATCCTTGAGCTGTGTCTTAGGTGAGTGTTTCATGTTGTTTAGGTTGGGGTTGTTCTCCACCTTTACTCTGAAAGAGAAGCATTCCATGGTTGTCTATGCAGGTTTGTTGCCATGCACATTTCTACACTTGTAGCAACAGTGTTCATGTGTACTCTTTCCCCTGCTCCTCCTGAATACTGTGGAGGTAGTCCTCTCAAATGTTTGTGTTAGAATCTGAATCTGTAGCTTAAGGTGGCTCCTTGTCATTCCAAGTTGATATCATTAGAGATTTAATGTGAAACAATGTAAAGATTCAGGTGAGATGAGTGCTGAACAGAGCTTTGAGTAATGGAACTGAATGTCTCATGTTAGCATTGTTGCATTCTGCTTCAGGGATCAAATTATTCTTCCAAGGAAAGAAAAATGATGCTAGTTTATCACCATTGGATTGCTTTTTCTTTTTCTGTATCTGAAATAGCTAGAATCAAGAGTGAAGGAAACAGTATCCTTTGTACATTTCCAGTTCTCCTCCTCCTCTTATCATGCGTTTTCTGAAGCCCAATGAGATGGTCTAAGATGATGGCCCAATCCATCGTTTTGATGGATCATCCTCCCAATTTGTGCTGCCCTCAGCTTAAATGTAACTTTGGCACTTGACACTATGAATCAAAGTATGCAGCTTTTCCAGGTATAACCTGTTCAAGTCTCACTTTTCTTGCTTTCTTTGCCCACTGCAACTACTAGGTTCTAAGCATGATGTCAATGATCCAAAAAATCCGCTGTAAATTCACTGGTTAATTCTCATCTGCTGAACATTAGGTTATTGCTGGATCTAAGCTTAAGATGAACCACTGGGTAGATGCTCGAGGTGCAATTTGTACAGAGATGAAAGAGCATCCAGTGATTACTTTGTAGATAAACTGTTCACGAATCAATCATCACATGTACAATTAGCCATGCCAGAAACCAGCTTCCAAATTGTCAGCAAAGTAGGATGAGAAGAAAGAAAGAAAAGACAATGATCAATTGGAAAGAGGACATTGGAAGGAAATGGACATTTGATGTCCATGGGGGATGTTCCAGTAGTTGTCACTGCTGTTTTGATCCCTGCTTGCTGGCCATCATATTCTTCTCCTATTTTATGTTTGAACTGCTGCTGCTCATGGTTTAGTTCAGCATTCTAGTAAGCTGTAAGTTCTGCTTCTCCTCTGCTACATCTGCATCAAGCAAGTCTTTCTTGTTCAAAATGCATGCATGCATGCAGTCATTAAACTCCTCCCAAGTTTCTTAAGTCCAATAAGCAATTGCGAATATGGCATGTGAATCATGCAAACTGACAGCAACAGGGAGCAATCTGGCCTTTTCAAGGCCCTACCGAGTAGCTCATTGTTGCAGCAAAACATGCATGAACCATAGCCCTCCAGGTTCATGAATGTTCCACTTGAATGAAACATCAGCTACAGGATCAATGGTAGACTATATCACCAGTGATTGAAGTCTTCAGAATTCTGTGTGAAGCATGTTCTCGTTAGATCCCTATATCTGTTTCTTGTGATGATTGACGAGCAAGATAAACAGAGCTTATCCTATAGGCTATGGAAATGAACAAACTGCAAATTGAGGTAGTAATGCTGACGAAAATGATCCTGAAGTGGCGAAAAAAGATGATTGAAATGAGACCTTCAATCTGATTGATCTACCAAGTGCAGTGATTGAGCCAACTAACTTTGTGTTGTGTCGGCTGCGATGCGATGCACTTGGTGCTAAATGCCAATTGCGCTGACAGTGCCACACTGTTTGGTGCATCTCATTTCTCTCCATATCAGGTTTCATGCAGAATGATTTCTTCAGGCCTGGATGCTGATGCACATAGTGAGAGCTGCATGATGCATTCCACTGTAGCATAAAGCCACATATGAGCTCCCTGAAAGAATTACGAGTTCCTCAGAAAATTCAGCTTCTTATGAATCGACTGTGCTGATCACGCAGACTAAGTTTCTTTAAATCTCGTACTTAGATATCATCCATGAGGTGTGTGTGTGTGTGTGTCAGAGTGAGAGAGAGAGAAAGAGAGAGAGAGAGAGAGAGAGGAGGAGGGTAAATGGACAGTCGAGCAGAGTGATCAACAGCTCCCTCGGCGACTTAAAATGGTCTCCGTAAGTGTACCGGTTCATGTTAGGATGTCAGCTTGGCCATTAGAGCTTGTACTGCTACTGGGGAAAGCTGAGGCTCTCCCTGCGTCCTGATCCTGCTCTGGTTCGTGCATCGCCTCGCAGAGACGATTCCACTGCTGTGCCACAAAAGGCAAGCAGCAGAGAACGGGGCCTAATCGAACAGTCCTCGGCCGACATCCCCTCAGATCGGAGGAGGTTAGGTCACTGTCCGTGTCCCTCAAGTATCAGCCGCAGTGGAGGATGAGGATGAGGATGAGGAGTAGAGGATGGTGGTGGTGAATGAGCTTGACGAGGATCCATGTTGGTCCCAAGCTTCAGCCGTAGGCGTGCGTGTGTGTTGCGATAGAAAGCTTCGAAGGTAGCTTGTCACACTTCACACTACAACTGTGTTTGAGAACAGTATCCATGAATGATCACGATGGAATAGTCGTAGTAGCATTTATCCCATGTGCGCACACTATCAGTCGCTGGTGGACCACATCATCTCGCAAGGCCCCAAATATTCCGCAAATCGACAGCTGGAAGAAAAATAATAATAATATATTAATTAGGAGAAAAAGGGAGCCCCGCCGGCCCGCCCCGTCTAAATAAGAAATGGTATGACGGGGACGGGGAATGGGGGATGAGAGCGGCCGAGAAAACACTCCTCGCCTGGCCCCGCCTAGTTGGGATCTCTATCCCTCGTACCTGTTGACTTTCCATTTACGAGACACAACTCGGTCAACTTTTTGTGGCTCATAGTCACGTAGATAGTAATAGTGATGGCCGACGGATGTTGCAGAGGCATTAATGTCATCCAAGGAGATGGAGCAACGCCGTGGGCAACGAAGAGCTGCACAAACCACGAGACCGATCGAACGATCACAGCTTGGTCGTAATTAATGTCCTCCGTCACCAGCAATTATTATAAGCTACTGTTCTTCGAGGCCAAGTTGAGATAAACAAACACGCCTCGTGACGCCGGTCTCTGCTTTCGCTGAGCGTACCAGTCTCCATCTCCACTGCCGTGCCATCCCTTCGTTTTCTTGTGTGCCCCGTCCACCGAAAACAGCTACGTTCGAACGATGTGGTGAAGAGAGATGTGAGATTGTGGCATCGCTATAAGTAACCAGTGCCTCGCCCCTTGGCCTCACAACAGAGCTAGATAGAATGGAAGTGGAAGCCCTTCGGTCTCACTTCTCCCTGCTCTTTTTCTCCTTCTCCATCTCCTTTGTGGTCTTCGCTGTGTTGGTGGAGCTCTTGAGGATCCGGCCATGGTGGTGTAACTGCGCCGTCTGCCAGGCGTACGTGACGTCGTCGTGGGCTGCGGACTTCGACAACCTCTGTGACTGGTATACGCACCTCCTCCGGACGTCGCCCACGCGGACGGTCACGGTCCACGTGCTCGGCTGCACCGTCACCGCCAACCCCGAGAACGTCGAACACATGCTCAAGACCCGCTTCGACAACTACCCCAAGGGGAAGCCCTTCGCCACTATCCTCGGCGACCTCCTTGGCCGCGGCATCTTTAACGTCGACGGTGACCTCTGGCGGTTCCAGCGCAAGATGGCGAGCACCGAGCTCGGCAGCGCCGCGGTCCGCGCCTTTGCGTCGCGGACCGTTGCCGCCGAGGTCGGCGGCCGCCTGCTCCCCCTCCTCGATGTGGCGTGCGAGTGCGGTCGGGTTCTCGACCTGCAGGACGTGTTCCAGAGGTTTGCGTTCGACAACATATGCAAGATCTCGTTCGGGCTCGACCCCGGCTGTCTCGAGCTGTCGCTGTCCTTGTCGGAGTTCGCGGCGGCCTTCGACAAAGCCACGAGACTATCGGCGCGGCGCGCGACGCACACCATCCCGTTGATATGGAAGGCCAAGCGGCTCTTCAACTGGGGGTCGGAGAGAGAGCTCCGGGAGGCGATCGGGCTAGTAGATCTCCTGGCCAAGGAAGTCATCCTCCAGAGAAGGAAGCTTGGTTTCGCGTCGGACCAGGATCTCCTGTCCCGGTTCATGGGCTGCGTGGACAACGACAAGTACCTCCGCGACATCGTCGTCAGCTTCATGTTGGCCGGCCGGGATACCGTCGCGTCCGCTCTGACAAGCTTCTTCATGCTTCTATCCCGGCACCCGGCGGCATGTACCACCATCCGCGACGAGGTCGAGCTCATTGTCGGGAACAGCCAAGCGCTCCCGAGCTGCGACCAACTGAGGAAGATGCACTATTTGAACGCGGCCGTATGCGAGAGCATGCGTCTGTACCCGCCGGTGCAGTTTGACTCCAAGTTTTGCCTCGACGACGACGTGCTTCCGGACGGCACCTTCGTGAGGAAGGGGACGAGGATGACGTACCACGTCTACGCCATGGGGCGGATGGAGGATCTGTGGGGGAGCGACTGGGCCGAGTTCCGGCCAGAGCGGTGGCTCCGTCACACCGGCGCATTCACACCCGAGAGCCCGTTCAAGTACCCGGTCTTCCAGGGTGGCCTTCGCGTCTGCCTCGGCAAGGAGATGGCGCTGATGGAGATGAAGAGCGTGATCGCGTCCGTCGTCCGCGAATTCGACGTCGAAGTTATCGAAGGTAACCGTCCGCCGAAGTTCGCACCCGGCCTCACGGCCATCTTCAGCGGAGGGCTCGCCGTCAGAGTCCACCGGAGAAAGGGTAGTGCCTCTCGCACAGGCTTAGATGCACGAACACAAGCTCTACGCTGGTACTAAGTTTTTCATCAACCGTCGATTTAATACACATTCTTTAATCTCAACCGTCCGATGGCCTCGGACAAATCTTGTTTTTGGGTCCCAGCTTTCATGAAACTGGGTGTACGGTCGAGATTAAAATAGTCAGCCGTGATCGACGGTTGGTGATATTTACGATAAAAGGGATGTACATTTTTTTATTATGCCCTTATATATATATATATATATATATATATATATATATATATGTAAAATTTGTGCATAAATAATGGATATGCGTCCTTCAATTTATGTTGTAAATAATCGAATTGTTGGTTATTAATATATTTCAACAGTTTAGCTCGCGATCAAAATATTCCAACATGCATCCATCTAACCGTCTCTACCATTCTTAATCGTACGTAGGTTTGGGGCCATGCCATATGAAACTATCCAATAATTATCTCTTTGATGAGGATAATAACGACGATAAGACTCGGGCTGACGTCAGCTGCCCCAGATGACGCCTCACGCATCGATCGACCCGACAGCACTTGGTCAAACGGACCAGAACATCGACCGAGGCGCATTAACGTCCTGCTCAGGCTCGGTCCTTCACGCCACGGCAACACCAGTGTCGGACGCTACCAGGAGTACGAGCTTGCCCCCTACAAGCGAGTACATCAGGAAACAATAAGCTTCCATATAAATACCCTCGTATTTTAAACAGGGAGAGAACAACGAACAAACCCCCTTTACCATCCATTAACTTGATCGTCAGTTGCGCAGGTACGAAGACGGAGGCCTCCCGTTAGATGCCCAGGCGAGGATCCCCCTCTCGGAGGAAACGACGACCCCGTCCCGATCGGACCACCGCAGCCGGCCACCTCAGCGGTCTCAAGGGTCGTCCCGGGAAGATCCCCCATCGTCTGGACCCGAACCAAGCCGCGTCAGCCCCGAGGCCACGGCTTAAGGTTTTTTACACCAACATTTTGGCGCTAGAAGGAGGGCCCGAATGTCGAGGGATAACCTGATTGGCCCGGACGAACCTGCGGTCAGCTCCGGCCTAACCCCCTTCTATATCTACACGGCTCGGCCGTAGACTACCCGAGTCCACCTCAGCGCGACCTGCCCGTCTGAGCCGTGTCCCTCGGCCGTAAACTACCCGAGTCCACCTCAACGCGGCCTGCCCGCTTGAGCTGTGTCCCTCGGCCGTAGACTACTCGATACTGCCTTTGCGCAGCCTGCCCGCCTGCATCATGCTCCTCGACCGTGTGTTGCCCGAGGGAGCATGGAGCCGAGGAGCACGACGCAGGTGGGCTGGCTGCGCAGGTGTGATCTTGGGGAGCATGTAGTCGAGGAGCACGACACAGGCGGGCTGGCCGTGCAGGCGTGGTCTCGGGGAGCTCCATGCTCCCCGAGATCACACCTACGTGGCCAGCCCGCCTGCGTCGTGCTCCTCGGCTGCATGTCGCCCGAGGCCACAATCTCTGCGCGGCCAGCCCGCCTGGGTCGTGCTCCTCGGCTGCATGTCGCCCGAGACCACTTCCTCTACGCGGCATGCCCGCTTGAGACGTTCTCCTCAAGTTGCATGCTGTCCGAGACCACCGCCGCACGCCCAGCCTCCCTTATTTGCTAAATCCAAACCGCACCCCTGGTAACGAACCAGCAGTCGCTCGACAAGAACAAATACTGAAAGCTGAAGCCATGCCTTGGACTCCCGTTACAACGACCGACGCATAGCTTCTTTCCGGGGGGGAATATGACGAGGATAATAATGGCGACAAGACTCGGACTGACGTCAGCTGCCCCAGATGACGCCTCACGCCTCAATCGACCCGACAGCACCTGGTCAAACGGACCAGAACACCGGCCGAGGTGCATTAACGTCCTGCTTAGGCTCGGTCATTCACTCCACGCTAACACCAGTGTCGGACACTACCAGGAGTACGAGCCTGCCCCCTGCAAGCGGGCACATCAGGAAACAATAAGCTTCTCTATAAATACCCTCACATTCTAAACGGGAAGAGAACAATGAACAAACCCCCTTTACCATCCACTGACTTGATCGTCGGAGGGGTCGGGTCGAGCTCTCCCGACCCGACCTGTGTGCAGGTGTAAAGACGGAGGCCTCCCGCTAGACGCCCAAGCGAGGAGCCCCCTCTCGGAGGAAACAGCGACCCCGTCCCGATCGGACCACCGCAGCCGGCCATCTCAGCAGTCTCAAGAGTCGTCCCGGGAAGATCCCCCATCGTCCGGACCCGAACCAAACCGCGTCAGCCCCGAGGCCACGACTTAAGGTTGTTTACACTAACACTCTTCAATTAAATTTACTAGTCGTGATTTCATTGCATATGTTATTTGTTGGTGATATCAATTTGTCGATGAAAGTTTAAGTCAGATTAATTGTAAATTTTGATTATGAAACAGATATGTATGCCCTATTATTCACCGTCAGGAATAAATTTTTAATGAATGCATTATTTATAGAGCATAAATTAGGATAAGTTCTATTAGTGAACCTTTGACTGAGGTGTCAGCATGGCTCGGTTCAATCCCAAATGCGTAAGGTTGCCCACGAATGCTCGGGTCACGTTGACGTTGAGTTGGGTTGGCGTCCAAGCATCTTCTCCGGGCAGACGATTCTCCCTCGGCAGGTGGTTGTTGCTTCATTATCGGTTCCTACACAAGGTCGAGGTTGGGAGGGGGGTTTCCAGACTCGACCCCTCCGAAGTTGAAGTCAATGTTGTGGAGTTGGAGGGAGTCCCCCGGCAATGACTAAGGGATGAGCTTTTATACCTGTATGTGGAGAACGATTGTACCCCATACGTTAATGATCATCGATATCTTAAGCGGTCGACCCACGCCTCTATGCTTGATGGCGCTATGCGAAACATTCCCGAGCGGCATTGTCCCGACCATTTCAAGGTGGCTCTGTACTTGACAATGTTGTTCTGATCGATGTGTGCAGATTGTCCCCGAGCGACGTCATCCCGATTATTCCGAGACGACTCTATAATCGACGGCAATGCTTATGCTATCGCATGCTCGGAGGCTCCATGGTGCCATCGTGGTTAGGGTATGCTATCAAAATTGTGCCATATCAAGTTCGAAAGATATAAAGTATTCTATATAATTAGTTATATTATAATATACAATTCAACGAGAAAAAAAAAATAATATAATCAATTTCAAATTGAAGTCAGGTCATTACTGTTTACCACATTAACATCCATCATCATGATTAAACCACCAATCATTGCATAATTGAAAAGACAAAACCATCCTCGTGTGTATATATATATATAACAATAATAATAATAATAAAATATACAATTTTTGAAATAACAGGAAACAAAAGATTTGTATGGTTTGACATTCCTCATAGAGAAAAATATATTTTTTAATGATGTAAGAGAAAACTAAAAATTAAATTTACCTCTAAGACTATTTATACTCTCTCATATAAATCAGGGGAATTTTTTTTAGGCCTTGTTATTTAAGGATTTCTTTCATAATTCAAGTTAACTCCTCTTAAAACTTACTTATCAACCTTATAATGTTGTCCTTTCATTTCTCCAGATCCGATACCTTCAAATCCATCAAACCAAAGCCAGATATGAATTCATTAGAACTGAATGTTGATCAATTTAAATTTCACTTGTTGAGTATTTCATGATATTTTAATGAAGCTTTTTAAAGTATACAAAGAAAAATATTCTTAGGTTACTAAGGACACCTAAAAGGACTTCAGAAACTCCTGATCTATCTCTTTAATAGTCAACTGACAAAAGAAAGTTATACATCAGATGACTAATGAGCCACCATCATATGTTGCTGCAAAGTATGAGAAAGTGACATCACACCCAGTAGAAATGATTTGCATTAGATTATAAACCATACTCTGTGCAGTTTGATTCTGTGTGATAAAAGAAGTCAGATGATAGAAACATAGCAGATCTTACAGAAGCATTTGCTGCTGTGGCATCAGATGTCTTCTTCTGATAGAAACATGGCAGATCTTACAGAAACTGATGCTCGACATCTATTGACAATGGAATCAAGTCCATCACACCAATCAAATTCACGAATGTTCAACATCAAAGACCATCCACAAGCTGATGAAACATTTTTTCCTCGATCTCAGATCTTAGAAGCAGATGACAGGCCTGCATTTGCCAGTTGCTAAGGTCTGTAACTGAGGGTTGCGGCTTTGCTTAACTTGGCTATGTCCTCATCCTCTTCTCTTTATCCAGTAAGAACTGGCAGTTTCACTCTCTCACCTGCTTAAGTAGATGAGAACTGGCAGGAAAGAAAGATCTTGCCATGTCTTTGTAATCCTTCACTACTATGACTCTCTCTTCTTTCCATTTGCCAGCTCAACTACCAAATATAATATAGGAACTGTAATGGAATTGTTGCAAGAATGAATCCATAGGATGATTCTTTAGGAGGAAGAGAAAACAGCAAGGAAGCATCTTTGCTGATTTCCTCAGTAGAGGAATTAGTAGTGGTGAGAAAACATGGCTTAGTTGTCAGTACGATTTGCCCGTCTTGCAAGATCATTAGCATGATGTTTTAGCTGGAGCATATTAACTTGAGGTCAGACCGAAGGGGCATAGGCCTCGTTCTCCCATATGGAGGCTGAAGATCACTTCTTTAACGGGCCATCGGGTGCCTGCATATAGGTCGTAATCAGGAGAGGGATTCCCAACTTGACATCTCCAATACTTAAGCTAGCAAGAGTTGGAGATGAAAGAGTTGAAATGTGTGTATGAGGTCCGATCTAGCATTATTCTTGAGAGTGACTTTTATACATATTGTCATGTGTGTTGATGTACATAGTTGTTAATGATTGTTGACATCTTTGTACACAGATGTTTAAAGGTAGCCATCGCCATAGGTGGTTAGCTTGTATATTGGGATACGGGCACAGTCTGATATGTTTGGTCCTGTTTCATTCATCATTGCTCTACACCTCTGGAGTAGCTTAGGATGGGGCACGCGATATTAATGCAGCGTGTTGGTGGCATGGATGTCAGGCGGTTATCTCGTTCAGGTCTCAAGTGTCAAGTTCGCTCGGTGCACCACATTAGTTTTAGAACAACTTGTTAGGTTCACCGTGATAGCCAATATATTGTCAACATATCCATTCAGTGGATACCAAAATATGCTATATCTAGTTGCATGTCCCTTCTTCCTTGTTGACTATACTAGATATGCATTTTCCTATAAAATATGTTATATCGAGTTGCATGTCCCTTCTTCCTTGTTGACTATACTAGAGATGCATTTTCCGGTACAAAAGTTATCTGATGAGCTTAACCCTAATTGGACCAAATCGGACGAAACATGTGGATCAATTTGGCCATCGGCCACCAACCCCACCACGTCTCTCTTCCTCCACCTGATTTCCACCTACTATCCTCGCCAACCTCCGGGTTATAACGATATATGTGTGGAAGCGGGTCTTGAAACCGTTATAATGTGTTTAGGACGCGGAAGATTACACCATAAGTCTTCCGCTCACATTTGTAACGTTAATCAGAATTATTCTGATACATAATAAATGAAAGATATAATTTAGATCTTTCGAGTAATGACAATACTCAATAGTGACACTTATTTTCGTATAATTTTAAGGGAAAAAATATACATTGTTTTCATGGCCGGCAACACAGTAATTAAACGCCATGGTGGGTGGGTTGGTGACGATCGTATCACATGTCGTCACGTACTCTGCGACGATAAACAAAGAAGAAGAAGGGGTTTGGTTTTGACCGATCGCATCCGTCGGATCGGCGATGCGAGGAAACGAACGGCCAGATCTGAAGAGTCAAGACGACGCCGAGGAGTTGGTGGTGGACGATGCCGCCCAGGGGGTCATGTCCATGGGGTAGCTGCCGAGGACGCGGAGGAAGGAGGTGTACTCCTGGACCTCCGCGAGGGCGTTCTGCGCTCGGGTCTCCGCCATGGACGCCTCGAAATCGATGTAGAACATGTACTCGAAGTGCTTGGCGGTGCCGACGTTGGCGTCGTCCACCAGGCGCAGCGGCTGGTGGCGGTGCGGCCGGCTCTCGATCTTGGTCAGGTTGATGTCCCGGAAGGCGAAGGCGGAGAGCACCTTGAAGAGGACGGACGTGCCTTCCCGATCGTGGGCGAAGACAATGCTGGTCTTGAAGGGGCGATCAGTGCGTGGGATGATGGGATCCCGCGCCAGCATCACGAAGCGCGTCACGTTCCCGCTGTCGTCCTGGATGCCGTCGGCTAGCACCTGCATCCCGTACAGCTCCGCGGCCCTCGCCGACGCGATGGCCGCCGTGTCACGGAGGCCGTTGTTGGCCACGTACTCGGCGGCGCCTGCCGTGTCGTCGAAGGCCTCCCGCACCACGCTGAGGCCCATTTCCGTCAGCGTCAGTTCGCACTGGGAGAGCGCCTGAGGGTGGCTAATCACCCGGGTCAGCTGCTCCTTGCGCACGCCCGGGAGGGCGAGGAGGCAGTGGTGGACGGGGAGCTGAACCTCGCCCACGATGTGGAGCCGATGGCGCAGGAGAAGGTCATAGTTGCGGTGGATACTGCCGCCGAGGGAGTTCTCCACCGGGAGGACGGCGCTGTCCGCGATCCAGAGCTCCACCGCCTGGAAGGCCACCTCGAACTGGTCGCAGGGGATGGCCTCGCAGTTGGGGTAGGCCTTGCCTGCCGCCGCCTCGCTGTATGCCCCCGGGACGCCCTGGTACGCCACGCGGAGCCGGGACCCATGCTTCGGGGCCGGCGAGAGGTAGGAGATGGAGAGCGGCCGGGGAAGGTTGGTCACCGGCACCAGGTCGAGAGTCGCCGAGCTCTGATTCGGGCCGTTAACAGAAGGAGGGCTCACCAAGTGGTACTGGTTACCATCGTTGCCATTGGTGGATTCACTGGAAGCGGCGCCGTCCTTACTGGAAGATGAAGGAGAAGAGGAGTAGGAAGAGGCCTTGCTGGCGAGAATGGCGAAGTTGGTCTGCCAGTCTGAGCGGCTGGAGCCGACAGCGTCGTGGAAGGGGGAGGCGGAGGAGGAGTCCGGTAGGTAGATGGATCGAACGGTGGGGCGGAGGGCGGTAGAGAAGACACGCCGGATGGCCGGGCGGTGCTTGGGGATCGCTGTAGGAGGAGCTGCCTGGTGGTCCGGCGGCGGGATGGTGGGACTAAAGACATGCTTTGGCGCAGAAGAAAGCATGGTCGCCGCCATTGGTGACATCTATAAGACGCAATATATATATATATAGCTATAACAGAAGAAAACTTAGATGGAAGAGGACGAGGAGGAGGGGCTGCGATGAACTGGTAAAAGCTTGAGAAGAAGAACCCTTTCAAGCTGAGAGAAAACAGGAATGGCAGAGAACACAAGGTTTTATATGGCTGCGGTCTGTGGGTAGATGGGTTGGGAAGGGTAGGTAGGTGGGAACGAAGAGAGAAGAGAAGGGAGAACCGAAGAGGGAAGAACGACAGCAGATGCAGGAGTTGGTCAAATCCCACACCAACCACCGCACACATGCATTCACCGAGGCTTTCTTCTTGGACTGTACTCTGTCGAGGGGTTGGTCGACACTTCTGCATCCTTTCCTTTCTTCTTCACTGCCGTTGCTGCTGCTATTGATGACTTCCAATCCACGACGACGTCCCATTCTCTGTTTGTTTCCAGTTCTCGCCACCTTTTGCTTCGCATGCATGCCCAGTTTGCGCGCGTCCGTAGCTTTTACGCTCCAATTCTTGGACGAGTCTCACTCTGGCGCAAATGCAAGTTTACATGGTTAACCATGACGCCAATTCTCTGCGTGCGTGTCAGGTGTGGTGCACGCGTACTTGCGTACCCTCAACCAGCAAACGACACGTTTTATAGCGGGTCCCACTACTGATGGGGCCGACTGCCGACACTCGCATGTGAAGTTGACACCTCATCGATCACCGAACAGGCTCGATCGGGCTTCACATAGCATCGCCATCAGAAAAGATTTGGGGAGCATTTGGTTGCGTTCCACGCAATTAAGCAACCACCAAGTTTCCAGCATACACGTGGCTTCTTTAGATCCACACAGTCAATAGGTATAAGAAATGTGACATTATATCATTCGAATTTTCTTACTTAATACTATTATAATCAAAAAATTTTCATAAAAATGATGATGATTGATGATGAAACTAATAATAATAATAATATGGCATTTTCTAAATCAGGAGATATAAAGAAAGAACCATATTTTAGTCGATTAAATATAATTAATTTTATTTAAATCTACAATACAAATTAGCTGGTTTGCCCGAGTGGTTAAGGGGGAAGACTTAAGATCTTCTGCACACAAGTGCGCATGGGTTCGAACCCCATAGCCAGCAAATAAATTAGTTGGCGGATACATATTCAATTTAAAACCGATTATGTCGCCACGTTACCATTTTGTTAAATTTGGGAGGAATTTTTATATAAATAACAGGAATTTGGAGGACTTATGTGGAAAAAGAAAACCCTCATCGGTACTCATTTTGGCGTCGCGTTACTCGCTTCCGGAGGGAGAAGGGGAACGACTGAGCGGAGCAATGCCTTCATCGTCGCCTTGTAGCATCAGAGCCCTTTGGATCCTCAGCTCTCAGGACAACGTCGCCTTCTCCAGGTGAATGAATCCGCCTCCCGGCATCTCATCCCCTTCTTTTTTTATTCTTTCTAGGGTAGCATACTCGATCGAGGTGCTCTCTGTCATGTCGTATTTAGGAGTCCTTAAAGATCTCCACTTATTCGTCCAAATCGTTGTTTTTCGGGGGAAAACCTAACAATATTTGATTTATGAGTCTTTATTGACTTCACAAATGTTGTCTTTTTGGTTTTCTCCTTTTCTTGTTTTAACAGGAGATTTCCGGTGGTGGAGAAAAGGTGGCGTTTGGCCTGTGCGAGAGAGAACGAGAGATCAGAGTCTGTTGGGTACAGCGTGCTGTCTCTGCTACCGACGGATCCTGAACTGGTTTCCGCTTTTTCTGAGAGGAAGAGGAGGTAAATTCGTACCATCAAGAACCTCTCTCAATAACTAGGGTTCCAAATACTTATGTCCTATGGTGTTTTCGTTCTAGATTTTGGTGAAATCTTATACATATTGTTTTTCCTTGCAACAGCCATAATTTATGTACTATGGTGTTTATGAGAATTGTGTTCTTTGCAATGCCATGGATGACTTATCTGATACGAGAGTTTCTTACGCATAATTTACCTTGATCAGGGAGGGTTCCGCACAAGGATTTGGCATCCGCCTCGCTCAGTCAACTCAAGGATCAGATTCCTGGGTTGATGATCCAATCACACGTCACATTATATCACTCTCCATTAAAAGAGAGGGTGGCGAAGAAGAATTTATGTTATGGCCGTTGGTTTTACATACAAAGGGCAGTTATTATATTATCATTTTGCCTTTTGTTGAGCCTCAACAGTTTAAAGCATATGAGAAATTGTGCACAAGATCTGATTGTGGTGGTTCAGTGGGGGAGGAATACAGCCTCTCGTCCCTTTTATACAATCTACCATGCATCACAGGGTAATGTAAGTTTTTGTTGCTAAAAAAATATTATTATTCCCTATTTTCCTGTGTTTGTAATGATTTCTGCTTGTAATGCTTCTTGACAGCAAAGAACATCACAATTTTGTCTTCTATTTTAAGACTTTGTAGATATATATAATATAATGTAAGTTTGTGGATATTTAAATATTATATAACATGATATGATATAATTATTTATGGAACCAAACTATCTTCATGATTTTCCTTGGTTTTCTTGCTAAAATGTCCAATGGACTTTAGCACCAGGTGAATGTATATTAATAAGCATTTGTTTTGCATTTTGCATTGTGGAAAATAGTTCTATGGTGCCCAAGAAAGAACTGACCTTTTCATCGTCTGTAATACAAAATTTTAGGGTTCTCTTTATCTCTCGATTCTCTCCTTTGCGCCACTAATATTGATTGACGCACCTATTCTAACCAGGGCATCCATGGGTCTCCTGTGATTGTCTTCTTATCATCTTAAGCAGTTGCCATTGTTTTATTTTCTACCACAACTGCTATTTACAAATGTAAATATTCTTTGTTCTATCCTTTCCTTATTTTATTTTCTACCATAGCTGCTATTTTATTCTTTATTCTAGTGACCAAATTAATCTATAGATTTCCTTATTTTATTTATTTCAACTGATGCCACTAATATATCTCAATATTTTCATTTTGGCAATGCTAATTTGAATATTCTTATATGTCCATCATTTTGATCCATAAATCATGACTGATCTTACAACTTTATGAGTTACATAATGATTACATCATGGATAAAATGAATAAATATTATTTTAAATAATGTATCAGAATGTTTTACATGTCATGACATCCATATAGAGTGTTCAAATATGGTGTTGTATAACGCGATAAGCTAGCAATTAACAAGTACCATTAAGAAATAAGTTTTTATAATGACAACACTTCCAGAAACATAGAGAAAGTAAATAAAACTTATAGTGGGCAAAAATGAATTTGGCTCTCTTAATTCATTTATTATAATATGATACTCGACACAAATGGCATGTTACATATTTGAAAAATCTTTAATCAGTTTTGTCCATCATAAGAAGAGCATACTAAGAAAACAAAATCTGAATGAAAACCATCCTTGAAGTTGGTCCAAAAAGTACAATGTGCCCTCTTTTAGTAAATATTGGATATCCTGGGAAGTGTCTGATGTAATTGAGAAGCATTCAACAAATATCACTGTCCAATATGACTGTGTGGCAGAAAAGTTGCGATGACTGGAGATGAGGTGTTTAATTGTGATTTTTGGCGGCTTCAGTTTGTAGTCTAATAGAACATTATGGTTACCGGGAGTTCTTGTAACCTGACAATGACAACTTCGGTAAAGGGATGAAGCTGCATAGAAGAGCCTTTTAGTTGCTTAATTAGGATTAGTGGCTGAAAGTTCAAGGTTTATAATTCTACATTTTGATGGAAATTTGAGTAATATCTGTTTTCGGGTGTCTTATGGACTTCTGGAGATAATCTATATCTGGTTTAAGGACAAAAATTATCTGGAAATTCATATATATTTTTGTTGTTTCCTTTCAATGAGGCTCAGTTTTCTCCGAGTGATGTGGTTTGTTGAGAATACCAGTGTTACTGATGACAGCAAACAATATGTTAACAGGACTAGTTTGTAAATTAACTGAAAGGTTTGTTGCTGCACAAGGAGGATGATAAAGAGCTTCATTGGTTCAGAACCATGAACTAGTGATTCTGCATATCAGATTCTGGGATTCGGGGTTAAATGAGGTGTTGGGAAGAGAGGACGCTTAAGAGACTAAAAATAAACCATCTTACCAACTTAGTTTTGTTGATTTTGGCAACTTTTTGTCTTATACTGAGTGGTTTAGTTCCCAGTTCCACATGTTCTGTTTACTTCCCTTTTAATGCTGTTCTCAACAAGAAGATATTGATGTTCATTTTCTTGGTCTGAAAGTTAATTCTGTATTGCAGTAGGTGTCGTGTAGCTTGAAATCTCAAGCTGCTTCTGTGTTCGATTCAGTAAATTTAATCGGTCAATGCTCTTTTGTTCTCATTTTTCTTCTGTTTCCACATTCTTGTAATAGGTTTTGGAATGTGGAATTGGTTTAATGTGTTATGAATGCTTATAAGATCTTATTTCTCACAGAGCAATTATGGTGGCACACACTGTGGGGGACATAATTACTGGTGACGTTGTTGACCCTGATGTGGTCATTAGTTCATCTCCATCTGTAGGAGGGTTGTTGGACTCACTGACTGGTAGTATAGGCATATCGGCCAGGGCAAAACCTGTTGGAGCTTCTGTAGCAGCCTCAAGTACTTCAGGTGCTTCTGCAGTTGGTACTATAGCAATGGATGCTTCCAAAAGCACATCCAGACCAATAGACAAAGATGCATTGCTTACTTTTCTGAGCAGCTCAATGCCCTTTGGTTGGTACTTTCTGTTATGGTATTTCTCATCTCAGATTTTGTTTCTTAATATTGTTCCTATATTTCATAATCTTGTTCAGATTTTATGATAATTTTTTTTCTTTCATCTAATATTTGCTTTCAGGAACGCCTCTTGACCTAGACTTTGCACATGTATCTGTAATCAAGGCCCATGGTTTTTCTTCTTCAGATTTGCCACCTGCAGAACTCAAGCAACCAGCCTGGAAGCCATATTTACACAAAGGAAAGCAGCGGATGTTGTTCATGATTCATGAGACGATAAATGCTGCCATGTACGACCGTGATGAAATACCAGATTCAATTTCAATTACAGGTCAAGTAAACTGCAGAGCGGACTTAGAAGGATTGCCTGATGTTTCCTTACCTCTGAGTGGACTGAAGAATGCTAGCATGGAAATAGTATCATTTCACCATTGTGTTCAGGTATCAGAACATGGTGATGATAAACAAGCTCTAATGTTTTCTCCGCCACTTGGGAATTTTGTTTTGATGCGTTATCAGGCCTTATGTGGTCCTGATCCACCAGTAAAAGGCTTTTACCAGTTATCTATGGTCTCTGAGGATGAAGGTGCATTTTTGTTCAAGTTGCAGTTGATGGAGGGTTACAGGGCTCCTTTTTCTATGGACTTTTGTACTGTTTCCATGCCATTTCCACGTAGAAGAGTGCTATCTTTTGATGGGAATCCTTCAACTGGAACAGTTTCAATGACAGAGCATTCCTTGGAATGGAAAATTGTTACAAGTGGCAGGGGTATCACCGGTAAAAGCATTGAGGCAACTTTTCCAGGTACAATAAAATTTTTTTCAAGGACAATCCAGAGGGGTCCTTCACTACCGAGGTCAGTTTCAAGAAATATGGTTGAAGAAGATACTCATAGTGATGCTGAGCAGGACACTGCTAATAATACTCTCAACATTGAGGATAATTTGATGGAAAAAATGAATAAGGACTTAGAGTCAGTAGATTTGGAAGAGCCATTTTGTTGGCAAGCATACAATTATGCAAAGGTAAGCTTCCTATTCCCATGAGGTTATTTATTACATGGTCTTTTTTCAACATACATACAATGTGTTTATATAAATTTCCCATCTTGTTTTGTAATCTTCTTTCGCTAATGGTAGAGATAGTAAGCATATTATTATCTCATGAATATTGGATACATCAGTGTCATGTTTATGTTGCTATCACTAAATACTCTTGTGCTTCAGTATATGCATTTGTATTTTTCTTCATGTGATTCAAAAATATTATTTATTGGTGACATGATGTGTGGCAAGTAGTCATTCAGTTATTTTTCTGGTTGAGTTTCATATAATCATTTGTTAAAAGCAATATATGATGGCTAAGATTGATGGATAATCCCTCAAATCTTAAAGAGAGCTTCTTGATGGATAAATGTTTGATGGATAATCCCTCAAATTAAAAGAGCTTGTTCTCGTATTTATTAAGCTTTTAGTGAAAGATGAGTTGCGAGAGGTCTAACAGTTGTCATACTGGTCTGGATGACTGTCTCAGAAGCTTTAGCAAGCAATCATCAGAATGTTTTGATCCTCCATGCTGCATTAAAGCTTGTTAATGCTAAGGCTTGAGAGAGAAGAATATTTCTTTTACTGAAATACGATCAGAAGAAACGTTTGCTGTTTAAAAGAATTTCATATTGCTGGTTGGTGCTTCATGAGGTTTGAGTCCCTATCAAGATCTTCAAGCACCTATAGCAACCACGTCTTGTCTCTCTACGAACAAGATTTTTCACAATGCTCTTGTGTTTTTATTGGTTTCTCTAATGACAATGGAAGATTAAACATTATGTAGTTCTTTTAAACCTAAGTCTACTACTAGTCATGTCATGATGCTAGCCCTATACAATGTTTTTAAAAGCACTAGGTGCTGAAAGACGCCAAGGTCTCAAAATGCTCAAGGTGTAAGGTGCTTGTCGGAGCGAAGTGAGATACTCCTTAATATTAAAAATATAAAAAATATATATGGAGGAAGGTGGGATAGAAGAGGGCGACGGAGGAAGCTACGGACGAAGGTGGCAATGGGGGAGGAACCAACGGATGAAGGCGGCAACGACGGACAAAGGCAACAACAGCAACAGACATAGGGTTTCAAACTTGGGTCGGGAGCGGCATGAGTTTTTGTTAGGGCACTTTAGTTGGTTCAATTGAACCAGGCGCAAACCCCACCCGGTACCAACTTGCCTCTTCACTTCGGCGCTTGGCCGAGGAGCCCAATGCTTGGGCTCAGGCGAGTGCTTGGGTGGCACTTCATCAAAATCCTTGCTTAGAGGTTGTGCGAGGTGCTTGGGTGTCGCCTCGCCCGAGCACTTGGGCGAGCGCCCAGGCGCCTATCAAAAACATCGGTTCCATATAAATTCTTTTCTAATGTAATGAATATTTTCCTTCACCTTCTTCCAATAGTTGTAATGCCAATCAACACAAGTCAAAACATACCATCCAGAAGAGGTATTTGCACAACCCATGTTAATCGAGTTGGAGGTATTGACATATGATTGGGCCAAGTATTGGCATTGCTGATCAGCATAGGGGCATGCTGATTGACATGACACGAGATCAAACTATGCTAAAAAAGATTTTGGCACTCACCCATGCCATGATGAGGCAATGCTTGAGCCTCATGAACATGATACAAAGGATTCAGAGTCGTGCAAGGGAGCATCTGCTACCTGATTGTGCATGTAAGAGGCCATTTTTAGTATGGTGGTAGCAATAGATTTTGCTTGATATGTTCAATAGTTGCCACCTGCAAATCACTTTCGTTATGTTCAGTAGTGGTACCTGCAAGTCACTTACCATAAAGTTTGTTGCAGTAAATTGTGTATAAGCAACACTGATCACCTACTGTTTGCCTGAGACTGCTACATAGGCATATCAATTTACATACTGCATATTTGCTTTGCATTTCTCAGATGGAAATATATATTTTTTCACTTTTCTTACCATGTTTAGAGCCATCTTCTTTGGGTACTGATGCATGAACTTTCAGGTTTCTTTTAAGATTATTGGAGGCACGCTATCTGGAATGTCAATAGATCCAAAATCGGTAAGTCTTAATAATTTTTTCCATACATCTCATCATTGTATTAAGCAATAACTTATTATGGAGAACATCAAAGGTCTCATGTCTTATCATTTACAACAAATATAGATGAACAAATGTTACAAAGAGCTTTTGGAAAGTAATTTTGTGAAAGTCAGTAGCATGCTTTCCTGCCTGCCCATTGCTTATATTTGTCTCCTTCCAGTGCGTCTTCAACTCTAATTGAAAGACCTTGTGTTATTTGCCTTGTTTTTTCACAAGAACAAAGTGTTATTCACGACTCTTTTTTTGTTCGTGACATTGGATCATGGCCTTCTGTCATTTTGATATATTTATACAATGAGAACAAAACATCCCTTGTGGTTGTGCCTCAGTTGAATATGTGATTGGCTTTGGTAATTATTTCCATTTTTACGGTTATACCTTTTCCAAAAGAGCTATATTGGGCAACCATGAATGTGTGTCATCATTGCTTCTGTTTTAAATCCTAATACTATGTGAATTTATGCTCTTTGATCTTTTAATAATATAACTTCAGTAAATAACACACTTTGCAAGGTTTGCAGAACTGCAATTGAGTTGGATTTGTCGAACAATTTAGGGTCAAACAGGTCTGGATCGGGCAAGTTAGATCTTAAGATTGGGTTTCTTTGTCATAGCCTAAAATTGGCTTGAGATCGGCTGGAGCTGACTGGAATTGATTCAAATAGCTGGTAACGGAACCCCCAGGATTGACCATCAATTAGGTTTTGGCAGGATCAGCAGGTTTGGGCTAATTGCAACAAAACCTTAAAAAGAAAAATGCAACAACTGAGTCTAATTGCTGTCTTTATTAGGTCATACAACTCATGCCCACAGAATATTTGTTCTCAAATTACTTTTGATCCTATTATTGGAATTTTTATTTATTAATTTATGGTACTTTTTCTTCAAGAATCCCTTGGAAATCAAACAAATGATTTTCATTGTGGCTTGCATACATATGCATACATGCACTAAGTTGCACATCTATATACACATCTGTATGTATGTGTCCAATTATGCGGTTTTACAGGTAAGCGTCTGTCCAGCCTTATTCGTATGATTGATCTAGTGACATTTCATCTCTTGTGCAGGTAAGCATCTATCCGGCTTTGAAAGCACCAGTTGAACTCTCTATGCAGGTAGATTTTATTATTGTCTCTATATTTTCCATTTCATGGTGATCATTACAACTAAGCATATGGATAATGCTTGCAAACTTTAAATTGTTGTATCTTACAATTAGATCTGATGATTATGAACAAATGGAGGTTAATGCTTGATTTTCATCACCATGCTTGAGCTACTTGATAACTGATTGCATTGGGTGGCTATGAACTTCAAAATATGATTTTACCGTGCCCTATTTTCAAATTTTCTGGAGTATTTTCAAGTCTTTTGTTAATCATAATTCAAGGGCAAAGGAATAAATTGATAAGAGGAAACAAAATCATGCAATGAAAGTAGAAATATCAGGTTTCAGGGTTCATGGTTTCTTTTTTTCCCTGCCTGAATATAACTAAACGTACAAACATCTTGTGAGATGAGCCATTATTGCAAACAAGCAGATATGTAGAATCTGAAGTATAAATTTTTTGGTATAACTCAATTCAAATATCATGATATTATGTGATTATGGGAGCAGATGGTTACTTGTTGACTATAAGCTTTTGAATTTCACTAAATTTGCTTCTATGAACAATTTAGGACTGATTTCATAGTTCCTTAACCCCTTCTTAACTAATCAAAATATGAACTAATAGTTCAGTGGTCTCTCTAACTTGGATCCACTGAGTGCAGATGTGGGGTCCATAATTCCCTTGACCACTATTGTATTTTGAAAAGTCAATTATTAAACCCACATTGCTCATCATGGCTCAACTCTTTCTGCAGAAAATCAATGAGATCCGATATGAGGACGATCCAACCTGATGGTAAAACTGACTTGATGAGACTTAAGCCCAAGTTTATGGAAGTATGCTCATAGAGCCCTATAAACCATCAGTCAATTTCTAATGTGAGCGTCACAAGAAATATTCTGATACCAATCTTTGATTTTAAGAAAAGGGATAAACTTATCAATACTCTTCTGCTGATTATAATCAAGTTGGATGACAATCTCTTTTCTCTTTATCACCAAACTTCCTCCAGTATTGTCAAAAATGAATATAATGAGATCCACTGGCAAGGCTTCAAATAATCCTGTGTTAACATTTAAACGATGTTCTTGTGGCATGTAAGTTCTCTATGTTAGGATCAAGAGCACTAAGGGGGGGGGGTGAATTAGTGCAGCGGAAATCTTTCGACGATAAAAAAACGTTCGAACGATAAAAGTGATTTCGGTGTGAAAGTCGATTCTAAGATTACTTTAACTTAAGATCAAGCGAGATGACGTTAAAGTCAATCTATGAAGGCAGTTTGCAGTTATGATGAAAATCAGAATATAAGCGCAAACTGAAATACGACGTTCGTACGATAAAACTGATTTGCGTCTAAACGCCGATTCGGAAAGCACTGAACTTTGAAACACGTTCGTAAAAGCACAGAAGGCAGTAAGCTATTGAGGAGGTTTGCATTAAAGATAAGATGCTCAAAGTAAATGCAAACCGAGATTTAGAGTAGTTCGGTCAATCTTGACCTACTCCACTTTTGGCTTCCTCCACCGACGAGGTCACCGACGTCAACTAGAGGCCTTCCTTCAATAGGCGAAAGCCAACCACCCTTTTACAGTTTCACTCCTTTTGACGGGCTTAGGAGACAACCCTTACAGAATTTTCTCTCCTCTCTTTAAAACTCAGAACTTGGAAGAAAAGAGGGAGAAGAACTTTTGGCCTTTACAACAATTTTGAGCTCTAAAAATCACAGAACAATATCAGGATTTCGGTGTATATGTTGTGCCCTTTCAGTGCTGAATGGGTGGGGTATTTATAGGCCCCAACCCAGTTTGAATTTGGAGCTCAAAACTGTCAATTCCCGGAATTCCGGGATCTGGCGGTTGCACCTCCTGACTGGAGCGGTTGCACCGCCTGGCAGAGCTTGAAGACTGAGCCTCTGGGCGGTGCCACCTCTGTCAGGGGCGGTTGCACCTCCTGCCAGAGCTCGAAGACCGAGCTCAGGCGGTGCCACCTCTTGTCAGGGGAGGTTGCACCGCCTAGTCTCGCTCGGAGACTGAGCCCAGGCGGTGCCACCTCCTGGCTAGGGCGGTTGCACCGCCCAGTCTCGCTCGGAGACTTAGCCCAGGCGGTGCCACCTCCTGGCTGGGGCGGTTGCACCGCCCAGTCTCGCTCGGAGACTTAGCCCAGGCGGTGCCACCTCCTGGCTTGGGTGGTTCAACCGCCTGGCAGAAATCAGGGTTCGAATGGGTTGATCCATTCGGCCCAATTTGGGTTTTTCAGGGGCCCAATTGCCCCAAGATTAAGTTAATGGGATCACCTCCCATTTCCAACTTAATCATTGTGCTAACTACGATATTTCCTAAGACATTTACTGCAATCTTGCTCCGGTGCGTCAATCGCTTCTTCCGACGAACTTCCGTCGATCATCCGATGAACCCTCGGTGATGCTCCTGCGGACTTCCGGCAAACTCCTGGACTTGCGACGATCCACTTGGCGAGTTCCGACGAGCTTCTTTGGCAAGCTTATGGACTTCTCGGATTTGTTCCCGCAGAACCTCCGACGACTGTCCGAACTTCCGTCGAACTCTCGAACTCCCAACGTGATCATTGTCTTGACTCCGGCGCAACTCCTGTTGCATATCTTTCTTCCATCCTAGTTAATCCTGCACACCAAGTTGTCCGGCATGTCATTGGTCCCTCGACGCTTCGTCCGATTCTTCGGCGCATCGTCCTCTCCTACAGCCTATTGCCCAATCGGCCAGTTGACTCCGCAACTCCGATATCCTTGGCACAATACCCGCTCTTCTTGGCCCGATGCCCGAGTCCACGGCCCGAAGCCTTCTGTCGATACGTCAACCGATCCACCGGCCCGACGTCCAATCTTCTGACATGTTCCTCCGGCACAACATGATTTTCCTGCTTTAATTGTCTCATCCCGATCGAAGCATCCTACGTCACTCAAAACGCAGATTAAATCATAAATATATATCAAGTAGTTTTATCATCAAAATACGAGATTCAATACTCTAATCCTGTTTATTGCCCCTCCAAACTGGCATGTTTAATTTTGTTTTTATTTTTAGGTTGGAGACTTGGTGTTATTAATTTGTGTGTGTGTGTGTATATATATATATATATATATATGAGATTGTTCTATTGGTACCTACAATTCACGGATTGTTTGGCTTTGACAGGCATCCTCCGGAGAGTACATATTGTGGAATACTTTGGGAAAATGCCCTTCTGCTGTTTCTCCTAAAGTTTATTGATGATTGATGCTCATTTATGTTCCTTGGACAAACCTTATGTATCATTTTGAAGGGACAGAAGACAGGCAGACCCAATGAGGAGAATAATGTGGTTGTTTGGTTAAACGAAAGTGCAATTATATAAAAGGGTTTGAACATTCAAATGTTTGGTTAAGCACTTAGAAATACAATAATCTGACTGCATTTCTGTTTAATTTTGCTCGGAAATCCATCCTTTGGAATTTTGCCTCTTATGACTTATTTCAGATTATGACTGCATTTATGTCAACTGTTGCACTTGGAGAAGGTTTTCCTACTTGCATTTATGTGGGCTTCGTTTCTCTCTCCATTAAGTTCACTCAATAGAGTGTTTTCCACTGAGGATTTCATGGTGATTTCTCCACCATTTGATCGTACTCTGTAGTTAACTGTGTTGCTTGTTGGAGAACGATTCAGATTTGATCCATATAAAAAGGTGGTGAGTTGTACTTTGTAGTGGTTGGCTATGTATGAGCTCGATCCAGACTTGCTATGTGGTTGACTTCACGTTGTTGGTCGGGGAGGCATCAACGATCAAGACTTGCTCCATATATAGCAGAAGAAGAAAGTTTAATTCCATTCCATGCACTCATAGAAGAAATACTAGATGTTGTTGGACACCCAACTATATAGTTCATGCACATCACGCTATATGAGATGTTTGTAGAATCAATCTAAGGATTTATGTCGATTTCATAATATATGATACCAAAATCTTAATGTCCTAATTATTTAAGATTCACTACATGGGATGGATTCCTCATCGGAACAACAATACCAATGAAATCTTAATCTCCCAACTATTTAAGATCAACTTCTTTCCGTGAGCTCTATAAAATATATATTTTTTGATTAAATTAAAATATTTAAATTCTTATTAAAATTCCTCTCTCTCTCTCTCTCTCAGATTATTTCATATCATCTAATTATACAATCTATAATTCTCTTTACTCTATAATTTTTTTCTCACCTTATTCGGTCTATCGAAATTATACCTAATTGTTCACGTAAACATTACATTACCTTGAACTACTAATATGTAAAAGTCAAACAAATCGATATCGAATGATGTATTTTGATATCGATGCTTGATCATACACCTCAGATCAATATCCGACAAATCCTTTAAGTCAACAAAGCCTTTACTTACTTTCTTGCATGATAAGCCTTTCGGACAGAGAAGAAGCTATATATAAAAATGACGATGATCACTGGCAACCATTCCAATGCCTCCCTCACCATACTTGTTGTACATATAAAAAACCATGGAAGTTGGTGCTCAGAGAGTCCTCACTCTTGCGCCTTAATATAAGCTTTCTCTCATTCCAAGGAGTCCGGTGGCAACTCTTCATCCACACTCTGCATGGTTGTGCTTCCATTTATAATATGGTAGCACAGTTTTGCAGCTTATATTATTTCTTCAACATGCCAACAAAATGGAACTGCTCAACAAATATTATCTCATGTACCAGACTTGTATCGATCTCTTGTCAGATCGAAAAGAAGAGTAGGTGGCTTAAGAGGAGGAGTACCTGAACCACAAAAAGAGGATTGGTCTGCCCGGATCGAAAATTACCAATCACCTCACTTTGTAGGAGGAATATGATGCTGATATGGCATCAGTATGTGTGTCAAGCAATCTGTCTTTGTACCTCATCCAGCTTAGCACAGCACCCTCATGGACATGGATGGTCATTGAAAATTCCATCATGTTCTCATGCCATCTGCACAAGTTGACCTCATGATTAGTTAAATTGCTCGATACAGGCAATAAATTGAGTGAAATAGTTTAATGACCTCCCTTGACAGGCAACAACAGAAGGCCCTTTGACTGATATATATAACGAAGCACAGAGGAATCCAAGAATGAACTCCCCAAAGCACCAATTTCAAACTCCTCTCTTTTTAGATTTAAAGCAAACAAAAAGGCACCTTACCTTTCTTGTGGTTGATGCAAGGAAGAACAAGCCATATTCTCCAGTCCCTTTAAAGAGAGAAGGTTGGAGAGGGGAGGGAGATGAGATTGGCATCGAGGTCCCTACACAAGGGCACCATGATGGCAGGCAATAACAGGAAGAAGTCCTATGGTCTGCTGCTGCTTCTGGCACTTGGAGCAGCATTTCTGAGCGTCATCGTGCTGCAGAAGTTGAGGGAGAGACGTGTCCTCGGCCTCCTCCTCCAGGACCGAGAGCATGAGCTGCTTGCTTTTGAGCTACTTTTACAGGTAACCATAGCCATCAAAGATTTCTTGCACACATTGCTGGTCGCTTACATGATATGAATCTTTCTGTTTTCCAATTCGATCCTCATTCAAGAACTGCCTCTGGTTAAAAACTGCAAAATGAAAAAGAAGGAATTGATACGTAAATCAATTGTTTGAAACACAAAATTAACAAAGTTCGATGAAGCAACTTATGTAACTGCTCAATCACATTTGAAAATTTATAAAATCTTGAACAAATTACCATATTTTTAAGATAGAAAAAAAGATGCATTGTTTGAAAACTTGCATCAATAGTATATCAACATTGGCTACCTTGTGAAGTTTTCTGGTTCCGTGGTGATTAGACTTGAAAATCTGCTTCTTGTCATCCTATGCTATATTATCATGCGATAGGCAGAGTGCGGCATGATGAAAACATAAACCCAACTTTTGACTGTTGTTACAAAGAAACAAAGTCCAATGCATAGCATGATTCCTGGAACAATTAGATGCTTAACGTAAAGAGATAAACCTTTCCTTAGGAACACCACCTCTAGATCTGAAATGAAGTTAAATCTGAGTATGTGGAACTTCTGTTGATGATGCCTAACATGTTTAGTAGTTATTCTTTATTAAAGGGGATTAGTCCAAACTCCTCTCTTGTATGCTCGTGTTGTAGCGGCAAATTATTGGCATAAAATGGAAAAGTAAAGGAGTCTACATTTTATATAGAGAGTTTATTCAGTATTCATGATAGACACCATTCAGTGTGTACATACTTTCATGCCACAGCAAAATAAATAATAAGAATAATAAAGACCAAAAAATATAACCGAGTGATGTTTATGGTACCACTGTAGTAGGAATTACAATATCTCACTTGAGTAGTGTTTTTAGCAGCATCATGTTCAGATTGCATATATACCACTCCAGAGCATCCATGTCTTCTCTTTTCAAGCAAGTGAAAAACTTAAATCTAAGGTAGAATTTAGACATCATATAAAGGAATTTAATTTATTACAATAACTAAGGAGCTTATGATGCAATAACACAAATCATTACTGTGATAGAGAGTAGATCTGATAATAAATTATATTTCATACTGCTGAAATCTAGCATTAAATCCTAATATTAGGAGACATGCTTCAACAACTGCAATCATTCATTTGTTCATGCATTGCTACGACAAAATGTCACTGTCCTGACAAGCCACTTGGACTTCAGGTTCTTAGTGACCAGTTTCTCTTCAATACTGATAAAGCCGCAACCTGCTTATGCACCATTCAATCTAGATCAATGGTTGTGCAAAATTAAACATAAAGCAAAAACACTGTGGATGCTGTCCTCCTTTTCCCTCTATGATCCTAATACTTCAATATGAGATTTTAACTCATTGCCGTCAAAATTTTCCTGCTCTTCATATTGCACACGATCCTTCAATCTGGTGCAAAGCTCACTATCACACCATCATGAAAGTTATGGTGATGGAGTTCCACAAATGGCTAAATATGTATCAGATATATTTTACTACGCCACCAAAACTATGTAATCCTTAGACCAACTGAATCATATTGACCTCTATCTTCTGTGAACAGAAAGAAAGAGAGACTACCAAAGAAATGAAAAGCAGATTGGATGACTTGAGAAACAAAACAATTTCTTTAAGCCAACAAAAATCCGAGCTTTACAACAAGCTCACAGAAACAGAAATGATGTTTGCCGAACTCAAAAGGACAAAAAAAGAGATGGAAGCAACCCTTCAGGACAAGGAGAACCAGATCATTCAAATAACAAAACAAGCAGCAGCATCCGTAGTGGCAGACCGCAAAGCATCTGATCTTACTGAAATTTTGAAGAAAAAAGAAGATGAAATTGAAGAAATGAAACATAAACTTTCAGAAGTACACCAACCTGAGAACATTACCACAGAAGATGACATTGTTAGGAATGTGACAGGTCCTGATTACACCAAAGAAAATGAAGATCTCCAAGATAGATCATTAGCAAGTACAAATCCTGGTGACAGGAAAACTTCAGAAGAGAAAACACAAGTTGGTGGTGCAAATGAAGACAATTCCAGCAAAGGAACATGGGTGAAGCTTGAGACCATCTTTGAGAATGAAGGCTTGAAAGATGAAAGTGAAAGCAATGATGAACAAATTGCACCAGAAGTTTCACAGGAGAATCAGCTGGAAAAGATTGAAGTTTCTCAGGGTAGTGAACACTCAAAAAAGCAGGGAGAAATAGAACAAGAAATTCCACCGGAGGCTGAAGAACGTACCAAGAAACTTAACGATGAAGAGACTGTGGTTGCTGGTGATAACAAACCTAAGGTAACAGAAATGGAGGAAAAAGAACAATGGGGTCCTGAAGATGATAGCTCAGGAAAACTAAAGAACTCTCGGTTCAGCAATGAACAAAAGGTAAGTACAGATCTCAAAGAGGTTACGGCCATTGATGGCCCCAAAATGAAACATCGGCATCACAAAAGGACAAAAACAAGAAGTAGAAGACGACAAGTAGTTCCAAAAGGAATGGAACTAGAGAAGTCTGCTTGGGAGGACAATAGGGTTACACCAGAAAATGAAAGTCAGGTAATAAGAACCGAAACAGAAGATTTGACAACAGATGCTGGAAGCAGCAAAGGTGATGATAAAGAACAAGCAAACCATACAAATGATGTAAGTGTCAAAATGACCACAAGTCTTCATGAGAATGAGGTTCCTAAAACTATGGAAAACAAGGAAAGAAATAAAGAAGATGAAATTGAAGGAAGCATACATATTACTGATGATAATCCCAAATCAGAACATGCAGCAAAAGGGTCATTTTCCGGCACCAACGAACTAGATGGTCCAGAAAGCCTTTCAGATAGCAAATCACAAAATCATGAGAGCAGTGAAGATATTCAGCAACCTGGAGGAGAGAGTTCTACTGGAAGTGAACACGAGGGAGAAGAAAAGGAAGCAGTCTCAACAGATGACAAACTGACAGAATCTGAGAAGCCTCAAAATGATGACTCGGTGAAACCAAATGACGGTAATCCTCACAATGACGACCAAGAAGTAACGGTTAGTTCAACATAAACCATGAGAGCTAATATAGCCCCTCAACATTATCAGATATCATTAGAACAGAGTTTCCATACGCTAGATTCCAACAGTTGGTAGTTAAAAACTTGCATTGAGACCGATGAGAAGGATGGACAATCTAAGATGCAGAAAATAAGGAACTTCTATGGTTTACCAGGAAATTGGTACTACCATTATATCCTGTTTGGAACAAAATGTGATGTCATAGCCCAGTAGAACAATGTAGTTTATTTGTCTTTGTTCAGAGTGATGGATGCAATAATAGTGACTAGACATTGTTTTCCAACCATACGAATGGTATTCAATAAGATGTAACTTTTTTTTCTCTGGCTCCAGCTTTGACTGCCTGGATTGATGGAGTTCTATAGCTCTATTACACAACATAAACTGTTTCTGCAGATTTCAACATTTCCATTGTTCTTATAAATCCTTACAAAAATGCTTTTTTCCTCAAAGGATCGGCCATTCATCTAGCCTTATAATGTTGCCCATAATCTTTCAAGAAAGTCTTTGAGATGTATAAAAGACCATCCTTTTTATAATCGATCGAAAGAAAAACTTAGGGCAGGATATTAACTACAGTCAAGAAGAAGATCAGTTTTGAGTGCCCAAAGCGACAAGGTCTTGAGAGCGGAAATCGAACTGAAAGGCATCAACCAACCGATCCGAGGAGGAAGGGACGACCATGCTCGCGCACGCATTCTGGAGCTCCTCCTCGAGGTCGCAGAGGGAGTAGCTCGTGAGGAGATCGCAACCTGACCAGGCCGAGGGCAGCGGTGCCGGCTCTTGAGCCGCGGCACGAGGGAAAGATGATAAAGGCGGAGGACGAGGTGGCTTAGGAAGGCCGCCGGAGGAGCTCGGAGTCCCACTGGGGCCTCCTTCTTCCATCGGCCTCGTCATGGCGTGGGAAAGGCTTTGTTTTGGCGCCTCCTTTGTGAGGAGACATATGACAGTGCTTATTTATACATAAGAATGATGTTAAGGATATTTATTATATTAAATGCACTATTTCAGTTAAAAGATATAAAAAATCTAAAACATATCTAATATTATTTATTATAGACATAATAAATCATTAAAGTGTATTAATGTTATTTAAATTTTAATTAGTAATATAATAGTAATCTGCGTCAACATTTCCACTGCACATGCAGTGGTTTACCAGCATTTAAAGTCAACGGTTGACTTGAAAGACAAAAAAAAGTTAAAAAGTCAAATCAGGTAAATAATCATATTACATATTACTGTACTCCACCAGTATTTCAATCTCTAATCTTTTAAAAATTATATTAAAATCTCCATATATTTAAAAAGATAATTTCGTAATATTATTTTTATTTATATTAATTTTTTTCTATTAACTTTAATGGATAAAGAGATAATATCTCTACAATTAGCTAGCTCTCCTCCTATAAAGCAAAACACAACCAAGCAAGTCAAACTTTAGTCTCCCGTACTTTCAAATATTCACAATCAAGAACAAGAACAGAATATTAGATCATTCTCAGAATATTGAAGGCAAGGAGAAACCAACTACTGGCTGGATCTAATTCCTTCACCCCAAAGAAAATTTCAAACATAGCAAGTTGCACAAAAAACAAAAAAGAAAAAGGTGGAAGAAAATGATCAACAAAAAGAAGTGCAAGATTTTGGAGACTTACCACCAGAAACATGTCTTTATTTCTCATCAAAGTAGAATCCCAATATCTACAAAGAAGTCTGAATCAAGCACAAGAAATCTCTTAAGGATTTTAGTTTCCAAATGACCAATGAAAAGCCTAAATTAAGAGGGGAGGAATCATGACAGACATTTTCTCCATATACATGAATGGATCAGTGGATGTACTTGGACATTACAAGTTGCAACAATCACAAACCATACTTTACACTGAATCAACCCCTTCAACCTGCTGGCGAGCCAGATATCTTTCTCTTCGTTCTTTCTGGAAAAGGAACAAAGCAAAGATTTTTTAAAAAACGTAGAAAAGATCATATACGAGAAAAAATAGTATATGTGGTAAATAGAGGGAAAAAAAGTTATACCCATTCATCTATGACGAGCCCCTCTCCGACAATCCGAGGTCCTGTATCTTCAGGAGGTTTCTTGCGTGCCTCTAAAGCTGCATCAGCCTCTGCTAGCTGTCGCTTCAACTTCTCCAATTGCTTAAACAAATAGTGCGGCGTATTTCATAAACTATGTCTTTTAAGAGTAAACAAGCAGTCTTTTCTATTCAGTGTAGGGATCAACTATGGCTTACAGGACTTGGTCGTTCAGGGTCTAAGAACACAACCCGCAGAATCTGCTCCACTGCAACGTGGTCTTTCTGCTCATCAAACTGTTTAACAAATATTAGTCTTCCTCATTGCTTTAGATGTAATTCTTGCAAAATGTGCATGACAACGTAAAAGAATGCAGCCTGATATTAATAAGTAAATCAGAACTATTAAAATTTGAATGTCTTACTACAAGCATTGATCAGTATTGTAATATTTAACCAGGATTAGGCAGAATGATCACCTGTTCATTAAAATATACACCAGTTGAAGGTTCAAATTGTATGCCGGTGCCAATAACAAGTTCAGATTACAGGACTCATCACAATCCTCTGCCAGATTTGGTGAGCTGAACCATGGACATGGTTACAGGACTCTTAACCAGAAAAAATTAGCTTCTAATTCCCTCCACCACCAACAATCTGACTGTGGCTTGAAGCCTTTTTTCTTTTCCTTTTATTTTTGGCAGACTAACATCTGTCCTGGACTCACTAGATGAACTATAATCTAGTATGCTAGCCATATTTATCAGAATAAGGTCAGACCAACTGGTCCAGCAGAAATCCAAGAGGATCAGTTAGCTTTAGTAAGTGAGGGTGTTATTGTCATTTAATATTTAAATCAAGTGATTGAGAACCAGAGTAGCAAAGTTCCCAGTAGACTCCAAATTATCCCCCAACACACGAGATTTACAATCTAGCTGCCACAACTAAGTTTGGAAACCAATGCCTTATTTGACTATGCCCTTTGACAAAAACGACAATATCAATTTTAATATCTATGAAGCATTGACACGAACATAAGCAATATGGACATGACATGAACCTAAGCAATATGGACATGACAGCATAATATTATAAAAGCAGGGTACCACAGTTTTCCTCTCCCTCTAATCCTCTTGTTCTCTCCTCCTTTTGTCCTCCTCGACTGCAGTTTGACACTCTCACCATGTCAGACAAATACCCCCTACAAGTTGGACAAGGACACGACACTCATCCCAAGGGCCAAAATGTTGTGTCCATGCTTTCTAGAGTGCAAGAAAACAGCCTTACAAAGTCCTACAGAAAGACAAGAATAAAATTTTTTTCAAGGCGTCTACAAATTAGTTGCCAAAGAACAAATATCTAGTATAAACAAACTCACTGTTAACCAAATGAATCAAGATTCTTCAAAAGATAAGCAAATCCGAACATTGCTCTGGACATGAATCATTTCATCTCAAGCTGAAGAGACTAAAAGCAAGGGACGGACTAACCAATTCTGGAACATATTCCATAGGTCCTTCCACCTTTAGACTGACAATCTTAAATTTAACCTTGCACTTTTGCTCCAGTGGTTTCTCGTTATTCTCTGGAGGCTCAACAAACTTGAAAACTGCCATTAGAAAGAAACAAAGGTAGGAGACTTTTATAGCAACCCCCAATAGTTACAAATGTCACATGCTGAGAGAAATCAAGGCAAAACCAGCAAGAAGGCAAAGAGGAAAGGAATTACCTGTAGCAATGATACTCTCGCCAGGAGAAAGTATACCTCCAGGAGGCCGCATAAAACAACTCTTTGGTGCAGTTGTTTGAAACTGAAACCACCAAAAGGTTAATATCTGCCCGACAAGGTTAAACATAGAAGAAATATAACAGGCAAACAAAGAACCTATGCCTAAATTGTGTAGTTAATATCTAAATAAAAAATTATTATTCTGTAGGGAAAAAAAATCCGGATAGAACTAATTAATAAGTATAATTAAAAATAAAAAAAATACTGTCCACAACTCTTTAAGAAGCTCAATGTCATAAAATAGTAGCAACTAGGGTAAAGCCATACTTACCTTAAATGCCACATGAGACTTGCTGGTGTTCTTTATCTTAACTGCACTCCTGACCTGCTTGCCAGGTTCATCTTCAATAAAGAATCATAGCAAAAGTTAATGAAAGAAGTAACATCACCTCACCAAAATAATAGGCATTCAAATTGATGTCTACACCATGAAACTAGAGGTAAGAAAGAATAAGAAAGATAATCAAAAAATGTACTCAATCTTCAATGTGGTCAATGGTTTAAGCAGAGTAAGATATTAAAAAGTATCCTCTCAGGGAATATGAACAACCTAATTCACCCAATTTATGCAGAACAAAATGAAAGATATTGCCCCAACCCTCCATTTCAAACAAACTAATTGAAAGATAGAACATACTTAGACATGGAATCCACAAAAAATAAGACCAGGTCTAACATATTAGAACTAAATGCTATGTATCATAAAAAGTAGCAAAAGAATAGCTGGACGATGGATAATCACAATGCACTAAGAGAAATTTATCGATCAGGATACACGATCGTATCAGCTTAAGTACAAACACCACCAACTATCAAGTGAACTCCTTTGCACGTCAGAAAAAGCATTTAGAAACCAAATTACGGTTTGCATTTTGTAAATGAGAAAAAAAAAAAAACAGTCTTGGAGAACGAAAAGGTAATGTTCTGCTTCGACCTTAAAGATTACCAAACCAATTGAAAGACCTGATACTTAGTTCGACCGGAAACAGAGACTAAAATGATAGCGGACAGATGTAAACTGAAGAGTTCCAAAGCTCAAATAGCATGTAGCCAATATACCAGTAAAAACATCCATAGAAAGAGCTCATACAGACAAAACCATCTCCAATAGTCACACCAAATGCTAAGGTTCCGAGAGTAGGAGACAAAGGAAAAAGTAGACCTACAACTCCATACGAAGAAACACCAACTCAAACCTAAGAAATTTAACGCAAACGACACAATCCAACACTCCATAATATCCATAACCAATTCCTCGGGAAAAAGGAAGCTCCTTTGCAAGAACCCGATTAAAGATGAGATAAAGGCTTAAGAATGAAGACATGACACATCCAACGGGTTCTATAAAGAGCTATTTTAACGACACAAGTTGGAAAAGGACCGCCCCCTTTCCAAGATCGGCATATCAAACCTTGAGCGGAGGAGCAAAAAGATCCGCCGGAAAAGAACCCAAAGAAACGAACTCACATGGAAAGTAGATCTTAGTGGTTGGATCTAGACGGAGGCGGCGCCGGGTGGGCAGCAGCGCCTTGGCCACCGACGACACGGAACTGCCGCCGGAGCCGCGCCGCCGAGCCTCCGGCTGGCCCTGCCCGGTCGGTCGGTGCTGCTGCTGCGTCAAGCTATAAGCCGAGGAAGAGTTCAACGACGAGGAACCTCCGGCCCCGCCGCCGCCGAAGAAGGGCATCCGACAGAGGCCCCACCCCTTCCCCTCGACCGCCGCCCCGACCCTTCCATTCTCTATCGCCATGGCGAGATCCCGCCTCAATCCATCCAGCAGAGGCTCGCTCTCAGTCGACGGCGGAGGAGCGGACCGCGGTAGGACTTACGTCAGCTCAGCTACGCGGAAGACCGCGTCTGCTTGGGGCGGAGTGGCGACCTTTAGCGGAGTGATGGGTGACGGAACAGCTCGGACGTTAAATGACGAATTAATTGCATTGAAGATGGTAGGGTTTCAAGTCCGTGGAGTCGGATCATCTCTTTTCTTTCTTTCTTTCACTCGCTCTTTTTACATATTCTTTTAATAAGGTAAATATCGCATCAGACTGTTAATTAGACATTCAAAATGACTATTAGACAGTCTTATTAACAAGAAAAAAATAACACAAATCCAGTAGCTATAAAGTTGCGTGATCCGAAACACGGGCATGCAGGGTGTCTTAGTAAGCAGTGTATATATATCGCCTAGTAAAATCCAACGATAGCTGTTGGTGTGATGACTTTATAGCTACGCGTGTTCCTTCTTTCGTCAGGGTATAAAACATCTCTATCATGTAAACCACTTTATAGTCTTACGCACTATAAAAGACTTCAGATTTTTATGATCGTAATCCACAGAACGTCTTTAGCATGAGAGGGAACTTTTTGTTTTGGCACAAGGGTCAAACAATTACCCCTGTCGCTGTAGTTTCTGCGTCAAAGTTTGGTAGCATTGCACAATATATATATATATATATTGATATATATATTGTTGTCCGTTGGTTTTGGACTGCGGCGGCCATTGGATGCCATGAATTCTAGTGGCAGCGAACCATTAGCCGCGTGCATGGCTTCTGCCGAAGTAGTAAAACAAACACGAGGCTAGCGAACCATTTAGCTGCGATCGTAGCTTGTGTGGAGGGAATGCGATGCGAGCACTATAACTCCCCCAAGCCCACGGTATCTACAAATCTATAAAGCTCTTCTTTCCGTTGCCACAGCATACATAGGTAAGAGAAGAGGGGTATGGGGTGGGCGGGCAGGGGTTGCCTTATCGTAGCAGCCAGCATGAGTGCTGCGGTTGAAGCTCCGAAGGATCAAGCGGGACTGTACCGATGGAACAACGTGCTGAGGTCTCGCCAGAAGCCGTCGTCTCCGTCGACGAGGTCGTCTTCAACCGTCGTCAAGAGCAAAGGAGTGGAAGGTGGAGATGAGAGAGCCAAGCAGTCTGAGGAATCTCTTCGGTTAGTCATGTACCTAAGCTGCTGGGGCCCCAATTAAATATAACCGGTTAATATTAGTCAAATTACATATTATTTGTTTGAGCATGTTCAGGGCAATCTCTCATTTGACTACCAAGGAATCCACCCTTCACCCACCGTAGCAGGGATTAACCTAAAAACCAAAAAGGGCAAACAAGAGAACAAATAAGAGTTCAGTGTCTAATTTTCTTGGATGTGGTTTCAATCAATCTGGGAATGATTTTTTGAATAAGCCCGAGATGCTGCCTTGCAAAGAAACTAGTGTCTCCTCTAGATGCTAATATAGAACAAGAACCTCCTCCTCTGCCAACTTGTAACTATTCTAGCACAAATAAAGATCGAAGGTCGTGCCCAACATGATCATAGCATTATCCAGCAGGCTGGCAATTATGATATCTTCTAATACATACATATAGCAGGCAAGCACTACATTTTAACCTAATCATTAATCGGGCCCTTTCAGGTTATGATGACTTCTTACCCAATTACCTGTATCGCCATATGACCTACAGTAGAAAATGCTGAACACCTACCACCCCGAAGTGTCTTCTCCATCTGCTGGGTTAACGATAGGGCAAAAGAAACGCACGTCTTGATTTTCAGATTAATCACAAATGTAAACTCACTGTTAAGCCTATTTTCATGACAGGCAACTTGATATCAGAATCCAGGCAACAGAAAGATACCACTAAACGAAGTGAGAGATGAAAAACGATTGATCCCCGTATTCTAGCAAGGTCAGATGTAAGAGGTATCACCTGTCAAATTGCTAGTCAACTCCTGCTGTTGCCAGAGATTTGTCGCTTGGATCACAGGGACAACCTACCATAATGACTTCAGCCATCTATCCTCGAGAAAAAGTACAAGTATCCCATGTCTTTTGGTGGGTCAATTGAAGCCCCAACTTTGTTGTCGTTGAAAATCACCCATCTTCCATCTTTATACACATGAGCCACATAATGCCCACACTGGGTGGAGGTCCCGATGTGGCTGACCAATGCCATGAGCTTGTATCCTGCACAATGAAATTGTTACTAAAAGGCATCAAACCAGCCATATAACTTAACAAATCTAGCCATATAACTGCATCAAACCAGGTCACTACTGACCCAGATAAGCAAATTTCAGAACACTAAAAGGCATAGCATATCCTAAACCATATTAATCTGTCCTCCGGCAGAAGATGCAACAAAAACATTGTGAAATCAGCAAGTAACATATAGTCTTATCTCATGGATTATAGTATGATCTAACCGATACATACCGACCAATATTCACCAATCCAAACAAGTAACAATAATCGACCATGCAGCTCCCTATTGTCCAATATGGTGTTCACTTTATATTTTCTACTATTTTATTCAATGACACCAGAATTCTGTTCTAATAACCTACCCGAGATGTAACTAAAAAAAAGTATTGATGATTGATACATGCAATCCTTTATTATGAGAAAAGCAATCTAAAGTTAAACACATGTCTAGCGGTAGACTTGAATGAAAACTTACTGCCATAACTCAAATCTCACATATGTGTCTGGCCAATAGCCATATTGCTGTGACTTTTAATTGATTACAGCTAGGGGCTCATTCTATGTGTCTTTCCATGACAATATGAAGTGGAATTTATATTTCGTGTTGCAACAGAAAAAAAAAAAAAAAAAGAAGCATCATCCCGTTCTGGGGATTCTAAAAATGAAGGCTTAAAATTAAGAAGTTTTGTGCCAAGTTTCATCATAAGTCCAACATAAGAAAGTAAACAATAAATGCAAAAAAAAGAAAAATTATGAAACTTATCATCTCATATGCTAGGGAAAAAAAGGGTAGCAGTAGAAGGAATTTAACTGCCACTTCCATCAGGTACTGCAGGATCATCAGCCTGAACGCCACTTGAGGTTAATTCAGTGTCCACTGAGCTAGATGCCTCAGGGTGGTTAAATATCCAATCGGTTGCTTTCTCTATGTCCCCACCCTGTTTATGGGTAAAATACAACAAAGATCATCATCAAACATCCTATTGCAACAACTTAAAGGAAAATCTTCAGGATGTAGACAAAATTAAGTGCAACGTAGAATGACATGAAGTTGCAATCAACCAATTGCATATTATGCATGACAGCAACATTTTCGTGTTAATCAAGAGGTTCATATCAATGAAAGCATGCAGAACTTCAAATTAATGGAGTTAGAGAAGAATGTTACTGAGGCCTTCAATGCTTTTTTGGCAACCCCTTCTTGAAACCCGAATGAAATTAAAGTTTCAACACTTGCTTCATCAACAGATTGAAGTTCCATTGTATGCGGGTTCTGTGAAATAGGATCATCAATATCTGCATTATAGTACCAAAAATCAAGTTGAAGTCATTCACCAAATGGAATTATCTTTTTTCTAAATGCCATTCTAAATCCTATATAAGATCAAAAAGAGCTGTTCCATCCAATATAATTGTCAAGTAAACTTGATACCAAGGAACCAGCTTGCTTCATGCTTCCATACACAAACCTGAATCATTCATGTGAGACAGCAACCAAGTCATTGCTTCCTCAACCCCCGCATTGGCAGTGTTTATAGCAGCTTTCTGGCAGTGAACATAATTAAATCCCATAGCTGCAAGTTTGGAAACAATGTCCTCACTGGCAACAAAATGGGTGGGTTCAACCTCGCAAGGACCTATAAAACAAGTACATCAGTCAACAAGCTATAGCAGAAAGGAGTACATACATAATTCAGCTTCTAGAAACTAATTTACTTAATGAGCATCCAAAAGAGTAGCATTACAAACCTGTTTCTGGTAGTAGTTCTTCTCCTGGCTGCAAACCTTTGCTGCGCATATGTGTGATATCAATTACATCAGGCACATCAATGTAAACATCTGCATTATAAAGGTAGAATATTAATTGAAGAACTGCAAAAGAGAAAAAACACCAAGACTTCCAACAGATTAATTGCAAGGTCCTAAATATGAGATGAGAAAAAGAATCTACCAAGTTTCTTCGGCACCCATCCTTCCTCCAGCACAAACTTCTGCATGTGCAATACCAGGTAATCAGGAAACGTAGACAAACCAGCAGTCCTGAAAAGCCATGTTGTCAGTTGTCTAAAATGATAAAGGATGAAAAAACTAATTACAGTAATACAGAAAAATTATAAATAAGCTTAATTGGCCAAGTTATTTAGGTATTATTAAGTTTTTAGGTATAGACCATGTAGGAATGAGATAAATATCACATAAGGGAGTATATCTCATTCTGCTTCAGTATTTAAAACAAAGCTATAGAAAATTCGGATTCCAACCATGTTAGAATAAGACCATGCTTCGAGCTATGATTTTCACAACACTAGAAGGTCATGTCCTATTTGTTGAAAGGATTACATGAGTGCATGCGGAAAGATAAGAAATGTAAGACATCAGATAACTGCTTCGAACCATAATGTTTCACATTTGCAGCTCAAATGTGTTGCATACACAACAGCCAATAGCAATATTCCTTATGTTACTTGTCATTTGAGATGTAGCTATATGTCGAGATTTGTCAGACAGTATATCAAACAGCCTGGAAGGGGATGATATCAAATGCAGGAGGTTCCAAACATCAGATCCCTCATTTCAGCTAGATAAATTTTTATCACAACTTGTTGCCACCAAGAAATGCAGCACCAATAAATCCATGAGAGTATTTGGAAAAGGGCACAGTTGATTCTTTCAAAATTCTGAGGAATAGCATTTGCACTACATTTTCCAAGAGACAAAGGATCAAAAGATAAATTCATTTGCAATGTGTTATAGACCAGTGTCAAAGGTAAAAGGTTTACAGTTATGGAAGCTGAGAAGTTAAGTTATGGTTCAATTTTTGTGAGTCTTACATCCAAAATGAGGCTTAATTTGATTAAAATAGTTGCTAAAATTGGTGGTGCAATGACAATCTGTAATTTGCAGTGTATCTACACAAATAGTTACTAGAAATAACACTTTTCAATAAGCCAATATTCACGTCCTGCTAATCTGCTATAGAACAAGCATAGGCGCTGTAGTACATAATACCAAAGGAGAGCACTAGCTTAACTAAGTAATAATAGCTGGCTCACAGCTATTGATTCCAAACTTCAATAATACAGTATATAATGAGGACCAGGATCAGTGTTAAACATACTAAGAAATCAGGGTAGGATACTTTGATCTTTTCCACTACTGAGCTTCATCGAGTGCAAGATTCAATGACTAGAGAACCTTATTTATCATTTTTTTTTAATTTCGAAAGGAAGATTAATGTGAGTAGACTATTTCTCAGAAAGCGAAAAAGGATGCCCCAATGCGTGTCACCACTATGCACAATACAAGGGATTAGCTGCTTCAATGAAATCCTCATTCCTGTCTGAGAAAATACCAACACACCTAGCATAATTTCCTCACACCCAATAAAATTGTTTAAGAAAGGAAAAAAGAACTGCCTCTGCCATATTCAAAATGAATAATGAGTAACGACATGGTTCTTAAGTTCAATATCAGAAGTATAAAAAGGCTAAAGATGGCACAACATAGAAAAGCCTGAATCATATAATTACTTTTCATGATTAACAATTACGGTGTGAACCTTACTATATAAATGTTGTCATGAAATGGAACTCAGATTCTGCATGTGCAACATGAGAGTCTATAGGTATATGATTTGGTATATCAAACATCAAGACAACAAAGAAATGATTGTCTTCAGATTTAACAACTCAAGAAATGGCAAATAATTACCCAGGTCTTCTGCATAATATCATAAACTTACTTTATTGCTGTTATCTTAGCATTTAACGCAGAGCTATAAAAATCATGGACCTCCTCAGGAGCTGAAAAACAATCTAGGCATGCTTCCAGTGGAACTCTTGGTCGTACAATTTCACCACTAGCTCTGTTTAAAATGCATCAGAAACATATAAACAACAGAACACAATGACAAAAAAAAGGATGCATTATGCTCTTATAGCTTACATGTCCTTCCCTTCCAATTTTTTTTCGGCCTTCAGCTTGTCAAAGGCTTCAAGCTGTTCTGAACCAGTAAAGGGAGAGTGTTAGTACTACCTACAGATATCATTATAAAGAAATCAGTAGTTTAAAAAAAAAACCTCCATTAGTAGCCTTGTGCAACGGTATTGTCAGAGAAAGAATATAATCTGATCTTTTATTATAAGCAACTTTTCCAGAGGGACACTGAAGCCTCTCTTCAATAATAAACTTAAAACTCCTTGAAGGATCCAACTCAGGTTTTCCAGCATTTCCCCGTTCAACTTGATCAAGAAAATACAGAAAAAACTCCAATGCATCCTGAAGAAAGTCCAATAAAAATCACAAGTTTAAAAACTTAATATGGGGACAAATATTTGATAGTCAAGAACACTGTCATACAACCACATGGATCAAACCCTCCAAAAGGGTATCTAGAAGGTGCTCTTAGGGTATGCATAGTGACTCGTACACCACAAACCTAAACCATGTGGTCCGAAAAAAAAAAACAATCTTAAGCCGAATCCATTAGTAGTAAACTCATCTAGCCCTATAAACTGCTGCAACCACTCCTATTTCCAGTGTGGTACTGATTTGTGTGTCAGAAGCCCTTTTGATTATGATAAAGGCATTAAAAAAAGACTTCTTTCCACTTAATACTTCACATTTCAGATGCTAAAAAGAAACAAGAAGGACCCATGCTAAAGTGTTCCAGAAAACCATCAACAAAACAAAGTTCTTTCGGAACTCCTGCAATGAAGGTGCCAGTCCTTTAATCTGAGATTTATAGAAAGAAATTCATGTTATCAATCTTAATAACGTCACATATAAGCATACCAAATCACCTGAGCAATAAAAAATAATTAACATAAAACAAACAAGTCACTTGTGAACATAATAAATCATTGAAAGTAACAACCGAACAGGCATAAAAGAAGGAAAGTGCAAAATCAAACCATGCTTCTTGTTCTCGGGCCCATGTTACAACAATATGTATATTATTTGATATCATACGCCCCACATATATTGAACTAGAATGCAGGACTAACCACCATGCATCTTCCTCATCCACCCTTGCAAATCAAGTACGCTACAGCTACCATGTACTTATGATTTAAATGTCACCAACAAGTTCAAGACTCGAGCTATATAGAAACAAAACCATGTAGAAAGTTCCTATGGATCTTTACAAAAAAGGTACCTGTTGCCTCATACTTGAAAACTCACGATGATTGGCAGCAATAATTGTTTTAAACATGTGAAGGGGAATACCTTCTTGCTTCTGAAACAAAAGAGAAATTCTCTGAGCACAAACCAAAGGTACCAGCAGAAAAGCTTACATAATTAAATACACCATCCACTTCAAATATAGGTTGATCTCCCTATAATTTCTTCACTAAAACCATGAATCAATTGCAGATTTATCTTATCTTCTGCAATAAAGAAGCATAACTGAAAATGCATGATTATTGCTGTATGAAGTTTCTAATCATATCAAATCACTTTATAAAATTCGAATTTTCCCCAACTTCAATGATGTAGTGAACAGAAAACTTCAGAATAATAACACTTTGATTCGCATCACACCTGATCATGATAAGAGAGTGTTCAGAAGAAAAAGTTTTGAAGCCTAATAGCATCTTTAAGATCAGATTTACTAGTTGCTTCAACTCAATAAACAATCTTGCTTAATAGATTATTGCTAGAATTCTTCTTATTTCTTATTTTTTTTACAGAACTTCACATAAGTCATGAAATAAATTGCAATTTCCCATATTTGGATATCAGCAGGAGCAAGAATAATATGTAATGAAGAACTCCACAAGGCTTATAAGTATGCAAGACACACATAATGACTAGAAATGCCTTGTTCCTCCAAAATGGGTCATTAGATAACCAGGACAGAATAGAGATCCACTTTGCTAACAAATGCAACTGAAGTATGCCCAAGGAATTTTCCAAGCCATTACACTCCCCACATCTCCAAAAGGTCTAAAGATATACGAGAACTTACAATGCACGAAGTTGTTTGCCAGACAGCAAAGAATATTTACCAGAAAATAGAGCAAATTATGAGTTAAACTTATCGTACCTCTTGAACTGGAAAAGAATATTTACCAGATAGCAATCCATGCGCCAGTTTAGTCCTATGTTAAAAATGCATCAAAAATTTAGAAGAACAAAAGGCTCATTTCTGGTAAATTAGACCACAAATATGTACATTAAGTAGCCAACAATTAAATGTGACAAAACAAACTAGCACAACAAATGCTATATATGAACTAAGTGACCAGATTCATCAACTCTATTGTAGAAGGAGATGAACACTATTATTTTCAAGAGGAAAAAGATGCAAGCATCCATGTAAGATCATAATACAAACATGAACCTAATAAGATAGTAAAATATCATTCTTCATGTTAATTCTTCCTGGCCTCTTTTTATTCATTTTCTAGTTTAAATTTGTACTTCCTCCTAATCCCAAATCCACCAGTCTGATCTAGCTGATCTCATCAATCCCAATCCAGTCCTGCAAACCTCGAATCAACCAAGTAGAAATACACAACAAGTGGTGACGTGTTTGTGATACAAAAATCACAACAATTATCCACCAACAATATTTAAATTGCATTAGTGATTTAGTTCATCTATTTTTCCAAATAAGAATAGCATGCATCTTTCATCAGAACTTAACTTGTTGATCAACCAGCTAGAAACCATATAGTGGGATTTAGCGACGATACAATACTTCTTGTATAATACCGAAGCCTTATTTAGTTGTTTATGAACATATTCTAATGAACAAAATAGTCAAAAAGTTATATATTATCTAATTATCATTCATAATACTTCACACATAATTCACCATGGTTTCACTAATTTCAGCTAAAGGCTGTCAAATACAAGACTCCATCAACCAGGAGTCAAGGCAGCCAAGACCTTATTTCAATTTTCAACAAATAATAAACATATATAACACCATCGGCAGGGAAACACTGGAACCAAAGATGCTTCTGAAACACATTTCCAATTGTAGAATGGAAATAAAGTCTTTCAACTTCCAGTCAGTACCAATTTATAGTTAACCAGCCAATCTAATGCATTTTGACCTATCCAACAACAAAACATGTTTGCAAAAGCAACCATTGGGTATGGCCAGGAAAAGTGTGGCCACTTAACACATGAATAGTCAGTTGAGTAATTGTTTGCACCTAGAGTAGCTGTACAATAAAAATTCATTAACTCAATCTACACTTACAACTGTGCATTTAAGTCTACTGTTGGATCAGAAGGAGCCATCAGAAAAGCCATCTTCAAACTCTGGTGTTCATAATATCTGTGTATAAGACAATTACATGATATAAGAGTGGCCTAGGTTGAGAAACCTTAAGTGCATGAAAAAAATATACTAACCTAGAGATGAAAGCACGAGTTGTAAAAACAACTTGCATTATTGAAGCCATATAGCAGCTGACAAAGAAATACAACAAAAAACTGTTACTTTGCGAAAACTAATGTGATAGGCAAGGCTTCAATTTTTTCATCATCTGACTACCTATTTCCAAGATTAACAAGGCCAGTATATCCTGGACCAAATAAGGGCTCCACTTGCTGCCCACTTTCCTGAATACGGTTCCAGTCAAAATTCATGTTCTGGTCAAGTTCCTTTTCAGTGGTAGTCATTTCTGTCTGCAAAAAATATGAATACACTTTCAAGAGATGTTCTTAACAAATGCATGCCCTACCATGGACCACTAAGACAGTTTTGGAATACTCAGTAAGTGTAGCAAGTATCAAGCAGATCCTGGCCTCAACCATAACCATATACACAAGACTTATTCACCACAATATGAAGTCAGACTTCACAAGATGGTACCTTTAGTAAACAAAGTTTCTACTGTTTAATAAGCTGTCTGAACATAACCCTCTTCCTCCATCCCGGACAACCAGTGTGTCCGAAATATAAGCCCACTGCCTGTATCTAAAGATCTCAAATCATACATACAATTTTTATTTAAATATACCAAATACCTAACAAAACTTAATTCCTTCTGCACTTCTGTTTCTTTGCCAACTACTGCACCCTCTTTTTATGTGCCTCATCAACTTTGACACTAAACTCATTGCAGACTATATCTTTCTTAGGTTTAGTTTAAAGGGGATTTCCAAGGAAAAAAACACATGTATTTAGTACATTCATAGGTCTTGAAGAATTTAATTATCTTCTTTGACTGCTATCTCTATGCTTTGTTGTGAAAACAGCACTGCAGTTCTATATGTTGCAATAATGGTATCAAATACCAATTGGACCAATATGTAACAAGGTATTTTTCAGTCTGACCAAAAACAGGTACTAGATTGTATGGATCAGGACCAATCACCACCCATTTTGGCACACATTTTAATATTTTCTTTTGAGTAATACCAGATAGTTCAATTTGGTATATCGCCTAGAATGTTGAATTTGTATTAATCCAACAAGTTGTTATAACTAGTATCAGACCAGTATTTAAAACTTTGATCATAATACTAGCCACAACAGTTAAGCAGCAAAGAAAAATAAGTATGCACAGACCACTAATGTCACATATTGCTTGGTGAGTTTGATACATAGATTGCAGAATCAATAAATGGGTGTAATCGGATACAAACAATGGACAAACTTTCATTGCATAATAAATGTTATTGAACTTCAATTCATACCCATTGATGGAATTAAGGTGTCAAACAGTGCTGCAGAAATCTTATTGCAAAGGTCCTAAAAAATGACCTGTTATCCAGCCATTAGGAGAGTTGATGAAGCACATCACAACATCAAAAGCATCAAACAGCAATCATATAAAAGTACGAATGTATTAAAATAAAGACACAGGATACTAAGAGAAAAATAACCTCAGCATCGTGAGGTAAAAAAACATGTTAAAATGTTCTTGGCCTGATATATTAAGTGAAAATTTATCAGCATAAAATAGTTATATAGCCAAAAAAAGGTTCTAAGATGAAATCGCCACTAACCTTTTGCAATGATGAGAAATCGATACCAAAAAATTCTAGATGTTCAGCCAATAAAGGATCCTCAACGGTAACATCCTCAGGGTAAGAGAAAACATCTGAACTGCCATAATGGTTACACTATAAGTGACATCTTACTAGAATAAAATGCAAAAAGCTCACATCTTATTTTGATAACATCATTTATTATGGAAAAAAATGAAGAAAATGGTATATAATTTCCCACTGTCATTTTTAAAATTTTTAACATTTAGTGGAAAAACATAAATATAGCAAACACGCTTAAGTAGTTAGCTCATTTTCATACACTTTTCTCATCCAAGTCTACATTCAGAATTGCACATATAAAGGGAAAGTTGGGATCTAACCCACCTACCATGGGAAAAAAATAATATACAGTTTTCGGAGTGCATGTATCCACCTGCCTCATGACATAATTCTCTAAAACAACATGGACGCCATATTTCATTAATAATTCACCTTCAGCTGGATGCTTTCTTACAATTTCTTGGCTGCAACTTTAATTTACTCAACTGATTTCAGAATACACTATAATTTTGCATGCTCAAGAAATAGAAAACTGGCAGTGTCCTAGGAAGCAGATGACTTGGATGACCAAGCCTTTTAACAATATGCAGTCATTCTGTGGACACGTCTGTGAAATGCTTGTGATGTGTCCTTTAATATTTGAACAGTTCAAATTTAAAACATGAAACTAGATATTGAGTTAGACTTATATGATAAAACCAAAAAAGTAACAGCAAAAAACAACCACTTAAAAATACAACAAAAGAAGTCAAAGAGGAACAAACAAGAACACACAAACCTTTGTGTTTGCAACTAGGCATACTTAAGGTTGCTGGACCTGTTACACAGTCCAGGTACTATGTGGTATGTCCATAAACCCACCTTTAGAATGCAGTTAGGTGCTTTCAAATGCTATTATCTGTTAAATTTTTTTGAGGACATCATGATAAAGTATAAATTTCTAACTCCTAAATTAGTATTTAGAGTATTGCAAGCTTTGTCTAATTTACTAGTGTTACCATCAGTTTTTTCCCTGGTGTTTGTTCATTTTCAATCCTCTCAAGAAAGCTGGAGCACTCCTTTCTTACATGACAAATGAGCCAGATATGTTGGTCTAAATACCCTTCATCCTTCCAGTATTTGTGGTACTGATCATGGAACTCACTGCACCTCTTGTAATTACTGTAGCCATTCCATCTCTGTCTCCAAAAACCATTCTTCAGCTCCTTATGAATTAATTCTATTCCTCTTGCTATAGTATAGCATGTCAGCATCCTTTAAGAGCCCATCTCAAGGCTACAGGCATATCAGGTTCCTTGTAACTTCATGATACAAACAATGAACCAGGTGATATCATCAAATTGATATATTACTGCCTGTCTTCTTATCTATTAAAAACCCTAGTTGGGAGGACTCATCATACCAAAAGGTAAACAACCAGTAATGACCCAATCTTTAAGTTAGAATTATTATTTTGGGCATACAGATACAGAAGGCACAAATGAGAAGCTTTAGGCCAGAATTATTATTATAGGCATGCAGATACCAACAGCAAAAATGATAAGTGTGTTACACATGTATTACTTAGATTGCTTTGGAGTTTAGGTTTTAGACAAGATTATGAAACAGGTAACGCTTGGTTGTTAGTTCATTCTAGTCTAAGCATCCAAATCCCACACATAAGTAACCTGATCAGACCCGATACAACACATAATACAGGTAGATAACAGTATAGGCAGTTAGTTTGCAACTGTAAACAAATGCAAGAGGGACATAAAGCTGTCTTATTGTCCAAAACCACCAAAATTAAAAGCACTAAAGCTAGCCATAACAAGTGCTTTATTGAAAAAAAAAATTTATCTAAATAAGCACAAGCCATATGAACTGTTGTACTTGAACTAAAGTCAATTGAGTATTCTAGAACAAGATCAAAGATGCAAGTTGTTCTAGTAAGATAATGTCAACATGAAATGAGGACTGAAGAGAAATAAATTTAGGCAGCCACAAATGAGTACTTCAAACATTAGCATCAAAATAACATGAGAAACAAGATATTTGCACAGCTACATACAAGAACTTGACAGCAGAAAATAAGTTTTATGCAAGAAAAACTATAAAAGAAAACTGCAAATGCTTTCAGAGGACAGAAGAATCATTACCTGCACCGTCCAAATCAGCAGTTATGGTACCAAGTTTCACAGCTAGAGGATACCGTGTCTCCTCGTAATGTTCAGTTGCGTGATTATTGCCACCACTTCCATCCCAATTTCTACGACCACAAAGTATCATGCCATCAGTTAAGTTTAGCCAGAGATTATCAGACTTATCACATTTGCAGCATTTCCAGCCATATGGAGGCACCACAACACCATTATTAATCTGTTGCAGATTCATTGCATAAGCACTAACTTTCTTCTTCTCTGCAGTCCAAGATGCTAATTGCTCATTGTGTTTAGCACCCTCGGCTATCAAAATGGCATCAACTGCCAACCTAACCTACAAGTTGGTCAAACAAAAGGACAATATATGTAAGAAGGACCATATATTAAAAAAATAAAAATGCAGGTACCTTTTCTGGCAACTCAACCGATGGAAATGGAAGAGACATATAATCAGGCAACATGACAATGCTGTAAGTCTCTTCATATTCAGTTTCTTCATGGTCAAATCCTCCATCCACACCTGCAAAACATGCTATATTACAAGAGCCTTTTTCCATAAGAATATCCAAATCATTTTATGTTTGTTTTGTTGCAGAGCCTACTTCAAATGTAAACATAATATATGGAATCGCTGACCCTTATTCAGTTTTGATTACAGAACAGATGTTAAGAACACAACTAACTTGTACATCAAATCAAGAGCAATTACCTCAATCCTCAAATGAGATATTGTAAGGAAAAATTGCATGCTTACCACAATTTCTGTCAACTCAAGCTACTTTGAGAATTAGTGTCTTGACCAAGGATTTTAATTTCGAATAATATCGCCTGTATCGAGCGGTACATACTGGTCTATCAGTAGAACAATAAGTGGACCGTCCGCTACTGGGTGGTAGCATCGATTGAGATTGTTTCCTTTCCAAAAACGATCGGTGACCGAGAAGAAAAAAGAGGGAGAAGAAAAGAAAAAACCTAGAAATCCGACACGGCGACAAAGCCTCGGCGACGTCGCGAGGAGAAGAGATTTCTTTTCCCCAGCAGAAGAAATGAGGCGTTTTTTTTTTTTGAACTTTTTTGCGTGAGGAGAAGAAACCCCACGCGTGCAAAAACCGAGCAATGTCGCCTTTTTTTGTGCGGGGAGAAGGAAACGGTTTCTTCTCCCCATGCGAGCAGAAATCGAGCATTGTCGCCCTTTTCCTTTTTTTTTTTAAATCGAGCGATGTCACCTTTCCCTTTTTTTTCGTGCGGAAGAGAAGGAAACCTCCTTCTCCTCACGCGAGCAGAGTGCGAGGAGTATCGAGGTGCCATCGTTTTTATTATTATTATTATTATTATTATTATTATTATTATTATTATTATTATTATTATATATATATATATATATATATATATATATATATATATATATATACCGAGCGGTGTTCACAGATATCATATCTTAAATATATGCTGATTTCAACAAGAGAGGAGATCAGAAAAGCATTCAAAGATGATTTTAAGACTAACCAATACGTACGGATCATTGATCGTCGGACTAAAGTTCATATGGATCAAGATATCCATAATGCAGGTAAATTCATATTCAGAATAATTTTTTTTATATAATAAAAAATCATACTAACAAAATTATGTCTTGCAACGTATTATCTAAACCCAACAATTCAATATCAATATGCTCTCGGAACACAAAATGATTTACTTACGGCACTATAAAATGTTATATATCGACTCTTGTCAAACACTGCTTATGCAACCAATGCTCTTATGGAGGGTCGATTATTTCGAGAAACAGTTGGTTTATTCTTCGACGTTGTAGCTATATCGTATCGTTACACTATGGATCCTGGTGAGAAAAAGTTACACATATTGATTATCAATTATATTTGATGTTAATTATTTGTTATGCTAATAAAATCTTATTTATATCTTTTTGCAGTCGAGTGGTGGCTACAATTTGGAGGGGATGCACCACATTTAAGGAATATTGTCGTTTGTGTACTTTCACAAACGACGACATCTAGTGGTTCGAACGTAATTGGTCAACGTTCGCATTGATTCATACAAAGGTCCGTAACAGACTCTTGTATAGATGGTTAAAGAAACTGGTATATGTCCATTATAACATGCAGCTAAGATTGCGGTGTACCAAGCTGGATAAGGAGCCAAAGGAACCAGATATTGATCCCATCGACCTCCAATTCTATAACGAAAATTAAGAGCCGATGTTAGAGTGGGTCGAAGCGACAAAGAACCAAGAGGATCCTCCTTAATAAGGTAGGAGATCCTCAACGTCCTACGCGTTTTCTCACCGAGACAATAGAAGAAGAGGAAGCATAACCCCAGCAGGCAGCAGGTGGAAAATCCCCCTCGGTCACAACATGGTAGGAGTCAAACAACATCGGGTCAGACTGCTCGAGGAACTATAGACACCCAACTGTCACTATCGTCCGCCCAACGTGCAAAGGCAAAGGCAGAGGCAAAGGGGAAGGCAGTAGCATCAGCCGCATCGTTGGAAAGAATCAAGTTGAGCAACAAGACACTTTCACAATTGCATTCAGCAACTCGCTCGGTCCAGAGACATGACAGCAACACGAACAGCAGTGCCTCGACGGATGATGGTGGCGACGTCGGGCAGTCGTTGGTCTCATCTACACAACTTATGGGTGGTGCATGGACCGAGAAGCAATATTTTACACACGCCACCCAAGATTCAGATCATAGAACTCGACAATGTACTGATCAAATCTATGTGCGGAAGGGGAAGAGGAAGCCAGTAGATGAATTTGAACAGATGCGATAAAACCTACACGATGTAGACACAGAACGAAACTCATCATATTCACAACTGTTGTATTATGGAAAATCTTACGACCAACAGCAATACGATGATAGTTGGTCATGCTTCTCCGAGCAACAGTATGATACGGAGCAACAGATCAGTAGCGAAAGTAGAAGCTCTAACATTCGCCAATACATGCCTAAGGAGCTGCCTCGGACACATGATTCATAACGATAAACCTACAATCATCACCACATTGATGCATCAATGACATATGATGTATCAATACACTATGTCATGGGATCAATTTCAGGATTAAGTTCAACAAACATATCATATTGATATACAGATACATAGGATCGAGGACCCCGATCCACCACCCGTGAAGGTCCGTCGTTTATTTCGGTGGTAGAATCAACAATCAAGTATATCTACATATGTAATTATTTAATTATTTGAATCTTAAAGTTTATATTGTAATAAAATAATCTAACAATTCAAATGATTTTTCTGTAGATATTTTAATATTTATAGAAGGACAATCTGTAACGGATCGAAATACGAACCTTGTACAAGGCTATTCCTCAAAGCCCGAAAAAGATATGTGATACTATTCTTACCTAATTTACATTAATTTTGCTAAACTTATACTAAATGTATATTTATTTCTAACTTAAAAACTCTATCCAAACTTTTTTTCATTTTTTAGGTATTTTTCGAGTATTTTACACCTAAATTAGGCGTACCGCTCAGTACGTCGTACCATCCCATACCGAGCAAAGCTCGATACACCAATACAGTACGAAATTTTAATCCTTGCTTTCATGAGTGTATTTTCCACGATCTAGTTCTACTTTCCATGACGTGACATTATTTATTTTTATCACCATGTAACGCTTCAAGGAACACTTCCGAGATGTTGACATAAAGGCACTTAGGCTTCAAAGAAGACCTGATAGATAAGAATTTGCATAACAATTATAGCTATAACCAAGTCTTACACCCATTTATATCTTGTTACAATAATGCTATTTATGAGAACCAGCAGACATAATAATCCTCTGATTTTGATCTCCCCCGGAGGCTTTGCCAATGATGTTCACCATAGAAAGCATATATGAGTGATTTAATGGCAGTTATGCACACTATGCAATGATTTACAAAACAAAATTCGAACAAAAGATTTCCACAGTGCTTCAAAGATGAAACTTTGTTATGCTAAATATTTCCATGATCTGTATCAATGTTGCAAAAGCGATAAGGACAATACTGTAAATAATTTTTATTTTGCTTTGACTGTTCCATTTGGTTGCTCGAGAAGACCATTTCAGGTTCAAGAAATTTGATGCTAGCATTAGAAACAATTTCAAGAACAAGAAACAAAAGCTTACAGTCTTACACCAATTTATATCTTGTTACTGTAATGCACTTTATGAGAACCAGTAGACATATTAATCCTTTTCTTTTGTTTTCCTCCAGAAGTTTCGCCAATGACGTTCACCATAGAAAGTATATATGTCAGCGGTTTAATGACAGTCGTGCATATTATGCAATGGATTATACAACTAAATTTGACTGAAAAAAGAATTCCACAGTGCTTCAAAGATGAAACATCATTACCTTAAATATGTTCATAATGTGTATCGATGTTGCAAATGTGGATAAGGACGATACTGTAAATAATATTTGTTATGCTTTGACTGTTCCGTTTGGTTGCTCAAGAGAACCATTTCAGAGTCGACAGAATTTAACGCTAGCATTACAGATTATTTCAAGAACAAGAAACCAAGCAAAACAAATCCAATAGAACAAAATACCGATCGCGAGGAGGGTAGGCTTCTTGAGAGGCCGGTCCTCGGGGACGGGCTTGGGCCGCTGCTGTATGTGGAGGTAGACGGGGTTCCCGCTCTTCTCATAGTTCCACCCCACGCCCTCCTTCCCGAACGCAATAAACGAGCTGAGATCCACGTACAGCCCCCCTTCCGACCTCTGGCCGGCGCGACACGGAACAAGATCAGTCCATCGGAAAACGAATCAAACAATAGCCGCGAGAAGAGATCGGAAGGGAGGCTACCGGAGTGTCGAACGAGATACAGCACTCCGTCTTGTAGATGCGGTTGGTGGGCTCCGGGATCCGAACCCTGGAGAGGTGCGAGCGGAGGAGCTCCATCGGCGACGATCAGCGGTTTCAGGAAGAGATAAAGGAGGAGGAGGAGGAGATCGAAGAGAGGGCGGTGCTAGGGTTTTCCTCGCTGTTATCGCGGGGAAGAGGGAAAGAGACGGAGGGAGAGAGGGGAGGAGGGGGGGGATTCTTTTCTTGCGCCGATATCCTTTCGGCGCGCCTAGAGCTTGACGTCTTTTGAAGTCATTTGCGAAGCGCGTCCTCGAGGTTTCTCGGGAAACGGAAACGGTTAGGGAGACGATTCCCGTCGGAGAAACAGAGCACGTTCATTGAGCTGAAACAGAGATCCAAGAACAATGGCATTCAAGATCAACCCATCGGAAAGAAATTTACTAGTTCTATACACATCAAACACCAACACAATTCTACATCATCTTTAGCCTTCAGAACTGATCAAAGACGTGGTCTCTATCAGAGAAGTCGAGAGTGCCTTCGTGGAACCCTGGCCTGAAGAGGAGTCTGAGGAGAAGCATTTGGTGTTACTGTCATCCAAGAGAGCTTGGAGTTTCCTTGGCGTCGGAGGCTTGTCAACGTCAAGAGCACCCTCCAGAATCTGAACAACCTGCGCCATCGATGGCCTGTGGGCTTCATCGTCCTGAATGCACCAGCAAGCAACTCTACATGCTCTCTCAAGCTCTGATATGTCGGCGTTTCCATGCAGCCGCGGATCCAACAGGCTAAGAATGTCACCTTCCACCAACTTCGTCGCAGCCAACACGGGGAAGAAGGGATCGTCTTCCCGGGATTGCTCCGTGTTTCTTCTCCCGGATATGAGTTCTAAGAGTGTCATACCGTAACTGTAGGCGTCGGCTTTGGGGGTGATGGCCTCGCCGGAGATCCATTCTGGAGCGAGGTAGCCCACGGTTCCTCTCATCGTGGTCAAGACCTTGCTGAAGTCTCGGCCAACGAGCTTTGCCAGGCCGAAGTCGGCCAGCTTCGGGTGAAAGGATTCGTCCAAGAGTATGTTCTCCGGCTTCACGTCGCAGTGTATGATGCAGTCCCTGCATTGCTCGTGCAGATAAGCTAATCCTCGAGCTGTTCCGATGGCGATGTTATACCTTGTCAACCAGGCCATAGCCGGGGAACCTTTACTAAACAGATGCGTGTTTAGAGAACCATTCGTCATGTAATCGTAAACCAGCAACCTCTTGTTGGCTTCGGAGCAGAATCCACGAAGACGAACCAGGTTAACATGTTGAATCATTCCCAGAGTGCTCACTTCGTTGCGGAATTGCTTCTCCCCTTGATGTACAAGGCTTCTGAGCTTTTTTACAGCGATGAGAGTGGAGTCAGGCAGAGTCCCTTTGAACACTGAACCGAAACCTCCTCCGCCCAACCGCTCCGAGAAGTTCCTGGTCATCCGCTGCAAGTCACCATACCTGAAGACCACCAGATTACCCTCCGTTGCTTCGTCAGTACCGAGTTCTCTTTTCCCAAGTTGTCTCAAGAACAGCACCAGGGCAGAAGCCAAGAGAGCGAGAGCAACGGCAGCACCAACCACCACGAGCTTGAGGGTCCTTCTTGTCTCTCTCCCGGGCATCGGCAGCTCCGAAGCAGCTAAACGGACATACACTGTTTCTCGCCTGGATCCATCAGACAGCTCCTGGAGATTCAGCAGATCACCATACCAGGCAGAACATCCGCCATCGTAGGAATAAGCAGTGCACGAACAATTCTGCAAGCACAACAATTCGCACTCCTCGACACTGGCAGCTGCTAAGGAACGGGGATCATCCGGCAGTTGGGTACCAGAGATGGCAAAGAACCTGTCATCTTTGCCGCACTGCAACGGGGTGTTCCTCGCGCATCCCTGGCGTCGATCGCCCAATTGCCAGTCCACGGGGGACTTCTCGCTGAAACCTTTGATGCAGCTGCAGAATGGTAAGCCGTTCTCGTTGCAGCTGCCGAAAGGCCCGCAGAGAGCGTAGACATCGCACTGTTTCTTGGGCAGAGCCAGGAACCTAATCCACTCCTGGGCTTCTTCCACCCAAGCAAGTTGAGTGAGCTGCCCCGAGATGTCTAATATGGTTCTGGTGATCATGTCGCCCCTGAGTTCATACACGAAGTAGTTGGTCGTGGAGTTGGAGAAGAACTCGACAGAGACGTTGACCACCGTCGGATCCTGGCGGTAGGCCGTCATCTCCGGGACCGAGCTAAAGAAATGCCCATTCCAAGGCCCTGTACTCCAGTACTGCTTAGACCCGTTCCACAGTAGAATGAATTGGGTTAGACCGGAAGGATCCAACTCCACGGAGAAGATGCCAGCAGCAGGATCATCGGAGTTCCGCCATGAAGTGAGGACTGGACCTTTTCCGGTCACTTTGTTCATCACAAACTTTACCCCGGGGAGCCATGTATCAGTTGGGTGATCATAGCTCTGCCAAAGGAGCTTGGATGGGTCAGACCAGTCTCTGAGGATAAGGTTTCCCGAGTCGAGGATCTCAGCGACCGTGGCGTTGGAGGCCGTGGACGTGAGGTTGGTGGACCAAACTTGTGCATCAGACTGGCCGAGGAGTACCAAGTTGCCGTCATCGGAGATCTTGAGCTGAGATGTGGCTGGGTCGAATACGGGATTGTTTCTATTTGCTACCCAGATCGGAGTAAGCTTCGAGACCTTCTTGAATAAGATGCCTATGTAGTGGCGGCTGGGACTCTGTTCACCTACTTGGAAGAAGCCGAGCACAAAGTTGCCACCCGGGGAGGTGATGGTCTGGTTTCCGGAGAGACTGTGGTTCGAGGAGATGTAATCGACTGCAAACGCGAGGGTGCCATTTACACAGACGAAGAAGAGGAGGAAGAAGAGGGTCGGGAAGTGAGAAAACAAGGAGAGATGTCTCCGCGAAGCCATGATGAGCCGACTCACGAGATAGATAGATAGATAGATAGATAAATAGTTGAGAGAACAGACGATAGATGATGGGACATCTGATGGGCCATGAAATGAGAGCTGATAGATGAGAGTCTGGGGACGAGGGCAAGAGAGAGAAGAGGAGAGACATTGGCAAGTGTCATGTGAGACAGGCTTCCTTTCTCTCAACCACAAACGGGTAAAAAGCCATGACAGCCTAAAGAAGAGACAAGAATTGCCATGCAGTAACACTGAGAGCGAAGCTACCTTCGTCTTCCTCCGTGAGGCTTTCTGGCGTACGCGGGGAAGACTTCCTGCGACTCCTGAAAGTAGTAGTCCACTGCAAAATATGCTCTTTGGAGACTTTCGCCCTTTGCGCTGTACCGATTCGATACATGCAACAATTTATATATATATATATATATATATATATATATAGGCTTACGATGTTTTTATAGATGCATCAAAAATACTATAAATATATTCAATAATAGTATAACTGATAAGTTTTTTTAAAATAATTTTATTCTCAAATTAATAAAAAATATATATATTCAAAAAATCACAAAGGGTTATTAGTTGTATTTTTTTATCAATAATTTTAAGTTGTAGTGTTATATATATGATTAAAAATTATAATTGACATAAAAATTAAGTTTTTTTACATATTGTTTATCTCAAAACAATAAAAATAGCATGCTTTCCTGAAAAAAACTCTTTTTTTTTTTGCTTTTCTATTCTCAAATTTATTTTTTTTATTTAATTTTTTTTCCTTAATATCTCTCGTCACAAGGCTTGTCATCTTTATCTCACCTTTTTTTTTTATTCTCTCATCTAATAAAAAAAAAAACCAAAGATGAAGAGTCTCGCGGACGTGGAGAGACAACAAGAGACTCAAGATATTAGAGGAAAAAATAACATCAAATTAAAAAAATAAAATAGTGCTACTTCAAATTGATGTTTTTATTGTTTTATGATCAATAACATGTAAAAAAATATTTTTTATGTCAATTATATTATTTTATCATATATATATATATATATATATATATATATATATATATATAAACACTATAACTAAAAATACAAATTGATGCATGCATTCAGGCCACCGGTGATGTCCAAATAGATGCACATTAATTCACCGTAGTAGTTGGATTGCATTAAAAGCTACACACAACGGTCTCACCAACTTACGCATGTGTCAGGTAATGAACATAATTTGCTTTTGAGTTAATATCGTGTGCACTTATGTTTCATCATCAACTCATATTTATATTATCATTTATTGTCCATCTCCCACGGAGACCAGACATTATAGATGATAATTACACTCCGAATACACATTGCACTACCCCGATCTGATCTAATTATATCATATTTAATCTGTTTTAATGAAAAAATAAATGAAGATGGTATCTCTTGCCCTTCCTCACTTTATACTTCAGATTCTCCGACACATTAGTGCTTCATTCGATCTAGATGTAAGTGTGATGTAGAAACTAAGTCATCTTATGCTTAAATTGATTAAATCAAAATATTCAAGAAATACAAGATACAAGTGAGTATTGTTCATGATTAAATGACACATCTCGAGGACTTTTTACAGTAAGATCGTGTAATTATCAAATTAAAATAATAATTTAATTAATGAAACGATTAATTATTTGGTGACAAAGAGAATATTATATAGTATTCAGATTAAAAGGAGAACACAAATATCAACATACATATGTCTACCCATGTGAACAATGGTATAAGACGGACGGTCATAAACTCATCTCCCTTATTGCCTATAAGGATAAAAAGCTAAGGGGAGATTGTTAGAGATAGTTAGAGACTATATTATTATAAAATATTCTATAAAATATTCAATCACTTTATGACCATATATAAAAGATCGTATTCAACACAATGAAATGAGAATCACTTTTTGATCACTCGCGTCTATACTTATATACTCATATTAATAATTTGGATGTTAAAGGAATTAAGTAAAAAAATCTATCTGAACCTCGATCTTCGTACATGTAACACCTCAATAACTCAACGTTTTAATATCGAATGTACCTCGTGTATGGTCCTATACACATAAATCCGAATCATATTAGATTGATTAAGACATGAATTATTGGTAGGTTGCTCACATGTCACTCCCGTTATATGTGCTAAACCCACCCACCCGTCCATCCATCCTATAAAAAATAATCCAAAAATATAATAAAATAAATTCGAGAAAAAAGAATGACTACAAACCGTACCTCCATTTGGACGACGGCGATGAAATCGTGGATGCCTTCTGTGCGCCGATCTAACGACGACGACCGTCCGATGACCTGATCGGATCGGTAGGCGGGAAGGCGCCGTCTCGGGTTAAATAGCGACGGGGAGGAAGTGGGTTTACATGGATTCACTTCACCGGAGCAGGACACCGGACATCGATTTAAGGTTGCATGGAAACGACAGTGCAATAAAGTTAGGTCATAATAAGTATGGGGCACGTTGTGTACATCCATCTGCTTGCATTAATCATCCATTTACTCCTCTCCGATTGTTGATGATGTGATGCATCTCATTTTGTTGTAGTGGCCTTATCATATCGTATGAGGTTTGGTGGATGCATTGTTTTGTTTTCTTTGGCTTTTTGATATTTAGGGTTAACGGTAAATTTATAATTTTAATATCAAAAATATTGATTGGCAAAAAAAATTATTATGTGCTCGTCTTATTAGTAAATTGTCAAATATGTCACGGGTTTTATTATACTATTTAATGTGATAAAAAATTATTTTATTTTATGTAAAATAACTCTATGTGATCATTATAATATTATTTATTCTTTTAAAAAATTATAAGGAGGTATCGATTTTCAATAAGGATCGAAATGAACGATTCTTCTTCATTAGCATCAATTTGGACTAAGTCTTCGATTTGGACTAGTCTAGTCTACACACTTTAGTTGACACCCTTTCTTTTGAGAGGAGAGAATTATGGTGCTATCAAGTCCATGGATGATAAATTGGGGCTGCTCTAAGTCTTGCCCCTTAAGGTATGCTTCACTTCTCAAGGCACTTTCTCTTCTCCTAATGCAATAGATGGGCTTCTAACTTTAAGTTGCTCTCATGTAAGGATAAATCTTGGGGAGTTGAGTATTTGGTTGTTCAACCCCGATAACAAAGCAATGGCCGTGAGTTTAGAGTGTCACATAGTGCATTTTGGATCCTCCACTAATTGGCCTCAAATTTGGGAGCTGTCGACCATGGACAACATGACTTGCTACACTTAATGGTCGAGGGCCTCGGGACCCCTTCAATCGAAGCATTAGCTAGCCAAGGTGGTTCTATGACAACTTGGGTCTATGGCAGGTGAAGTGGCTTGCTAGGCTTTTGAAGCACCACTAGCGGTTGAGGAAGAACGATAGGCAGTGACTATGCTAGCTATGAGAGTAAGGAAACGATTGACTACATCATCCCGATAAGAGAGTATGGACTTACTAGATAAGGTTTAGGAAAACATATGTCGGAACCGACTTGTGGATTGCCATCATCATTAGAGTGGAGAGACTCGAGTCATTAAATAATCGTTAATATTATATGAAGGTTTAGGTAGAGGTTGAGGTATTGAGCATCAAGAACATCTACTATTGGCCTCTTTGGTGAAAATGTTATAGGTCTAAAGTGGTGCATCCTTGATCTAATGCTAGTTGAATAGATCGATAGTGTGACGCTCTTATGACATAGAGTCCTTCTTATAGTGCTAAAATGATAGTTGAAAGATCAATGATACCTTTGTCAACTTAACTCGATTTTGAATCACATGTGTAGTTTGACCCAGGTGAAATATTTCCTTCTGAATTTATCATTATTATTGGGCTAAGGTGACAACCATGTCATTCTGATAATCGTATTGCGAGCTACAACTAGGAGATGAGTTCTCCGCTTTAAAGAGTTAATCGTGAATTTAATTATTCTAACATCAAATATGCTAACTAATAAAAGCATCATATTAATGTAAGAAAACATATATTAATTGTTTAAAAACTTTATGTGATCATCATAACATTACTAAAACTCGTCTCAATCATTTACTTAAAAAAAATTCAATCATTTTTAATCACTCGAATCTATATTATTTAAACGGATTTGAAACTTGAGATTTTATTAACTATACTTATGGTTAAATGAGACTAGATCACGAGATATATTGATCATTCTATGGTTAAATGAGACTAGATTATGAGATATATTGATCCATTTAAACCTGATTTAAAGTACCTAATTCAATGAAAGGTTTGAATAGTAAAATAGATATCCAAATTATAGCTTATAAATAATTAGTTCATTCAAGTAAACTAATATGTACTTTTACTTATATGCATTCATATATGAACCATACTTAGCTTCTACTTTGTCTCTACGTGCTAGACATGTGTTTCTATAAAAATACAAGATTGTTATAATATTATATTATGACATACGATGTTAGATTAAATCTATGTTGATAATGTTGATAGAGAGTTGAAGATTGAATAAATGCATAAAAGAAAATCTTCCAATCAAAATTGGTGGGTCTTGTAGTCATCAAGTTTCTTATATGCATAAAAAATCATTAATGAAATATCATATTTAGCTGCTCATTTACTTTAATTTGAGCATAAATAGAGTTGTGATGATACAATCTCGAGTAGAAACACGTGATATCTTAGTAAATTAACAACAAATGAATTGTCACCCTCGTTTATGATAAACATCGAGGACAAGATTAACATATATTTAATTAAATTAAAAAATTAATAAATATATCAATCAATTAAAACGTAGGGTATTCTGGCCACTCACCTAAAGCGAATAATTATCGAACCCACCCAAATCATATAATTCCTCTCGAACCCTCGTGCTTGGATTCGATGAACAATAACAAGAATATTTAAATATTTATTAAATTATTTTTAAATTGTCCTTCTATCTCCTTAGATGACTGTGCTAACATTTTATGATATTATAATCAATAATTATCAACATAATAATTGTGGAAGGAAATCAAAATTTTCCATTGAACCCACTTGGCAGCCCAATGGGCCCAAAACCCTAAACCCCTTCCCTCAAAAAAGAATCTCTTTCCCCCCACATAAAACACCGAACCGAAACCTTATCTTCCCCACTGTTCGCCCAATGAGCTCATCGCTTCTGATGGCGACGATGAGCTCCCCCTCTTCCTCTCTCATCCGCCTCAGAGCCCTACCATCCGCGCCTTCACCAACCTCTAACCTTCTGCTCCCCGCCTCGATGCTCCCTCGCCCCGCCTTCTCCTCCCGCCGCCGGGTCGTCTCCCGGTCACGTGGCATCGGAGGCGCCCCTGCGGCGATCCGCGCAATGGCCGTCGACTCCGATTACTCGTCGAGGAGGGGCGGCAGCAGCGAGCCGAGGGAGACGATCATGCTCCCCGGCTGCGATTACAACCACTGGCTCATCGTGATGGAGTTCCCGAAGGATCCGGCGCCCACGCGGGAGCAGATGATCGAGACCTATCTCAACACTCTCGCCACCGTCCTGGGAAGGTAGATTCCTTTGTTTATCTTGTTATCTTTGTGCATTACATGATTGTTTTTGTCTATCTTAATGCTAATTATTGGGAGACGGATTGACTTGTTTACTGATTATTTGGTGTTGTCGTCCTTTTCTTTAGGGTTTACATTGCTCAATTAAGGGCAACCGAGTGAAATTTGCAGATATAGACTTTGAAATAGTTGATTTCTCTGAATTAGACTATTAGATTGTAGAGAAAGCTAAAGATTTTGCTACTTGAAGGATATGTTTGATCATGAAATGTTAAGAAAATATTCAGATAGTTGGGCTAATCGCATGAACTTGTGCAAACATTGAGATAGTTACACAATTCCAGATCTGATAATTTAGTCATATAATAAGTTGCTCAGAGACTCAATCTCTTCAAAGGTGCATCCTTTTATAAACTGGTATGTGGTGCAAGAAAAGTTGGTTATCCTGTCAGTTTGAGCGACATATAACTATGATTAATTACTTGTTTGATCCTGCCACATCGGATGTTTTGGAGTTTACACATCAAATAATTGAGGTATGATTCTTTTAAAGCAATTGAAAGATGAATAACTGATATGTGTTCTTATCATTTTGTGAGATTCTTTTTTGGGCATCGTTTGTAATTTGTATCATATCATCCCATTTCTTTCTCGCTATCCATAACATTCCACTCCATGCTGCACTTCTGTGAAAAATTATGTGCATGAAATTGTTCTAGATTCATTGCATGAAAACTTGTGATGCCTATGGACTGCTTTCTAATTTGGACCTGATAAATGCTGTATGATACCTTCAGAAATTCCCACTCGGTCAACATGTCAATCGAATTGACTGTGTTAGTAGAAGATGGATGATGAAATTTTAATAGGGAAGTAAAATATCCCATTTGAACTTTTAAGTCTGTTCCAAATGCCATGTGGAACAGGCAAAAAAATAAAACAACGACAACATATATCAACATCCTGTTCCTCTTTCGACAAATGGATGCAACATCTGCGTTGCTATGCCTACTCATCATTAATACTATGCTGCTTTCACATACATTGAATAGTTAATGATTAGCATATCTCATTCAGTCCATCATTTTTTGGATGCATTTGGTTTTATAATGAGACATTATAAAAAAAATTCAAAGCCTCTACATTGGAACATCAAACCCTCACAGTCGATCTATTGATGAAAGCTGATCTTAGTTTCTGCCTGTTTGGCACAAATGATAGTGACAAAAAGTTATGTTTGCACTAGGATGTACTTTGCAAACTGACTCAAAGAGTATTTGTCATTTAATTAGAAAATATATATTATTCAATCAGAACAAGTTGTTTACATTGAAACGAGAACATAGGCTTTTATAGTTTGATGTGATGACAGATCCCTGCTTATCAAAACATGGATGATTAAGATAGATTATTTGAGAGGCTTTTAGATGCACCATAAGTGTGTGATATTCATGGTGCTCTTAGGAACAAAAATTACAAACACAATGGGACTTGAGGTTGTACTGAATAGTTTTTTTATGTGAATACCTTGAATTTTTATTTCTGAATCACAAATGTTCTCATGATGGTGTTCTTTTTAATGTTAGAATCCATGTTGTAAGTAGCATTAATATAAAGCAAATTGTTGACATAAATGGTATTGCCTGAAATTATATATGTACAAGCTTGGTAAATTTATTGTTGTTTATTTCAATTCTTCACTCTCTCATGTATCTCTTGCAGCATGGAAGAAGCTAAGAAGAACATGTATGCTTTCAGCACAACCACATATACTGGATTCCAGTGCACTGTATCTGAAGAAACATCAGAAAAATTTAAAGGTACTCTTACATTTGTGATAATATCAAATCCTTGGTTGTTTATTCTTAAATTGTTTGCACAATTTTTTGTTGCATTCAGGTTTACCAGGAGTCCTCTGGGTGCTGCCCGATTCATACATTGATGTGAAGAACAAAGATTATGGAGGTTAGTTGAAAGCACTTAAATATTCATATTATTTTGATGTTCAAATTGTTGTCTTTCTTCCTGTCTTCAGGTGATAGATACATAACTGGCGAGATAATACCATGTGCTTAGATTCATGATTACATTATTGCCTTCCTTCCCTTTTCAGGTGATAAATACATAAATGGGGAGATAATCCCATGTACATATCCTACTTATCAACCGAAGCAACGTGGATCAAAGAACGAAAGTAGAAAATATGTGAGGCGGAGGGATGGCCCTCCACCAGAACGCAGAAGACCGGCTGGAGAAACCCCTCAGGCTGGGTCTGCTTCCGCATGAGGCATGATCTCTGCATGACCTTCTATTATGTCTCATTCGTAGAAATATCATTTTCATACCTCTAATGTCATCTTTTGTAGGCATCAATTGGTGTCGGATAAAACAGTGACGATTGGTCAACTATATACTTTTATGCATGGAGCACGCCATTTCTTGCTAGGGTAATCTAAAGGTGTGCATTGAGCTGTGTGGTTGATTTATTTACGTCTCTACTTCGTCAGGTTTATGTCCATATAGCTCTAGTGATCTGATCAAGAGTTGTAAGCTACTTTGTATGAACCGAGACGTGAAGCTGATGATCAAACTAGGTCCTATTTTGGCATATCTCTGGTCATTTGGTAGCAAGCTGATGTGTTATTGTAATATTCATATCAGACTTATAAAGCTAGGTGAGCCTATCGTAACTTAATTTTGTGTGTGTGTGTGTGTTATTTTTTTGTTTACCAAGGATAAACAAAGAAAGGGGGATTGGTGGATTGGTGGAGGCAGGATTTGATCAAAATGCTGCAGTTGTCTTACGAAGTTTTTACTAGCTATTATTTTCTAAATTTGATCAAATGAAATTCTTATGTGTTGATAATATGTTAGTGAGAAAATTATCAAATCTATCATTGTTCTGTGTATCGACCACTCCAGTCTATCATACATTGGTTTTCAAAATGTTTTATTATATTTGTGGCAACTATATATAAATGTTATCAAATTGGCCAAGTTTATCATACAAATGAATCAAATTCATATATATATCTATCATTTATTTTTTGATATTTGGGATTAATTTTGAGTTTATCACGATCTCAATCATCGCACATGAATAATTTTCGAGCAATTATAAATGTAACGCGTTATGGATGATAGCCTGTCCCTCTAATCGTCCCACTCGTTGCTTTCCAGCGTGGGATTCTGCCCCTTTCAGATAGGGGCGAGCGTGGTGAGAAGTGGAGGATGGGCCATCGGAACGGGGTTTCCATGTCGAGATGTGGCTGTTGGCCGCGTCAGAAACGGTTTTCGCCTTCGATGGAGCTGCGGCAAAAGCCATCTCGTCGCAGCGATCTCGATTGGACATGGAATCGTTCGATTGGTGGATCAAGAACAGACGAGGTTAGATCGCTCGTGCACACGAATTCTTAGGTAAATCCATCAAGATTCTTTTCTTGTGCTTTCCAAATCCATGAAGTTTTACTCTTTTGTTTGACAGCGAACTTTTAACTTTTACGTCTTAATCATGTTTGTCGGTGTTTCTCTTATTATTTCGCTGCTGATTTATGTTCTGCTCTTAGACACATCGTCGATTGTATATTCCTTAATTGGTACAGAAGATACAGTTTACGAAGGGAAGGAATTGTTTCTTCACAAATGGATTATGATTGACATCTGGAACTACTAACCTCTTGAATGACTATCGAACCGAACTAAGATAAATAAATACGAGGGACAGTGAATCGACTCTACAAATCATTCTGCAATAAGTTTTTCTTTTTGACCGTGTTTTTGTTTTGGTCAAGTGTCGTACTCTTGTTCTAGGAAATGCTTGAACCACTGGACTGAATCTTTTGGCATCCTCGTTAGGTTCTTCTTGTAATCAACATAATAGAGGCCGAATCGAACTGTGTAGCCTGAGTTCCATTCCCAATTATCTAGTAATGACCACACGAAGTAGCCATGCACATTGCAACCGTCTTCCCTGCATTGGTTCATAAAAAAAGGAAGCAGTGGAACTGAATATGGTCATGCCAATTGATTTATTTGAGATCAGTAAAAGATTAATGACCACAACATCAAGTGAACTAGCATGAAAGAAAATTACCGTATCGCAGCTTGCAGGTTTGACAGGTAGTCGGCATGATAGCGTATCCTCTTTTCATCCTTCAGTGCTATGTCTAGGTTAGTGAAATTTGGATCATCCATACCTACGATACCGAATGACTTTTTGTAATATCTGTCAAAATAGAGAGCTAATTCTGGATTCGATCAGATTGGTTTTACCATTTTCTGTAATGATAACTAGCGGGTTCTCATAGTTCTCCTTGATATAGTTCATTAACTTGCGAATACCCCATGGCACAATGTGAAGCCATCCCGAAGCAGCCTGAAAGAAGCATGAAGTGATGGTACCTAAACCTGAGCATCGGTTGAATAGTCATTAGAAGCATGGATGTCGTGACTTACTCTTTCGCCAATCCTCTCTCCATGCCGAGTAGCTGTTGAGAACATGGTAGAAATTAGTATGGTCTATCAGGAATAAAGTTTTGTTTATGATTTTGTCATACATGTTGCGATAACGGCTGCATCAGATGAAGCATCATTCAGTATCAGCTTCCTGATTCTTGTCCGATCATTCCGAGCGTATAATGAGGTGTAGTGGTTAATTCCTACAAAATCTAGTGAACCAGCCATTGACTCAGAGTCGTCACTGGTAAATCTGGGTAGTCTGTCACCTACTAGTTTCTTCATGGTTTGAGGATAATCTCCATACATAAGGGGATCCAAGAACCTGCTTCAGATCCATATTCACCAATCAATCATCAGTCCAGGTACTAGGTTATTTTATATATAGCATGAAATCGGTAGCAGATTACCATCCCAGTTCGAATTTCATTGCTCTATTGGCAGCATCTGTATCTTCTTCAGTGCCAGATATAGGTTCATACCATTTGGAATCAAGAGCTATTCCAATAGCGCCCTTTTGCTTTTCCTACGGATTAAACTTAGCTTCTTATCATGCCATTTCTGATACATTTTATGGCAGTGGAGAGGTTGCAGCAATTTAAACCAATGGTTTACCTTAAAGTGGAGCTTGTAAGTATGAAATGCAGCAGCATGAGATAAGAGGATGTTGTGAGCCACGATATATGGTTCAGTTGATGATTTGCCTCTCCGACAAAGCATGTGAGATAGAATAGAACACCTTCCTGGAGCTTGCAGACCTGTGTCATATCCTTGAATTGAGAATCCATGAGGCTCGTTGAAGGTGATCCAATGCTTCACTCGATCCCCGAATGCTTTGAAACAGGTATAAGCATAATGCTCGAAATCTTGTCTGCATTGTAGAGTGACTTTTAGCTTTCTTTTCTGGATCTTGCTGAATGAATAAACATTCAATTTAATCCTTACATGATCTCTTGGCTCAACCATCCATTGTATCGGTCCTCTAGAGCCTGTGGAAGATCCCAGTGAAAGAGTGTAACATAAGGTTGTATTCCTGAAACAGAAAAATAAGGGGGAAAAAAGAAGAAAAAGGGAATGCTCAGCCCTTGAAACTTTCATTAGGACCCACAAGGAAAGGCTTTTAAAAGGTCACCGTTCTCTTGCAGAGCGTCTATGAGTCTGTTATAGTAGCTTATTCCTTCTTGATTAGGTTCCCCGGTTCCATCTGTGAACAGGAAGCTTGTTATTTTATTCAGGAAAGAGGTATAAATATTTCTAATACCAATTAGCCAGCTCTGTATTACTTGGGAATATCCGTGGCCATGAGATAGAGAACCTGTAGGCATCCATTCCTATGTCCTTCATCAAATCCACATCTGTCTGCATAAAGAGAGCAGTATCTTTTGGTACTATAAAATAATATGTTAAATATATTTCATGAAGTCCGTCATCATTCTTCTGCATGAAGAAATTAAACATGTCTTTTTTGTTGAGAAGACCATTAGAGCAGATGGCTCTCCAGTGTAAAAGTTACAACTTCAAGAAGCCTGTATTTGTGAATGAGCCGAGTTCATGGAAGAAGCTCAGATAAGCTGCAAGTGCAAGATTATGTGATGGGAAAGCACTATATGATTAAGCATGGTGGTTCACAGTTAATTCAATGTCTAGGCAAACTGCAGTTATATGGAAAATTCATATCAGTTGAGTGATTCTGAATTTGTTTCACAAGATCCTGCAAAATTGATTAGTTTACCGAAGCAGATCTTTCGCTTGCTGTGTTAAAGGCTGTAAGTTGTATGATCTCAAGGGGGGAAGAAAAAGGGAACCTCATTGTTGAGAAAATAAGGTTAAGCAGAACAGCTGTTGGATATCAAGAAGTTTCTGATTCAAAATCATAAAATTTTCTGACATATATAGGTGAAGTTTCCAAGACAATTGTAAGCACAACCAAAAAAGAAAAAAAAAGGAAAATTCAGTTTAAAATGGAATGCTACTGTTATCTTCAACCTACAGAGTTTGCTAATAAGATACCAAGTGTACAAGTGAAGACCCACCCTTCAGGTTGTAAGAAATATTCCGAGTCTTTCGAGACTAGGATGTTCTTTTAAGTGAAAATATCTGTAGATTGAGTTAGTAAATGAAAATTATAGATCGTCTTTCCTCACAAATATGATGGACAAAATTTGATCATGCAAGTTCCTTGTTTAAGCAAGTATTCAGTTCTTTGCTCTTGTACCTTTTCTTTCTCATGTTTTTCATCAGTGGCCTTGTTGTTTAAACTGAACTTTCTACATTTTTTATGAAATAGAAGAGAGAAAATATGTGCTGAACTTTGTCTTGAAAAGAGGATAAGATTCGAACCTCAACTAACAATAGGTGACAGTAGTATAGGTTGTCATTTAGCTAGAGCTCTCCCACATCATTATCATTGACTAAATAATATGTTCTCTCAACATGTCAGAGTACCTTCACCTCTTTAGGTGAAGTAGGCCATGGAGAAAAAGTATCTTGTAAGTTAGCACATTGCTGCTCAGGTGATAGAAAAAATATTTTATAGAACAATTATGATTTCTCCCTTTTCATTGTAAGGCAGCTTTTGCAAGTATCTTGCATCTTGCACCTACTGTCATAAGCACTTGCTGGTGCTTTGAGTAATCTATCAGAATAAACAAAGCTTTTCTTAAATTTTCCGATGCTTCCTTGGGGCCTTTATTTTATTTGTAGTCTCTTATCCATAATTTGAAGATCTTTCAGTTCTAGGAGTTGCTTTCGGACTGTCAACTTTATTTCATGCAAAAACTCGAAGTTTCAGATCCAATGTAAAATTAAGCTGGAGTCAGATTTCATCAGGATAATCTCATTGGATTCAAGTTTCATCAGGGAAATCTAAACACACTAAACATCTGCAGATGACTACTCAATATGAACAGAATATTATTCCAGAGTTCACCTTGTACCGATGGTATTGATCCACCGCTACATCTGCATTGCTGAAGTCTAAAATCTTCCCTGCCAATAACAGTCTTTAAGGTTAACACATAGAATCCAAGCTATATGATTGCTTTTTTTGCCCCTCTGTGCATATTATACATATTGATACACAAACTGTACCTGATCGTTTTGTGAAAGTATCCCATATGCTTTGTCCCCTATTTCCTTCTTTTACAGCTCCTTCGAACTGAGGTGTCGAACTCTTTCAGAGCAAGACGTAAGGATGAACGTGAAAGAAAAGACGAGACATTTGTGCACGGCCTCGCACCTGGAAAGATGAAGAAGCTGTTCCGAAGACGAAACCACTGGGGAAGTCAGCCCTACTAATAGCATCACTGGTTGCAATGAAGCAGAAGATGAAACAGAGTGTTGCCGACGCTGCCATCGGTAACTCCCAATGCCAGAGAGGCTTGTGTCTGTTGAAAGCAGAGGAGTGCTGGGTGCAATTTCGGTGGAGTGCTTCAGAATTCATGCGTTGTTGCCGAAACTTCAAGGAGATCGAATGGACCAATGTGATTTGCTGGGATCGGATATGAAGAGAAGGACATTTCATTTAATTAACATACATTATAAATATAATTAAATTTTAATTATAGTTATCAGTCAATAAAAAGAAGTCTAATTATATTCCTTACAAGTGTCTCTCCCATCAAATAAATTTTACTATTATTAATTTTTTTACTTATCGATAATCAAATTCAGTCATATTTATAATATATTTTATCTAATTAGGTAAGATCACATAAACTAATATTTTTACAGTTGCTCATTAATTTACAAGATATAAATGAAATAAAATTAAAATTAATAAAAAATTATTTTAAAATTATTTTATTTAATTAAATTTTAATTTTTTTAAATTTTTTTTACATGTGCACATAAATTTTATAAAACTATCAATAAGTTTAAATAAATATTATATCATATTAAGTCTAACTATTAATTTAAGTCATAGCGATCGTTATCAATGTCATGTTTTCTTTTATATATCATAATATTATTAGTCATTTTTAATGTAATTTAAAATATTTTTTAAATTTTATCTTATGTTATCATATTCAACTATAGTATATACATACATGAATAGGAATAAGATAATATAAACAAATAACTTTAAATATATAAAATAAAAATATTAATTATAATATTAATTAAATATATAATATTATATTTTTTATGGGTTGTTCATAAATTCAATCATAAGAACATATATTTTTAAAAAATTTAGGTTCTAAGTGAATAGATCAACAATCAATATAATGGAATTTAAGTTCTTAATTGACATTAATTATTTTTAGATTTTCTCTAATCATCAAATATTTTATACCATAATGTACAGAACTAATAGAGTATTTATCATTTTTAGAGAAGAAAAATATTGTGGTATGTCACAAAGTATCTTCAGCGTTGATAATTAAGTCTGAGATCACATCAAATATTGATATAAAATTTTATGGTTATAAAGCTAGATTAGTAATTTCAAAGCATGTTATAAAATGTATTTCTATAGTTGATAATAAAATAATATATTATTATTTTTCTTTTAATTATAGAATTAGTGTCTAAAAAAGTATTGTTTTAAGTTAATTAAATTTCATATATGTGAGCATATAATCTTTTATCTTTTTATTTCAAAAATCTTATTATTTTTTTATAGTCTTTTAGTGTTTAATTTCTGGATAACTCTAATATATACTTAGTATTCCGACTACAAAATTGATATCTAGTCTGACTTGAGCATATAATATACTTCTAATTGTACATATATAATAAATATTTTTATTTAAAATTTTAAAATTATTTTATAATTTTTGTTTTGTCTAAAATTTTTTACTTTTGTTATTTACTGAAGAAGCTATATATTTAATCTTTATAAGACTCAATCAATATATCATTTCTAAGATAGTCTTAACAATCTTTAAGATTATTTCTGAATATCTCAATGTCAATAACATAAATTATTTTATTCATATTAACTATCTTAGAATTTTTGGAGAAAAATTTCTTGATTTACTATAATAAACTAAGACCATAGTAAGTAAATTATTATCTATAAATAAGATCAATATAATAAACTAGTTTTCAATGATATTCATATATAAATATTGATCAACAATATTTTTCCTTAAATATAAAGAAAATAATAATGTTAAGAAACTTTATATATTATTATTTAGAAGTTTGTTTAAAATCATAAATAAATTTCTTAAATCTTCATGCCAAAATTTATATTTATTTCATTTTCTTTACAAATCATTTAGGTTAATCCATATAAATCTAAATCCCTATTCAAAAAATTTATTTTCACATTCATGTTAAAAATATCTCATTATGACCATTATATTATTTAATACTTATCATTTGAATCATATTTATATAACAGGTTGGGTATTGGATAATGCGATGAGTTCTGGAATATCTTTTTGATTCATTTATTGGAACTCTTTCATAAATTAAAAGCATCAAAGTCTTCTAAGACACGTGATAAACTTGGAGATGCTTGTGCTTGTTTCTTTCTTTCTCCTTTCGGATTTCCAATCCTTCACGTAGCAATCTAAGTTTGCGTTGCTTCATCAAACAGCCAAACCAATTGTTATTGTCTGCACCCTTTCGATTTAGGACTATACTAACTGTAACATGTGACAAAGATAGATAGATATATATATATATATATATATATATATATATATATATATATATATATATATATATATAACACATATTTCTACTATTAATATTCATCGAAAACTCTAGATTAACCATAGCTAATTATACCTAATATTAACTAGTTAAGTTTAAAGGATATTAATATTATTCAGGGTTTTAACTAACTGTTAAATGAAAGATATACACAAAATAGTTTATTGGAAAATTTTAGATTTATAAGGTTATATATGCTAAATTCGTATATATATATTGGCACAATTATGAGAATTACTTAATGTTGAGGGTGTGTGTGTGCATATATATATATATATATATATATATATATATATATATATAATCAATAAAAAAAAAGGGGGTAAAGAGGGACATCCACTCACCCCTTCTGCGCTTTATCCGAAACTCCCAAGCGCAGAAGTGAGCGCTCGAAGATGGCGACGATGGTGGCGCTACAGAGCTCGATGGCATCCCTTTCCATCTCCTCCAATTCCTTCTTGGGCCAGCGCCTCTCTCCCCCACTCCTATCGACGCCCGTTAGCTCTCTGCCCCTCTGCCCTTACTTTCTGAAATGTTTGGTTTTTGAACTCATTTGATGTGTTATTGTGCCTTAATCCGACTTCCTGAGAGGAAAATGCGGAGAAGATGACTTTTAGATGGAATTTTACTTCATAAATTTGATTGTCGACCGTGGAAAGAACTTTCTTTTGTTTATTCTTTGATTTCGTTTCTGAATTCTCTCAACAGCGTAAATTGGAACCAATGGACTTCGGTTTTAGGGGTAGGAAAATACAAAGAGTTAGAATTCCTCTGACGTTTCGGTTTTCTAATTCTAGGAATTGAGGTTTCTCAGAGAACTAAAGCAACCGGTTCCTTTTTCAGAACAAGGATTTTAAGCGATTAGTGGTTGATGCTATTTAGTAGCCATCTGAGTGCTCTTTTGTGTTTACTTTTTGCTGGTCTTACTAATGAACTCTATAGCGTATATAGAAAACGATCTTTTTTGCTAGTTTGTGTTAAAATTATACTATTTGGATTTTGAGAGGAACAAAAAACTGTGTTTTCTCAAAAATGTTGCATAAGGGGATCAAGAAGAACAAGCATGTGGAATTAGAAACTCTGATTTAGTTGCACAATGTATATTTTGGCATCAAGAATTTGACAAGTGATTGCAAATGGCAATTTTCTTTATATTTTATATATCCTTGCTTCTCATATGATGTCTAATAGCCTCTACGAGTAAGAGAGGCATGGATGCCTATAGGTAGCACCTTTCTGTGAAACTTGTGTCATTTGAATCATCCAGCTTAAAACTAATTGCTTACCTGCACTAAGCCTTAAGTCATATGCAACTAAACCATGTTGAGACGATTGGCTCATCCTTATAGCCACTTGCAATTTGTTCAACTTGGCTTAAACCAAATTCTTTGTTCTAGGCCGGAAACGAACACATATGCAGAGGGGATATGTAAGGCTTGGGACTTATGCAATTTTTCCATGTTATGATTAAACATTATCCAATTTGGAATATCAAGAAAGGTAAAACATCACCAAATCATATAGCATGTGCTATGAAGAATTTGATGATGATTTTTATAATCAATTGACCCTATTCTTTGTATGTTACCATTTTCAAGCATATTCCTTAAAATTGATAATGATGTTTGGTTACCTATTTATTATTTCACAAAATACTCTTAAGCTAAGCTATGTATCTTAATAAATATAAAATGAAAGAAGAAAAACCTTAAAATTTATCATCAAACATCAACTATGAATGTCCACAAATACAAATTTGGCTCATAATATTTTTTAGAGACAATACTGTTGTGATCAGTAAGTACTACTCGAAACAAATTGTCTTCAGAGAAATGGATGGTTCAGGCATAAGAAGGTATATTGATTATGTATTTTCTGAAGTCGGTAGATAACAAACATACAATAGGACCACTGTAAATTATATCAGCAACTATGAAATGTTGCTTTGTATGATGTTCTGATTATTGAGCTGCTGTGCTGGATAAATTTTATGACTAAGCTGAATTAAGTAATATCTGAGATGTCCAAGTCCTCAAATACTTTTAGAATATCTGGGCCCTGTATGTGATGCTAATTTTGATTTTTTCACATCTCTGTAGTGCATGGTTTCCCCATTATTGATCTTTTGTAATTAACATAAGTGTGTTGCATTTTCTTGTTGCAGGTTAAATCGGTGGACCAGCCATGCACTATAGTAATGAGGGTTAGTTCATCAGTTCTTCTGCATGTTCTATATTGAAGATGATCGTGCTAAACTATTTCCGTTATGAGCTATCGGAAATTAGATTACCAATGAGCACCGAACTGGGTGAATTATTCTGTGGATGATCTTATCGCTTTCTTTATATTTTTCATCTTCTATTGCAGCTTAAACGCTGGGAGCGCAAGGAATGTAAACCAAATAGTCTTCCCATACTGCATAAAATGCATGTTAAGGTAGGGGACACAGTCAAACTTATCACAGGCCATGAGAACGGTAAAATTGGGGAAATTACTCGCATTTTCAGGCATAACAGCACTGTGATTGTAAAAGGCTTGAACCTGAAAACAAAGCACATGAAGAGCAGAGAACAAGGTGAACCTGGGCAGATTGTCAAGGTATGCTCTCTATTTTCTGAACTTCCATTCATGTTTATGAATGAGCAAATGGCAGGATCAGGCTTTCCTCTCTTGGAACTTTACTCCTTCCATTGCTTTCTCATGTGTTGAGCCTGAGTTATCCTGCACAACGAACTGTTTCTGAACAGATTGAAGCACCTATCCACAGCTCAAATGTGATGCTTTACTCTAAAGAAAAAGAAGTGGCGAGCAGAGTGGGTCACAAAATCCTCGAGGACGGAACCAGAGTCCGCTACCTCATCAAAACTGGCGAAATAATCGACAGCACAGAGAACTGGAAAAAGGTTATGAAAGAAAGAAAGGAAAAGAAAGAAGAGGCATCCAGTTAGCATCAAGGCATCAAGTTGCTTCATGTATGACATTTTAAATCCCTTCTGTAGAAGTTTGTTGTTGCATTCCATTTGTAATCAAGAGCAGTTATGCTCCTGGAATGTTTTCTACTCTGTCATGGAAACTTCTTTTTTTCATTGAAATCATTCATTTTTGTACTTGTTATGTCTATGAATTTGGAATCACTACCTTTACTCTAATATGGTCTCTTTGCATGCTGTTATCATGTTCTGAAGTAGTGAATTTGTGTTTTTTTTGTGACATTTATGTTTTTATGATATTTGATTCATTCTAAGATCTCTTATCTGTATCAAGAAATTTGTGTTTGGTTTGAGAAACAATGGCTTCTCCTCCCAACATCTCATGTTTAAATAAGAGGAGAGATTCCTCTCATAACTTCCAAATCCATCACTCAACCTCTCATAAGTTGACACATGAATGCAAAACAGCTAATCAAGTAGTAAGAGGACCACTTAAAAAGGACAATAGGAGCAACAAAGGACATCATCTTCACTTTTCAACCCCCTTTTGCATCTTCTTCTTTGTGAGCATTCTGTGTAGTGCTCGTTTAATAAGAGGCTCATTCTCTCTATCATTGAGGCCAAAACCTAACTAAAATTAGCACCATTGTCAGATCTAATTCCCAAGAAACTTCACATGTATGCAGTACTTTTGAGCTCCATCTGCCTATGTACACAACAAAAACCTATACTTTTGCACCCATTATTACACCTCCCTGTGGGCCCAACATGTGAAGTGAGTGAAGGTGTGATTTTTGTGGTCAAAAGGTGTCTCCAGCCAGTACTCCTCCTTTTTCTTTTTCCCCTTTTATTTATATTCCTTTACTCTGTAGCTCTCTATCTCTCTTGGCTTTCAGCTTCACGTGAACGCGTGCAGCGGGGGCCCGACACAAGCAACAACAAAATAAAGAGAGAGAGGCCGATTGCCTCTGTTTTGGTCACTGCTCCTCTCTCTCTCTCTTCTTCTTCTTCTTGTGATTTCCATGGTCTGAAACCTCTGAAGGAGATAAGAGAGGAGGATGTGTTACGTGGGGAAAGCGACCAAGATCTTCTTCTTCCTCGTAGGGGCGCTCGTGGTGGTGGGCCTCGTCGTCGGCTTCGGCCTCGTCCGGCACGGCTGGGCACACAAGGCAGCCGCCCAGCCTTGCCAGTCATCGTCGTTGACCGCCGCCGGATGCCGGCCCATCTTCCCCGACCCCATTCCCGCCGACACCGCCACCGCCTCCACGGCCCCACCCTTCCCCGCCGCCGCCATTCCCGCGGGCACGATCCCCGTGCCGCCTCCGCCGCCCGCTGCCACCGACGTTCCCACGCCGCCCACCACGCCGCCACCGACCGTCATCCTGCCGCCTGCGCCGCCCACAGCCACCGCCACCGACGTTCCCCCGCCGGCCAGTTCCACGGCCGCGCCGCCGCTTGTCAGCTTCGGCCCACCAAGCCCGGTTTACCAAGCGCTCGGCCCGGCCCATGCCTAGAGGACAAATAGACCGCTGAACCACCTTAGACTCACCTTTCATTACTTGGTTTCTTTTTTCTTATTTTAATAGTAATTTTCTTTCAATTTCTTTTGTTTTTGGGGGGGGGGGGAGGGGGGGGGGGGGGGAAGGGAACTTATGAAGGCTATTAGGTAATCTTCTTTTCCTTGTTCTTAACATTTGGAACTCGAGATTAATTTGAGATGATTGGAATAGATTCATGAGGGGGAATTATTCACAATATTGATCATCTCTTCTCCCTCTTTCTTCCTATCCTTAACTATTTGATTTAGGCTCAAGAAAAGGATTAAAAGGCTAAGTTTTTATGCTCACTGTTAATTAATGAAACATAATGCACTACAATTATCATTCTTTTTTCTTAATTCTTTATTTTCATCACCACCGGATAAGATTTCTCTTTTCGGAGTCACCATCCATGGATGACATCAGAGGCTTGGAGTCGTTGCCTGACATGAAGTAATGCTTGGATCACACAGACCACAGAAAAAAGAGATGTCACAAGAGTTCATGCCTGCAAAGAAGAACACAAGTACACACCACTGCAGGATGAGAGAGAGAGCTGTTGTTGGAAGTGGTCATATTTTGCCCATTAATATCATATTATGAAGAGAGAGAGAGAGAGAGAGAGAGAGAGAGAGAGAGAGAGAGAAGAACATGAAGCTACAGCCATGTCCTCTTTCTTTCTCCTTGTATCTGAGAAGTGGAGTGGCTGTAGCCTTTGTCTGCATGTTCTTCCCTGACACTCATGTGTGGTTGCTGCTCCTATTTGGAATCTTTATCTGCTCCCTGTCAGTAGACAACACAAGATGCCAATTTCTAATTCCACTGCTGTTCTTTAATAGTAAGCATTCCACTTTTATCATACAAATGAGCTGATCCCAATCCCTCAGAATTTGATGAGCAATACTGTTTCCTTTAGACTGATTTGGATATCCTTGGATGAAATTTTAGATTAGGTTTGAGTAAAAATAAGTACTTAATTTACAACTCTAAGAATTTTAATTTTAACTAAACATAATAGATATAATCGATCGATCATTATGATCTAAATCACTAAAAACACAAATATATTAAAAAGATATATAATTTATTTCTATTAAAACATCTGAGTTGGTTAGTGTATTATTGTATAAGTGATACGTCGTCCACTTATAAATAAACGTTATATATGTTATTTGATATAATGAATTTATTTTTATTTTTATAATAATATATAATATGTTCTCTTTGAACATTAAAATGATTCTAAAAATAATGTCATATTATTTTATTCTTCAATGAAACCAAATCTAAAATCACAGCTATATATGAAAAATAAAATATCATGATAGTATATTAAAATTCACAATCTTATCTATCATCACAAGTCCACCTCATTTATTTATCTCTCATCTGTCTGTTCTTATTTTGTACTGAATTGCTACCCACGGTGGCTGCAGACTGAGATGGGAGTTCATTTGGGCCCCACAGTGCGCTGCAAGTTGTCCGATAACAAGGCTGGTGAGGTTCGAGGGACGTTGCGTTGGGAGTCTGTAAGGAAAGTATTCCTCTGTTACTTCATTAACGTTCGAGGCCGGTAAAAGGGCGGAAAGAGAAAGGCGAGAGGGAAACCCATTGATCTCCCGACGGCGAACCGTTCCCTGAATCCGCCAACGAGCGCCGGCCGCGAGGGTTCCGACGAGTATCGGTGATGGGTTCGTCCGAAAACCCTGCTTGGTTCTTGGATGACTTGATCGGCGACATGCACGCCTCCGAGGGCGATCTCGCGGGGGTCAACGGCGGCTTTTGCTGGGCTCCCCCGGGATTCAATATTTCCTTCAGGTGATTTCGAATCCGATACTTTGGGATCTCGTTGCGGTTGTCGTCGAGAACTGTCTAACACTCTTCTTGGATGAACTGGAGAGCTGGTGTCTCCTAAAGTTGCGGCTTTGTTTCTTCTTTCTTGATCTATTAATGTTTGATGCATGTAGTTACTTTTGATCTTCTAAGGTTAGTGTTTTATTGAATCATAGTATGATATTGAGAGTTGCTATGATCATTGGTAGTATTGTGGATATATGTAGCAAGAAAACCTTATGGAGTGGATTAGGGTGGGAATATTGTTTCGACCGATCACGTAGCATGTGGATGTTGGGTTTGTTGATTTTGCCTATTCAATTGCAATCTATATTTGGTATCTACATAATAGAAGAGAGTGATTTGTACGGTGAATCTTCACTCTTCTACACTGATCTAAGAGGGGGTTGAGCAAGATGCAAGTTAGTGAGAAGACATATTGATCATCTTGTAATTTGGTCATAGAAAGATGAAAACTTTGTTTAGGTGCTGTATAACACTTATTGCATTTTATGGGCCTTAAATAGGATAACTTGAAAAGTCGAAACTCGATTGACTTTTTCCTGGATGGTGGTGAGATGTACTATATGCATCACAGAGAGTATTATCTCTTCATTGTGTAGATTTAATTTATCAGATGCTACCAAGTTAAGGTGTTTCGGAAACTCATGGAATAGGAAATGTTCTATGCAACACATGGAATAGGAAATATTTTATTTGTAGTCGCAGAGGACTTTTTGAACGTGTCCCATGCTGATCTGGGTGAAGTTTTTGATTAAAATCTTTGCATAACCTGCAGACATTAACAGAGCTAGAAGAACAGAAGTGGTCCATCCATCGAGAAGAACAACCAAATGCTATTACTAGTCTATATGCTCAAAACAAGAAATTTCCCACAACTTCCGAAAAGGACACAACATAATTAAGGAAGGAGTAAACCATGCATATGCTGCATGAATTTAGAGAAAAGTTGGATGTTTTAAGGTTTGTACTATACTTTAATATTGGAAGTAGACAAAGAAACAAATTGCATAAAAAAATTTCTTTTATTGCCTCATAACAAGTGAGGAAAAAGCTTTGATTCTGCCATGCAAACTGTGCCCACACCTTAGAGCTGACTATGCCATCTTACATGACCACTCTGTCCAATTCACACTTCAAGTTTCCAATTCAGTTTCTTTGATTTGTCATCGAATTGACTTGTGCCAAGATAAGTTTGATCTACTTTATCTTGTGATGATTGCTAAAGCAAGCTCTTTATAATTAATGCATACATTGCTTAGGAGCAATCCAACAAATCATTTTATCATTAAATAGCTGAGATGACTCATTTCATCAATTTAGTCCAATCTATCCCTTTCTAACCAATATGTGCTTTATGACTGGATCGTATCAGTGGGGTAAATTTCAATATATGTATGGTTAATCTTTTCAGAATCGTATTGTTCATTGATAGTCCACAGGGTTCGTACTCTACATCGTATGATAATAACCACTCTATCTGTTGACTAATGATCCATTAAAAGATTCCTATTAAAATTCAAATGAGTATCTGACTAATAAATCCCATTGGATAGTGCGGTGGCTCTGGTTCATGAGAATTAGGCAAATTATTCATACAGATACTGACAATCATAAAAGATGACATGAAAATTCCATATTGGAGAGGATCATTTGGATTTAGATGGATACTTAAAATCATAAAAGTATGTTGGGGCATACGTAAACACACTTAAGGACTTGTCTTAGATTAATCACCATGGTTCATATTTTCTGTAAATTTAGACTACTAGATTTTATGTGTTCCATAAGGACCTTGGAGCTGAAGATCCTTCAGGGCATTGCATTATTTGGTCTTGGGTGTCAATATAGTGGAAATGGTTTTGAGAATCTTCATAATTCTTTCAGCAAAAATCAGTACTTTGCATCGTAGTCATCGATCACATTCTTATGGTTTGTATGAATCATTTGGAAGCTGCTATGGTTTTTAATTTTTGTCATTTTTCTATGATTTTAACTTAAGTATTGTATATTATGCATTTTTATTCTTTGGATATCTTCAGTGATTCTTCTATTCAAATTCTTTTTTTTTTTCAAAGTTCTAACAAGCATATTTCTTCTGCCTGTTGCCATGATTGACAGCTCCTTTTCAGACTCCAATGGCCTCACAGAACCAGTCACTGGAAAGCGGTCGAAATTTGATCTTATAAGTGAAACTTAGGATATTATTGTTACTTCATATGCATTTTTGTTGATCAGTTTTTGAGACCAGAAAGCTTTATTGCAGTAAGAGGTCAGAAACCTGTAGTACACCCGCCAAAGCTTGTAGAGAAAAAATGAGAAGGGACAGGTTGAATGACAGGTGCGATATCTGATTTATTATGTGTGAACCAGCAGTGATGCTAAATATGGTACTTTTTCCTCATGCATCAAGATGACCTCAAGGCTGTTATTTTTGTTTCTGATTTAAGATTCCTGGAATTGGGCTCTCTTCTTGAACCTGGAAAGTTATCAAAATTGGACAAAGCTGCTATCCTAAGTGATGCTGTTCGTGTGTTGACTCAACTGCGCAGTGAGACAGAAAAGCTTAAAGAGTCAAATGAAATTCTCCAAGAGAAGATAAATGAATTAAAGGTAGCTTAGATTTTCCTTTGGTATTACTATCGTTAGATATATGTAGTTTGTGTCATCATCTCTCATGACTGTGCTTGTATTGTATCAGAATAAGATCTATGTGATGTTGAGATTATTTAGAAGGCTAACATAGATGCATTTGCTTCAATTAAATGCAATAATTTTGGGAAAAAAAAAGTAGGTATCTTTTTCAAGCATTATGGAACTTTGCTGTTCCATTTTTTTTTCTTCTTTTCTAGCATGAGTTGTCGACCTGTTATCTAATTACATTTTATTGCTCTTCAGGCTGAGAAGAATGAGCTTCGTGATGAGAAGCAGAAGCTGAAGGCAGAGAATGAGAGTCTGGAGCAGCAAATAAAACTCAGATCGAGCTATGTTTCTCACCCACCACCTGTAATAGCAACCCCCTTCACAGCAAAAGGTCAAGCTGCGGCACAGAAGCTAATGATACCCATCATCGGTTACCCTGGCTTCCCAATGTGGCAATTCATGGCGCCTTCCGATATCGATACATCGCAGGATGCTGATAAATATCCACCTGCTGCCTAGGCTAATGGCCGATCAAGCCGACACTCTTTGGGCTCTAGGTTATGCCAAGGATTCTAGCTTGATTTCGTTGTTAGTTCTAAAAACATGATTACTATTCTCAATGATGTGTTGTTAACCAGTGAATGTCTTTTCTTGGATCAGCGCAAGTTATAAGTGGCAGATCTCCCTGTAAATGCACATAAATAGGGGATTATTGACCCATTTGCTACTTTGTTAAATGTGATGAGCTGCATGCTCGTATTATTGTTGTGCTCACTAGCGAACTAATTATATCTTGGTTCCTTATGCTCCAAAAATTTTCTGCTCATATATGCTCTAACGATCTTTTGAAGCTATTGTCATGAGTTCTTTCAGGTACTATTGACAAAGAACATAAAAGTCAAACATATATAAACTTCTAATGCCAAATCAACATATGCTAATATGTAGAATATCCACCTTATCTTATATATATATAGTAATCTGGTGGTCGTTGTCGTCGTCATCGTCACGGTGTTTTAATCGCTTGGTACACCGGATCCTGGTCCAACCGTCGGGCGATCGGCGTCGGCCAGCAGCGGGTTGCCGGTCGGGTCTTGCGAGTCGCGGAGCCACACGCTGAGCATCACTAGCCCTGTGCCGAGGAGGAGGACGAAGAGCAGGCCCAGGCAAGCGGCCGCGGAAGTGTCAGCCCTCCGCCCGTCGCCGATCGGGTTGACCATGGCGGGCGCAAGGGCAAGCACGATGAGCAAGAGACCGTAGGAGGCGACCTTGGAAGGGAGATCATCCATGGCCGACGAGGTGTGGGAAGAAGCCACACACCGCACCAGGTGCGCCGAGGTCGAACCCGATGATGGGTGGCCGAGCCCGCGAAGGCCTTCATCAAGCTTCGGCTTTTTTATAGGCAACGGTGCGAGTGCGAGCCGGAAACGCGATCGTAAAACCCCAATCCAACGGACCATAATGAATAGATAAGACTTAGTGACGTAACATCAGTTGCGTCATCTTCGTATCCTTCTGACGACAGCATCTTCTTCTAGAAGGAAGACAATCCGCGGTCGTTACGAATGGCGGCGGCAGCAGCAGATGGAATAATAAATCCTTACGTTAAACCGGACCGGAGACACGTGTTCGGCTCGGTCCAGTAAATTGAACCTGCTCCGACTCGGTTCAGTGTTGGGTTACGGGACGACACAAACCCGCAAATCCCTAGCCCCCCTCTCAAAGACCATCGCCATCTCGAAGCTCGCAGGTACGCGCAAGAGTTCGGAACCCTTCTCTCTCTTCTTGGTTCTTCTCCCTTAGGTTCTTCGGTACTCTCCTTTCATGTTTGCAGCCCTAAAAGATCACTAGACTAGTAGCATCATACTATGTGTGGTTTCCAACGATCTATGATGAAATAGGCACCGAATGATCTTGAGTCAAAATTAGTTTCAAGCAATATGTGTTTAATGGATTTCCTAATTAATTATTGCTACGTTCTTGCAAATACTTTGCCGGCTTATCTGATGAATCGATGACTCGTGTCATAAAGGAGATCTACATAGGGTTCCATGCTTTACATCTAAAAGAGATTTGTTTAGAGTTCCATGATTTCTGTGGTAATTTTTGCTGTGAGTTTTTGGTATGTGTAAGTTACAGTAATGGCGTTTACTAATAGTGATTCTTATTTTATCTGCTGGATAATTGATGTGCCCTAGAGTAAGTTAAGTACAGGATTTAGGCTGGTTGAGAAAGGCATGAGATGTTTGCCACAGTTTTTAACTAGTTGTTTATATAGAAAATCATTTATCAAAGAAGAATAATATGGCTTGGTCATTAATCTTCTTGGTGAAGAGTTTGGGTACTTCTAATGAGCATCTAGCACCCGTCAAACTACAGGAGCTGATAAAATGAGTTTCAAGACACAAGCTTAATTCGAAAGATTTTGAAGACAACCATAGAAGATCAAAGATCGTGAAATTGAGTTTGAGCGTTATATTTGTTGCTTCGGGTTATCAGAGTTAAGTTGAATGGTGATTCAATACATTTATAGAAGATCGGAGATCATGAAATTGAGGTTTGAGTCTTACATATGTTGCTTCACATTCCAAAATAGTTTGAGTTAGATGGTGACTCGATGAGTTCTATCTCTTGGTTACTCTTGCATTTTTATCACTATCACTTTCCCATTTGGTTTGAGTTTATGTTCGTGTAATTTGATTCTCCTGTTAGATTGTTCCTATTCAGATAAGATAGTTTGAGCTAACAGAAAATATAGATTGGAGGAATCGAGTAAAGCATTAGAGTAAAGAAAATAAGTTAGAAGGTAGAAAAAGGACAATAAGGATTAGAAAACTAGACGGTGGTGTGTACAGCAAGTTTTCAAAGGACACTTGGGGATCAGTGAGTGGGCATGCATGCTTCCTAAACTGTTACAATCAATTATCAGGAAAGAAATGCAATGACTGGCTACCTATAAAGTCCCAATTTCTTGGAGCCAAACAGGCCATAATGGTTCGAAAAACAAATTGATTTGAAGTTCAATATTACCATTGAGAATACTTCTTTGAGATGTTCAATTGGCCACTTGACTCTTCTGCATCCAAAACAGTCTAATTTACAGCAACATTTTGTATCTACATCATCCTTGGAACATTGTTAGCAATAGATCGAGTCAATAATAATTGGTTGCATCCACAAGCTGGTTGCTATGAAGGCAGGGCTGATTCATGCAAGACGGAAAGGGGTTTTGAGCATTATCATGGAGGCAGATGCTGAACTGGCCATTAAGATCTTGGAGAAACAAACTTCCCCTCCTTGGCAAGCAGCCAATCTTGTTCAGGACATTTTACATATCTTAGCTGATTTCTCTCACTGCAGGCTCTCCCATGTGTTTAGGGAGGGGAACAACTGTGCAAATCGGTTGGCAAAGTCTGCCAGAACCGATAGAACTTCTTTTGTATGGCATGGTGAAGGATCCCCATGCTTTTTTGTTTTTGTGTGCTGATCTCCTGAGCACAGGTTGTAACCGCTTTTGGATTAATATGTTTACTCTTTTTCTTGGAAAAAAAATAATTGGTTGCACTTGCATCCACATTGCTCTCGATGTCTGTTTGCCGCACTCCAGCTTGAGTGCATTTAGGCCTAGTGCAAGCTTAGCATCATCCAACCTGTATTCTGAGTGGTGCACCACGTATTGTTTTGGGGCACATCTAGGATTGGCAGACCAACTCCAGGTTCTCTTCCCAGGTGGGAAGAGTTACATAGGTTTGGTTTTGTTCCTCTTGAAATGCATTTTTGATGATTTGATAACCCCACAGTGACAAGCTGACAAGCCATTGGTGACCATTTCTATCTTATCACAAGCCAATTTAAGAAAACTATCTGATAAACCATCAAGAAGCAAAATGGGCAAGCACTTCATAATGGTTGCAGATTAGAGATGGCACAAGGAAGAGGAACACGTCTCTCCCTTTCACCTTATTTGGCTCTTCTCTTATTTTTCATTGTTGAAAATCACAAAATCACCTTCCTTATCCTTGCCTGATTCTTTGTTTCAAGATTTTCTGTCTCTGTGATCTGTCTTGTTCTATGCTTGATTTTTTTAAATAATCTTATGTATCTGGAACTTTTCCCAAAGAAGGATGTGATATTTGCTACTTTTTTAAACCAAAAATATTAATCTTGTTGTTTGTTCACTTGTCTATAGTGCTTAGTTTGTTAAAATTCTAGATTTGATTAAGTTGATTTTACTGCAGTCTGACTCAAAAGGTGGAGGTGATTTGGATACTGATTAAAAGAGAAAAGAATGAGCACTAGGCCTGTGCCAAGGAGAGAAAGCCCCTGGGGTTTACCTGAAGGTGACACACGACAGCCTGTGGCACACAGATGCAATGATCGTGCAGAGGATGTTATCCAGGTTTTCCTTTTTTTGACATCTTCAAAAGAAGCTACTGTTACTCTGTTTCATCTGATCTATAGTTGGTTTCATGCCAAAAGCCTTCTCTTTCTTGTTCGTTTTGTTTGATTGATCATGTAGGACGTTTACTTTTCTTTATTTTAGAAGTCAAAAATTATATCTTGATGGCAGAATATATATGTCTACAATATATATAGTCAAAAGAACCAAACCTTTTACCCTTTGTTCGTCTGTAATTTATCATCCATCGCTATCTAGAGTTTTATATACTTGAGGATGAAAGTCTTAAATGTTCAATAATTGTGCTTGCCTGATGCTTTTTGCAGGCTTTGTTTGAAGGAAATCCATTAAAAAAAGTTCCGGGCCCTTTCAAGCTCTTCTGGCAATGCATGCGATCTAAGCCCGGGTACTGTGTATCTCTCAGACTGTTCTTATTATACCTTGGGCTTTTACTTGACCAATTTGGACTGTTCAGCTTTCACTTATTTTGGTTGCCTGGTAGCAACTTGTATCCGACATGGGTGACGCCAATAGCCCAGACTTCATTCTTGTAGCTAATTTTCTGTTTCTCCTGCCAACATATCTTCTGTTCTACATGATATGCCCTCTTGTCCTTTTTTTTTTCGTCAACAAAGGGCATCTTCTTCGGATGATCCGAGATTACACTTTGAAGTCCATAGAGTTCAACTTCAGCGAATGATCGAACATAGAGCTGACCGTAACATTACAAGGTGGAAACACCACGAAATCTAATCAGAAATTAAATGAGTTTTTATTCAGTGTGATATCAAGCATCATCATCCGTCGCAGATGAAGACCCAATAATATCATGCACAATTCCTTTTAGAAGTGTTTTCACCCTGATAATGTAATAATGATCATGATGCATCATCTTTAACTGTAGTAGCTGTTCTATGTAAGCTGATTCTGTTTCTATGCCTGACTTCAGTAAACAAACTCATATAGTGCTCACAGTTGAAAGCCTGTTTCTTATGTAGAAACTCCAAACAATGGTATGGGGCCATATACTAACTAACCGGTGTTTGCCAATTGGTATTATTTTTTCATTAATTTTTTTGATAGAATGGATTGGTATACCATCTAGTACACCCGAATTATATTGATGCGATAGATTGATACCAGATCGAGATTTAAAACCTTGCTTGTATTGTTTCATTTATTTATCCTATTGATTTGCAGGGAGGAGCCAACGGAACCTTTCTACTACTTGCAACTGGATCCACCAAAAAAGGAAGAGGCCAAATTAGAGTAGCAGGGATGATAAAAACTTAACAAAACATAGCCTTTTTCTGTTAGCACTTGAAATAATTTTGACAGGCTATATCATTGTGAATAACGAGCCTTGATCCATCCATTTTGTACTGGGAAAACAAATCTTGCTTCATCGCTTGTTGGAAGATTCTAGTTGATGTTTTCAAGGTTGTCTTGATTTGTTTGTTTCAAATTAGAAACATATTGGTCGATGTCATGTAGGAATCTTGTTCTGGCATGGCATGGCATGCGACTTATTGGACAAGCTTGATCCATTTGTTGCCTCTTATTTTTTTTATGTTGGAGATGTAAATGCACTTATTTGTTCTCCTTTTTGTTTTGGCACACTAGGAATGGTTTAAGGGGGGAAGGAACAAATGCAAATACAAAAGGGAAAACAAAATGTTGTAACAAAATTAGGAAACAAACATGATGAATGACTCACGAGGGAGATGATAGAGCACACAAGATGAGAATGAATCGACTCACGTATGCAAAATAAAAATGAGACCGAGTTCACAAATAAAATGAGAGACAGAGGTAGGTCTCAAACAAAGACTTTCAATAAACCGTCACAGCTCAAACCAAATCCAATAATAAGCAAAGAACCCAGCAAAACATGGATAAGCTAATCAAGACGATGGCAAAGAGGGGAACATTGACAAAGACGATGGGTTCTGTTAATCGAGACTCAGGGTTTTCAAGCGATACGACTAATAGAAAGACAAAACCGAGAAGATCGTACCTTTCCGGACATCGAACCCTGTCGTCTTCAGCGAAGAGGCACACCCTCAGATCTTTCGCCGTCGCCAATTGCAGACGTTTCCTGCGATCAGTTCCAGGAGAAATCGCCAAAGAAACACGAGCAACATCGAAAACCCTTCCAAAGGACGATTAAAGAAAACCTGAATTGGAAACCCTTGGATCGCACCGACTTCCATAAAGCGAATAGGAGGGAAGTGTAGCCTTTCGAAGCCCGAGGAGAGTGTGCTAGCGTTATTTGATTATAGTTGTGCGGGCTCTTATAAGACTCTCTCTCTCTCTCTCTCTCTACCACATCTGCGACATTGGCCACGTCACATCCTAACAGCACCAGACGCATTAATCTCCCTATGTTACAATTCATTCCTAGTACTTCTTGCGTAAATAGGAGAGAAGGCCGAGACCTCTAACCCACCACATCTTTCGTCACCGAGCTCTCTATCTCGCATCGAAAGAAAACCTTATGTTTTGCTTCTTTATTTTAAGGACGTTAAAAAACATCGACGTAGAATCAAAATCCTACAGCCCATCATTATTTTCACAATTATTTATGTTCAAGAAAGTGTTGGAACATTACTGCAGCAAAATTTGCGGAGAAAAAACACCATCATATTACCACCCAGAAAACAAGATATTCCGACATTGTTGCACATGTCATTAGCATCATTTCGTACACATTAAAATCACTTACTACTACTAAGAAAAAGATTAATTGCCAACGATTCCATAGTCTCTTACCTTTCAATTTAGGATTTAACCGTAGCCCTCACAAGTTGACAATGTACTGTACTAATCAGCAACAGCACGCACTAGGTTTTACTGCATGTCAACACAAGGATATATATATAGAGACAGATAGATAAAATGTATGTAGACTAATAACAAAAAGGGAGGAAAGAAACCTATCCCAAGTTGAAATGATGAGACTTAAGAATGATGCTCCTCTTGATTACAAAGGGCCAAATCCAAAACACACTGTATGGCACTATGGTTGATGACACATCATCGACTCCCACCTATCACCAAATAGGTACGACAAGCTGCTGCTGTTGCTGCTACAACACTATTCTCCCCCATACCAGCAAATACATTCTGCCAAGAAGCTGCAGCCACTCCAACAAGGCATTAGTTACAGACCTGTAAGTATCACCCGCAGTCCAAATAGCTCTCTCTTGACAGACAACTGCCTTCTTATCTTCCCAGCAAAGCAAATCAGTAGAGGGGGTGTATATCAAATTAGAAATTGAGAAAGCCTCGACCATCTGTGGCAGGAAATCGGCCAAACGATGCGAGGCACCCACTGGAATTAGGAAACAAGAAAAAAGAATCTGTGGAATTAGTGCCTGCAAAGCCACCAGAACTTATGAATCTACCATCTCATCCTGCAGCTCACTAGGGGCAATCATTCCAGGAATCGACAACATTCTCTGGCGTTCCCTTTCTCTTTGTGCTGCAGTCTCCTCAGCATAAAGATCCTTGTTATCCTGTGGAATCAAAATATGGATGGCGAGCAAGGGTCAAATCTCCAAGCGCGCGCGCGTGTGTGTGTGTGTGTGTGTGTATATATATATATATATATATATATATATATATATATATATATATATATATATATATATATATATATATATATATATATATATCATTGATGTTATATGAATAGATAGAATCATAAACAATATGAGAGACCATTTTTCTAAAATGATGTTTTATCAGCTGTAGAACATCACTAAGAACAAAAATGAGGATTTGACAGTTTATTAATGTGCATCAACCCAAAGAGCTGGCACTGAATTCCATCACAAAGCAAACTTGCCTAAAAACCCTAAAAGATTAGTTGAAAAATAGCAAAACACCACCAACCAAAGTAAATAAATATAACCAAATATGACCAGGACACACAGCCTTGAACATTCCATCAAAAGCACAAGGTATGGAAGCCAACGAAACACAACCCAAAACATCATCATAACCATGGTTTTTGATTTTGATGTGTACCACCCAGTAAGGGCGGTATGTACTGGTCCGAGAGGATACTAGTACGCGGACTGCCCTCTACTGGGCGATACCAGTGTTTTGACCTCGTATCGAGCGATACAGAGTCTGTATTGGACGGTAACAATCGAAATCCGACCATTATCGAGGCATACTAGTCGGTACGTCCCAGATTTCGATCGTTACCGAGGCATACCGATCGATACGCCCCAGTATTTTTAGAGGATTTTTAGCTCTTTTTGGGTATACCGCCAGTGCACCATAGCATACCGTCGGTACATCTCAGTATGGTACATTGGCATGGACCGAAATTGAGAACCTTGATTATAACGAGGATCATTTGAGTTGCATGCTTGAGAAATTAAATTTGATCATTTGTTTTCATCCTCAATTTCCCAACCCAATGTACACCCAAAAATCCTATTATCCAAGTTCCAAAACACAATTTGGTATGAGGAGCCACCCTATAGAAATAACCTTCTGTATCTCAACCTTGTGCAGGAGTTTCTGCATTTCAAATATGTATGATAGAGTGGAATGCACTTTGAAGCTAGAGAAATTTTATATAATGTTGGCATCTCATAAAGTTTTGCATTAACTACTGCAAGCAATATAGAATAGTCTAAGACCTTTATCTCACAGCAATATAGCATGCTCTATTACATCACAAATCAGTGGGATAAGTTATGCATTTAACATTAGCCACTTGCAATACCTGAGCAGAAAACTTTTTTGATTGCACGAGAAAGTCTCGCATATGGTTCTTGAAAGTTGGGAGATCATTTCTTGATTCAAATAATCCACCAACGAATTGTGTTATCTGGTAAAAGAAAAACTTCACAATTACCAAGCTTTCACAAAAAGTAAACATAAGGAAACAATTATTAAGATGAGAATCACATCCCTACCTCTGCTGCTGTCATATTTGGAAAGGATGATCCTAATAGTTTTATGGTGTAATCACGAACAAACATTGTATTATTTGGGTATGGATATGGAACTGTAGAAGCATCCCATAGTGGCTCTGTTAGTGCACCAGAGTCAACCTGAAATTTAACCAAAACTCAGTTTAAAGACAGCACAAAAGGAAATAAAGTATTCACTTCTTACCAAGCAAAACAAATGCTGAAGCACTAAAACATGTAGCTTAAAGCCAGGCTTATGGAATGCATCTGTCAGAACAGCAAAAATTTCTTGCTCAATTTTCAAATAATACGTTCTATAGAATTGGTTACAGAACTCCGAAACCTGTCAGAAGTAAATCATATCAGATGGTAAGATACTGATGACAAGATAATGCACTTCTTAAGAAGCTGGCCTAATTAGGATCAGCTGCCAAACCTGAAAATTCTTCAGCAACTCCAACAAAAGACTGAGGCCAGTCTCAGCAATATTCCTTTCGGTATGCCGAAAAGCCCAGATGATTGAATTCATCACAAGTTCTAATTGCTGACACAGAACAGGAACACATCAGAAAACTTAAGACGTGCACATACTTGTGCATATGTATCACTTACCTGACTTGAGAGTTGAATTAAGGCTTGAAAACAATGGGTACCAATCGCACGCAATAAAGAGAAGAACTTAAGGCGATGCTCTGGATAGTCCTCAAAATTTTTGGTAATCATCTGTAACAGAGAAGCAGAGGCTTGTAGCAGGATGACACAACCTTCAAGATCTGAGATGTTATCCGAACTGCATACACTTACCTCTAGAGTGCACTGAAAAACAGCTTCAAATATGCGAGGTACATACTCCATCATAACACCTTTGTATCTACGCAAATCAAATTCGAAATCAGTACAAAGGTAAGAAACCAACAAGTTGATGCATAAGTAACAAAGAATAAGCAAATTGGAGTGGATCAATTATAAAGTCAAGATGAATCAATTTAATCTATACACGTCAGATTGAATTAAGAAATGAAGTTCCTGAATATGAAAACATCCAAAAAAAATCTAGTAATTAATTTTGTCCATGTTTAAAACAAAAAGATCCATAATGTGACATACCATGCAAGCCTAACATGATTTCAAGACCATTGGATCATCCATGTCCTATATACATATGCATATTTATATACATACATACATATACATACATACATACATATACATATATATACATACATACATATACATATATATACATACATACATATACATATATATATATATATATATATATATATATATATATATATATATATATATATATATAGTCAGTATTGCTTTTCCTACGGTTGGTGCTCATTAGCAGGAAATAAATCCCATACAATCAATTAACTACCTCTAAGAAACTTGACCACATGCACTCACACATGCAAAACCCTTAAGAACCCTAGTCAGACAACCTACGGCAAGCACAACCATGGAAAAGCAGAAATGGGATTCCACAATGAACCATCGTTAAGCTCAAGTCAATCTTAACTGCATAGAACATATTAGAGATGCCCACTCAATAGACGGTATAGAACCGACAAAGACCCAAACTCATGAATGCCTTTGCCACTCAAAGGATGCCAAACAATTCGGCCAAGTTCCTTTATAGATAGACTTTAAACACACTACAAAAATGTGTCTCCATAATTTGTTGGAACCAGGAATTGCTAAAACAGACTAATCATCTTCAACTAAGGGGCATAAGAAACTGTGTTGCCCTATTCTATAAGATGAAACAAAACAAATGGCTGGAAGTACCAGACAAGCAAGGGACAGATTTAAGAAGTACCAGACAAACAAAGATGGACAATGTTTTTGCAAATGTTTATAAATAACAGGGTGTTGCAAATGTTTATAGATAAGGTCCTGTTTTCCAACTGACACGCCAATGATATTTCGCAACCTGATCCAGTTGAACCAATTTGAAAAGCAGTACACCTAAATCACAATTGCAGAGGTACAGAAAGACAATGAACAAGACATGACCAAGTGCATCAAAGTTCTTTTGCAGTGAAGGAATGATTGTTCTTGTGCACTCCTTGTGAGACTAATCTCTAACATTCATTTATAGCAAGAAAAGATGAATATGAATGTACATAACCAACAATTATAAGCTAACCAGGCGATAGATAAACAAGAATGCAGGGAAGAATCTGTGGAATCCAAACATACTTGTTTATAATTGTTGCAAAGAGTGACAAAACTTCAGATTCCCTGGCATCTGGCAGGTTTCTAGCATAGTCACCAAGGACAGGATCCATCATTGGTGGCACAAACTGCTTTCCAATATGTGGTTGATCTTCAGCTTTGTCTACAAATGTCTCAATCAGCTTGAGTGTCTCCCGCTTTACAGATCTGTTATTAAATATTTAAAAATATAATAAATTCCAAGAAAACTAAATAATCAAATAATAATAATTTGCATCAGGAAGACAAACTGTTGATTCATACCGTAAAAGCTTCACAAAGGATGTTTTTGAAGCAAAAGGCCCTCCTTCTGCAATACTATTTGATATTAACTCACTGTACATTCTGTAAAGAAGAATAATATCATCAGATTAATAGTATTGGAAAAATATTTGAGCAAAGATTTATGTTTCAGTACATTAATTACACCACACAGGAACAAAATGTTACAATGTCCTATGTTTTCATCTCTTAAATTCTAAAAGCCCAAACCAGCAAAAGATGACTACTACTAGTGCACCTGTATACGGTAAGCATGTCCAAGAATATTAGAGATATTTGCGGGAAGAAATATGTTCCAAGAGAACTAGCAGCACTTGTATTTGTCTGTCAAGTATCATCAAACACACAAGATTAGTAACTGTCATATTAAACTTTAAAAGAAATCATAACTATAACACCAAAAAGCTACTAATAGCTATGTCACTAATAGAGTCATTTCTGCAAGTAGTCAAAATACATGAGGAAAGTGATTATGGATTTATCTGTGTTACAAATTGGAATAGAAACTAACTAGTTATTAGACATAGAAAAACTAACTCTGTAGTTTTTCATAAAATAAAAGAGTTACTGGAGTGGTTCTCTCACTACCCTCTGAGCAACTCTAATTTAAATTCCAGCATAAAATATTTACCTATCTCTCCCAGGACACATACAAAAAAATTTGATAACCAGACAAATATGGATATATGCATACGCAAAATATCATTATTACAGAGATTACTACAAAATATTAAAAAATATATTCTGATTAAGACATATTGAATGGTTATTAAAATAGATGTTAGGATATGGATAACAGCAAGCCAGAAAGTCAAAATTAGGACATGGATATAAAAATAAAAAAGACATTTAGATAAAAACATTATGACATATAAGAAACAATAAGAAATATGAACTGCTAGACTACGACCTTATCTATAAGGTAGTACTAATCATATTGTCAATTGAAAAATTGACAATAATAATTGTGAACCAATGTAGTAATCTCAACTAGTCACTAGTAATCATATTGTCATTTGCAAAATTGAAAAAACATTTTCCATAGGTACCTGCAATATGTTCAGAACTGCTCTTATGACATCTTGATCTTTCAGGACATCAACACTACGGCTGGCTTGTCCAATGATTTCAGCCCATTTCTACAATAATCATACATTGTGGTAAAGGCCATCACTACATGTGATATTAATATTTTATAACTTAGCATATGACTGTAAAAACTATAAAATATTAGAAATAAGATACTTAGATCAAAGGGTGGCATTTACCTGATTAGGAAGATCCATTAACCTTTTCAGATATTCGTCTCTCTTAGTAGCATCAGATTCTGCTTGAATCATGTGACCAACCTGCATTCAGCCACAGTAGAAAAATATGGTCAAGAAAATTGTATATTCATAAGAAAAAAGGGGTTGCAATATAAATATTAAATGTTTATGCTTACAGATTCATAAAATGAGTGAATCTGGTGAGGCTGAAGATCCGAAACTGTAGTTGGTAGACTAGATAGAAGCTCGGAGACAAATGGCTCATTCTCTCCAACCTGCATCATCAGACAACATTCTGTCCATAAGATATACTCATGCATACATGTTTGTGCTAATAGAGTATCTTTGATGCTGACTGAACTCTATGACTACCAAAACACAAAATAATACTAATAATAATAATAATAATAATAATAATAATAATAATAATAATAATAATAATACTAATAATAATAATAATAATAATAATACTAATAATAATAATAATAATAATAATAATAATAATAATAATAATAATAATAATTTGGACCCCAACCCCAACAAATTATCCATAAGAAACCACTGAGAGTGCAGTTTCATATTATTCAACATATATTCTCAAATATCCAAAGACATCAAGATAGAAGATCCCAATCACCATGAGCAGACAAAATAAACCAAGCAGGTAAGCAGATGCCAAGATCAGAACAAAGTCACCTTATAAAGATGTCACCTTCTTAATAACCAAATCATCAAGCCACATAATGAGGTGAATAATACTTCTTAAATGAAATCAGATGTTACTTTCAAGTTAAAAAAAAAAAAGAAGATTACTTCAAATGTATGCCTTGCAAAAGGTTTAAAGCTTGGCACTGAATTAGATTTGTCAAAAAAAATAATTTGCTTTAGAGGGGTTCAAAATGCATGAATATGTCAGGATACTTCATCAGCATCAATTTTTGCACTCTCCAAATGCAAGAAATATGAGAAATTTCCCCACAACTATTACAAGGAAGAAAGGAGTTGAGCATATTACAGCTTCTGCTGTAACATATGCAGAGCTTCTGCTGGTCCAAGTGTAAGATTATTGTACAGCAAAGCCAATTCTTAAGAAGGGCCAACAACTAGGTTGTGCTCATTTTGTCATTGCTGACACAACCATCATTCAAGCACTTTGCCTAAAAAGATGCACATATTACAGTAATGAACTGTAGTGTGATATGCCACAAAGCTATATGTCGATAGCTGTTTGGCAGAATTGGTGACCCAAGAGTTTGACATGCTTACCAGAAGGGACACATTATTTACTGGCCTTTAAAATGCACTCGTTATTTTGTGTTTTATAACAGTCCATTGAAGGGCATGATTACAAATTGACAGAAGCACTGAAAAAGTGCCAGTATCCAAACCATAATGATTCAACCATAAAATTCAATATGAACCCTAACCAGAGAGTAAAGCTAACCACCATTTTCATCTATCTTCTGAGTATGCAATAAGCTTTTCTCAGGTTTCCTCACCATTTACTGGAACCACAGAACCCTGCACTGCTATGAAATAGATTACAACTATTCCTAATGAACTCCAACACGTATTTATTTACTGCATTCCATGATTATTCAAATGCAACTGGAATCACTTAAATTGATCAAAAACATGACTGAGCAATTGAGTAGAGAACTATTCACAGGGACAGAAAAAGGAATTCCACTACTATTATTAACAAGCAAAGTTTAACTTACCTGTGTGATCACAAACTTCCGCTTGCATTTCTGGACAATTTTCAGAAAAGTATCACAAGCCATGTCCTGAAAATGAGATAAAATTCAGTACATAGCAATTTAAATGGATCAAATCATAGGCTGTATATCAAATTCCATATGATATTTAGACAATTTGGAAAATTAAATTCAGTGTGACCAGTATCAACCAATACAACTAACTGGAGATGTAAATAATGCAAGCGCTTAAATGACAGATCGGATTAATAGACTTGGTGGCTACGGATAAAAGAACCACTTAAAAGCCAACAACTATGGAGACTTGTAACCAACTGGAACCCTGAGTTTTCATGGTTCCAGCATGTTCTATAATTTTGAATTACAAGCTGATTAGGTCCTACAGACAGCAGTTTCAGCTGAAGGGGCAAAAACCAAAGTCTCAGGCTAAACATTAAATTTAAAAACATTATCTCAAAGCTCAAAATCTAATTCTTCCAGATTGAGCTAATTTGCATCAAGCATCCAGAAATCAATTTAATATAAATATTTTCATAATAAATTGTAAATGTGTTTGTAACAAATTGAAAAAAAACACACAATTACACCATCTAGTTATTTAAGTTAAAAGTTTGGTGCACTAATTTTCACATGACCAACATATTCAAAATCCAGCAGTAAAGTGCTAAGTATTTTTTAAACTTCTAAATTGTCTTCTGCATATATGCCACTCCACAGCCCAAACTGAATCAACGCAAAATCTTGTAGCAGTAATTACATAAACTCTGAAAACTCAGAAACAAGAAGCAAAAAACAATCACCTGAACTCCTGGATGAGTTTCATGCATAAACTCAAACAATTTATTCACAACTGTTTTCAGGAACTTCCAGTGGGCTCGAAGAAACCTTGGATACTGTCCTACAACATACCTAAAATTTATACCAAACAACTGCACGGGTTAAAGACAAAATTATCAAACGGAATGAAATAACAATGTAAAAGAAGCAATTAGCTCACATGATGTTGCTTGCAATCACAGCTTTGTTATCTTTTCCTTTTGTAATTTCACAAAGATTCAGCAAATCACGAATGACCATAACTAGAAATCTATTTTCCTGGCAAGATTAAGACCATTATAAATAAAATAAACATTAGTTACTGAAAAAGTTAAAAAAAAATGCAGAGAAGCATTTCAACAACAGAAAAGACAAAGCTTAACAAATATAGATATCTCTAAAAGATTTAGGAAAAATATATATTATATGTACAAAAGCAAGAAAGTGAGAAACCAAATACTATGTTGAATTTTGCAGAAGATTTAGTCATTATGTAGACAAAGATCTTATGCTTTGTCATAAATAACCTGCAAAAGGCACATCTAAACCTCTAAAGTAGAAGGTTTTTGCTCAACTTTCCAAGACCAAAACACGGCTGTTTTTCCTTTTCCGATTTATATTAGTATTCAACTCTCCACAAAGAAAATAGTAACATATGTATAGTTTATCATATCCTCTGAAAGCAACTAGTCATATCATAGTTCATGGCATTTACCATATCTGAGAAGACTTACTAAGAGATCCAAACTTAACCAAGAATATAAACCTCTCGAACAAGAAAAAGAAGTTCCCAGCAAAACAGTAGTCATCATTCACCAAAACACAAAAATCAAATTATCCAAGACAAAGGAACCAGAAGCCTAAGAGTACATTCTCCATGAAGTGCAAGCATCATCATCATCAGAGAGTGTACCTGCTCCTCCATCATTGAACCAGATATCGATCCAATAGCCCAGCACAATGTGTTTAAGTTGTTCCAAGACCATTCCTCCCCACTCAGTTGTTTACTCAACTTCTTCAACATCTAAAACCAAATTATATATAAAATCAAATTGCTATTAGGAAAGAAGACCAGATAACATCAAGCAAAATAGAACTGGATTAAAAAAACACTGAGAAAAGAAACAAAAGCCAACAAATTATTAAGTTTTAACAGCAAAAATTTAGTAGTTACACCCAAATGATTCAAAGGCAAGGCCAATCATGAACAATTTATAGAACTTCTGTATGGCCAAGACAATTGTGAATAATATATGGATTTGTAAAAAGAGAAATTCTGTCACAATAATCATATAACACGTGCGAAATAAGCTCTTAACTGAACTAGGTACAAAAATATTAGTTGCAAAACTAAGAGCTAGATTAATTCCTTATATACAAGCACAGCAATACTAGTGTCAAATTAGTTAAACTAACAACCTGTCTAGAAAGAGAGAGAAAAGTAGAAATGATTACTCAATTTTAAGACCTACTGCAACAGGCTCAACAAAGATTCTTCTGTTTGAACATAAGGCACCAACCATAGTAAGCCAAGTAAAAGGAAATATGTCTATATATAAATATATAAGTAGGATCTAGAATACAACCTTGGTGAACAGACAAGTAAAATTCTTGTTTTAAGTGCACACATTCTCTGGTCAATATCAAGCTAATTAACCCATCAAGAAAAGCATAGCCTCTTTACATTCATGAAGTTAGATGAGTAATCTGGAACATCTAGAAACAGTTGTCTAAATAATGTCCATTAATACATAGTCAGACACTTATTAGAGCAATTTACATAACATGAAATATAGGTATGGCACCTCTCAGTAAAAGCAGGAAGCCTAGATTAGCCATTGTATGTCAACAAACCAAGATTGACCAACATATGTAGCCAGCAACTATGAAATGAGCGACAACAGGACTTTGTCCGTCTCAGTAACATGGTTTAACAAGTCATATAAATACTGAACTAGAAACCTGCTAAGGTTTGCAGCTCACGAGTCTAAATACTAGTATTCACATAACTTGGTGATGCCCTTAATAGACCAGAAAATCACCAACTTGACTAAACCACCAACTGTGAAGTACACTTATGCACTCTTTTTCTAGTAACTACACTATTTCTACAACTCAAGATACCAAAAAACAGTATCTGAGGCCAGAAAAACAAGTCCATGCCAACCAAATTATTGTTGTTCATAGCCTAACTACACTCTTTCTACAACTCAAGATACCAAAAAACGGTATCTGAGGCCAGAAAAACAAGTCCATGCCAACCAAATTCTTGTTGTTCATAGCCAAAATTAATGAAAAAAAAAATACATCATTATGTTGTACCTGTTGTTCTGTGTCCTCATGATCAAGATGTGACAAGTATATTAGTGTTTCCCTCATGATCTGCAACAGTGAATCACAATACATAAGCAAATCAAAACAAATTTAATAATTCAGCAACTAAGATACCAAAAAGAAACAATTTTCTAGCAAGTTTGTCCTCTCGACAATAGAATTGCATTTTGATCCTAAAAGCTTAAGCCACTTATTTGAACATTTAAGTCACAGAATGCAGGACAATGTCATCAGATCAAGAACTCAGCGTTGTGGGCTACATAGGAAGTTTCAAAGTTGACCATCAAAATCATATATATGGTAGGTGAAGAAAATGAGACGCATTGTTGAAGTTTCCAGGAAAAGAATCAAGAACAAACCTTATATTGAACAAGCACATCATTGTCTTTCATAGTTTCACGAACTATGTTTCCATTTTCATCTTCAACAATCAAAACCTCTTCTGGTTTGGCCATTCGACAAATCATGAGAGTTCTTAATTTTGATAATGGATCTGAATAAAGCTGCCGTCTCTGAAGAAGTGGCGAACCAAGGCCATCAACCACCTCTGGGATCAACGTAGCCTGAAAAATCCAGAGGCAGTGTTATTATAAAAAGGTGTATTGCAAAAAAGCCATTGTAGTTTAATCAACATGACAATATAAAATAAGAAACCAATTATGACAGTCAGAAATTAACATGTTGAGAGTCACTATCATAAAATCACAAACAAACTACATGAAAACAAACGGCAGGAAAGATATAATTGCATTGGCAAAAAAATATTCAATTCAGTTGAAAGAACTCAAGCATCATCACTAATTTATTTTGCCAATAAGTAACACGATGGTAATGAACATAGTACCAAAATCTGCTTCAAAAGCATGATTGAGGTAAAACCTCAAACATATTAATGCAAAACCTAAGAAGCACGGACACATGCTTTTGGTGGACATGTCCGTTTTGACACATGTCGTACACGTATGCATGGCCGGACACGTGACCGACACATGTCCAATTGTGTCTTTTTTATTTATTTTCATTTATACTTGTGGGACACGACACCACTCCCACTTCGCTCCAATGCACTTCATCGTGTGGCCCTCGTGAGAGGGCCATTTGCTTCAGATTCTACATGGAGACAGATCATCAGCATTGAAAAGAAAGAAATTTAGAGATTGTCGCAAGGAAGCATAAATCAATCATATATTGTTAAACATATATCTGGAGTTTATAAAATTTAAGTATAAACACTATAAAACTCAAGTTAATCAAATATTATATATATATATATATATATATATTAAAAATACATGTGTCCTAGCAGTGTACATGCCTGATTTTTTAAAAAATGGCGTGTCACCATATTCGTGTCGTATCATGTCTACGTTCCATGTCCATGCTTCTTAGTGCAAAACTACCCACATGACCCTTTTCTAACTTAAAAGTTCTAAAATAAAATGAAATTCTAAATATCTCCTAAAAATGAACACTTTCGATGAAGCTCTGCAGATGTTTAATTCCATATCCCACATCCATTTATTTGAAAATTAAGATTGTGCATTGACACACTTGATCAACAAAGATACATATAAAAAAACTCTGATAGATTTTCCAAACAATAAAATTTCAGAAAACACTTTTCGGAGGATGACAAAGAAAGGAGTAGTTAATATAAAAATGTAGAAGTATATAGGTGACTTTAACACCAAAACAGATTTACTCAGCTTAAAGGGAGGTAGACCTGGATACCTTAACAAGAGACGATACCTCAATGTTATGCTATAAAAGTGGAGAGGAATAGGAACATACCTCAATGTTATGCTATGTGTGTGTGTGTGTGTGTGTGGATAAAGAGAGAAACACTCTCCAACTTTAAATGCCACAAAAATATACCTGAAGACCCATCAAGCCCACAGAAACAACAGGGATATCCAGGCTGTGATGTGCCTCAAACAGTTCTAGGACCAGTAGATTCCAGTAGTCCAAGCAAACCTGCCCATACATTCAATAAAACAGTGACCACCACAGATTACAATGCATTGTAAATATTTTGTTATATTACAATGAATAGGCATCACAATACCTTGAAAACCTCTGTGTCATCAACATATGAGATACTAATAAGGTATTCAAGACCCGTCAATAATGCAGCTCTATTTTCAGGAGTAGATTCGAGCACTCGTATGTGAGACTGTAAAGGGAGAGAGAGCCCCATAAACACAGTGAATTCTAACTGATAAGTTGCTTTCAATACCCATATGCTAACAGCAGAATATTACAACCAAAATCTCTTGTTGAATCTAAGACACAGCGCTTATGATTTCAGACAGATGACAACAACTTAATAGTAAACTTGCATAAGAATCAAGCACAATAAAAAAGTCACAAACATGATAAAAAGATGCCACAAATTCCATTGACAGGCTTACATCTCAATTCAGAGCCACATCAACGAATACATTATAAAACCACAATAAAGGCAGCAGCAAACCAACTATGGCTTAAATGACACTCAGTATGATGTTAAATAAAATAAAAAACCACGACTCAAGGCACCCCTTCCTAGGAATAATATTGGAAACCATAATGGGATCATAATTCTACCAAAGAGAACATAAATCTTGCATGTATGGAACTAATAATTAGTTTCAAGAAAATGGTCAAGGAAGAAGGAGAACCTACCTTGCAAAACGAAGTAAAAAACAGTGCAAGATTTTGGATGAAAGCCTACATAGGGAAAAATATGTTAGTATAGTTCATTGAATGTGATAAAGAAACAAACTAATAGCTGACAGAGGTTGATTCGTTGAACAGCTAATCCCCAAAGAAACAAAGGTATACCTGCTCTTCACTGGAACCATTTGTGTAAGCTTCAGAGATATTTGTACCAGCTGGGATAATAGTCTACACATCAAATAAACAATCTCACCATATAAAAGTACAGAATAGACGATTCAAGATAGCAATGTCCATAACAAGGTCATAGTCATGAGGAAATATATAAATTTAATACAAAAGTAAAAAACCACCACAGCAAACATACCTGCAATTGTATCATAAAGATTGTATACATCTTTACATACTGCATGTCATAAAAATCACCAAATTGAAGTGCTGCAACCTGTAAATTAGCATTAGTTGTTACTATCCTGTTCTAAGAAAAGACCAGCAGTAACAAAGATGGCAATGGCAAGCCTAAGCTCCTACTCCAAATGTAATTCCTTGTGGGAAATTTGTCCTATTCCGAGTCTAGCACAAATTTTGACACTACATCATAGTTTAGATAAAACATCCAGCAAGCTCTTCATATCAAAAGGTAATATTAAAAAACACAAGTTTAAAAGCAATATAATAGACATGTACCTCTGTCAAACACTGGAGTGTAAGGTTCCGGTATGATGCAATGGGAAAGAATTTCAAGAGTATCTCGAGCTGAGAAGAATTACAGAAAATAAAGATAAGCTCCACCATAACTACATCAAAATATTTTTTTTTACCATCTACCACAAACTAGAACATCAAAAATCGATGCTTATGGTCATGAAAGCACGAACCAATGGAGATTCAAATATGTAACCAAGTGGAATCCATGACAAAAAAGCATGAAGTGTTGCCAAGGTAGCCCGGATAAGCTCTGTTCTTTGTGACGCTGATAATACGTATAAGCATAACTCATGAATGAGTTGAAATTCACTGTTTTGAAGACAAAGTGTAGATTCATAAGTTCCAATGTTACTAGATAAGTGAAAAGTGCTAAAGAACAAGAAAACATCATTGAATACTATCATTAGAATGGCATGAGATGAAAATGTAGATAGGATTTCAAACATTGAACTTTGAAGCATATTAATATTACCCATATTGGAAAACCGATCTTACAGGTCAAGAGAAATTCAACACAAACTAGCCAAAGTAGTAGCTTAATGGAAGTATGATAAGAACGACAAACAAAAACCTTCTGTATGACCCCTACTCTGCATAACAGAATGAAAGTGAAACACTAAAATATCTACTGATGCAGAAAAAAGCTTGGTAGGCAGAACAAAGAAAAACAGCAAACACTTGTTTACCGAGTGTGACATATCTGATCATAATTTTGTCATTTCAGCCTCACAAACTTATAATTTTAAACATAAAAACTGGTCCCATTCTCACAATTTTCAGGTAAAGACAAATCTAGCAAGATTTTCCAGTTAGCTCTCACTTACCATAGGTTGTTCATTTTGTCCGTCGGTTAGATGAATCAATATTCGTTTGTACAAAATCCAAAATTTGGAACTAAATTCCAATGAATTCTCTTTGTATAAAACGAACAATTTAGTTTCCGTAAATGACTGCAAAGGTCCAACTGAAGTCGAATTCAAGAAAGTGAGGATCTTTCTGAAAGTGATATTTGTCTACTTGAATCTTTCCAAAAGTGAAATCCTCTACTTTTACAAATTCTACCTACCACTTTAGAATGGACTACCATCACCAAACCACACAGCCCTTGCTATAATCCAGGGAAAACTACAATTGAGAACATGAAGATGTCCGGATCAGAACTGGCTTTCTACATTTTCCGACATCATTCGGTCCTACTTGCAACTAATAATCAATTGTAGCTCTGCTATTGATTAAGAATGTTACAGTGCCAAACAGAATTCACTCATGCAACCACCTTGCAGTAGAAACAAGAAGTTGCAAAAGCTCTCTTGCAGTGGCTCTGTTAAAGAACGAAAGGCATTGCCAAAATGAAGTCTTGCTTTTGGGACACAGTTTGTGATATTGATTAAAACTAATCCGAGCAGCCCAATTTATCAGTGTCATCCAAAACCCATCCAACAATAGCAGTGTTTTTGCCCGCATAACCAGAAATCAGGTGGTACTGACTGAACCAATGGAACTCAACTGGAGTTCACCAATTTTGGTCAATTTTTTGCTGCTTTCACAGCCTCAGAAGAAATAGAAAAAAGGAAAGTGCTAGGACAGGATAGAGAAAAGAGAAGCTGTAATTAAGAAGATATAAAAAAATTGATGACTAAGCATGTGAAATGAAAGATTAACATTTTGTTTATTGTTTGTGTTGTGTTAAGTTGTAATTCAAGATGGAGAAAAAAGGTACAAAGAAAGAAAAAGGATGTGAACTAGTCCTTCACCTTTTAACAAAATAGAGATGCTATTACAAAAATGAAGATGCCATGTGATTCAATGTGATATTAAATTTTTTTTTTGCTTATTTTGAAATACTCCATTCTATTGTCTGATTACAGAACCATTGTGTCACAGTGGGGTTTATAGTTATATTCAAAGGTACAGCTGGCTAAGATCTTTTGCTTGCTATATTAAATGTTATTCCCTATAATAATATTTGTATATATCTTTTAAAAATATGTGATAGTTAAAACTAATCAATTATTGCATATTATTGTCATTGTCATTATTATACAATTTGTATCTTTTGTTCAGTTTTTTATTTTTTCTGATAATATCTTATAAAATATAAAAACAAAATGCTCATTTGACATTAAATTATATTTTCTCAAATATTATTTGCTTTTCTTGTATCTTGCTATTTTTGTATGAATTTTTTCATTACTGACTCTGATCCTGTTGATCCAATCCTATCAATCCAAATTGTGAACCTAGTCAACCCCCATACCGATCTTGATAACTGTGCTTTGGACAGTAATACAATAAAAAAACAATTCATCAAAGTCTTAAATATTTGATCTAATCAATGCAAATGTTAAGGAAGCAAAAAGGTTATGACCATACTATAACCCATGCAAACCTGAATAGTGAGACACTGAAATCCATCTCATGTGATAACTCCAAGTAATAGCACATATAATACTTAGCAGAGTACAGCAACAAGTACAGAAGGCAGTTAAACATTATGAAAAAGCACAAAGATCAGATAAATCATACCTATTTAAAGACTGCTTAAGTTCTTTTATTTTTTGTTGAGTCATCTCTCCTCTAGAGAAATCGAAAACTTCTTCACTCAAAAGCTGTGTAATTAGTAACTATGTTAGCAAATACTCTTAAGATTAAGACTGATTGCATAAAAATATACACACACCTTTAGTATAGCCATGCAATTCTCACATATAGTTTCACTACTCTTCGCAGCTGAAACAAGATCAGGAATGAAGCTCTGCCATCTGGCTGGCCACTCATGCTTTAAAACCTACTCTTCAGGATACACAATATAATTATCTCGATCCCAACACATAAGAGATTGTGCTAAAAAAAATTGAAATCGCATAACTCATAGACAGAAGAGGCTAACAGTTACTGGCTCTGAACAAGATGACTGTAAAAAATACTTGCCATTACCTGCACTAAAATGACATTAAGCTTATTGACGTACAGCCGCTCTTTTCGGAAGGAAACTTCATTACTAGAAAGCTGATTGAATTCACAAAAATGTCCCACAACACAAAGAACAGTTAGGACATAAGTAATAAAGAAAAAGATATTGGCATGTTACATGTAAACCAGAAAACAGAACCACAGTTACCTGTACAATAACCTCAGATATATAATTCTTTATTCCATCTCTCTGTTCAACTGGCAAGGCATTCCATCTGTACTTAATGACATTTTCTAGTACCTATGAAGGGAATAATTAGGCTGGTCAAAAAGGCTCCAAATTTAACCCAGAACTAAAGGACATGAACAATAGACACGCATATGCACATGTATATTCAATTTTAAAGCTTTACTCATTAACATCAGGTAACAGAAACAAAGAAGTTCAAAACAAAATTACAAGATCAAATATTAAAAATGCATCTTATTATGCCTTCTGGCTGACTAATAAAATGACTACCCAGAGCAATATTCTGCCAATCATTTCAGTTTGGAACATTTCCATTCGATAGGCACACATGATGACATTGTCCACGTACCCACAGTTGCAAGAACCATACTTGAACCTAAGGTATGTAGTGAGACACTCGGGTTGGTTTTGGAACTAAGTGGTACATCTATAAGAATTCCATTTTTAGGAGCAATTTGTTCTTACAACCAACCTAATTAAGAAAATCTTTGATCATATACATTATTTTGGCAGGTTTGAGATCAGCCACCCCCTATTTCTTTTATTAAACCTTTATTATATTAGCGTCATGTCACCTCCATGTTGTTTCCACGAAGAAGACCATGTTCTGATGTGTGTTTTGACAGGTAAATCGGAAAAGAGACAAAACATTTCTATCTTAAATAAGTAACATCCCCTGTTCCACATTGTAGACAAGAAACATCAAAACTGTTGTCACTTCATTCATTTAGGTGAACCGTGGATCAAATTATACAGAAAAGGAAAAGATATCAATAAGACACCACCTTTTCAAGAGTTATATACCCTTGTATTCTTTTCCATGAACATAATAATCCATATCTACATCTCATTCTTTGACAATCGGAACCATGATATATAGAGTCCTAGCACATTTCAACTCATTTACACCTATAGCAAACTGCCCTGCAACACTGCAATTGGCACTGATATGGCCTTTTAAATCTCTTAACAAGATAACCAATTAAATGTGCAATTTACACACCAGACTCTCTCACCCATGACAAGTCCAGGTTTATATCATCATATCGAAAAAAATATGTTACCTCAAACAGTCACATAATTGTTTCCAACTAACCTGGAGTGCAAAAAACTTAGTGTTCAAGCTTTGTGAATTCTGTAGAATGTGAACCACTTGAAGCCAGGTATCGGGGTTGGTCTGCAATTCCTGCAGTATCTGATCTGCAGCTGACCTCTGCAACAAATAGCAAGCTAAAGATCAGCTAAGGTTTCACAAAAGAAATTAAAGATCAAAGGTAATTAAACATAAGATAAAATAAAAAATTAGGAGCTAGAACTAGCCCTTACGGTCCATGTACCCAAAAAAATAAACTCAAGAACAAATCAAATAGACAAGCTCGTTGCTATACTCAAAGGCGACGACAGCAACGAGGCAGCATAACCAGATCATTTTTTTAACACCAAAGAACAAAATAAATAAAATTCGATAACCACACAATCGAGGCATTCCAAGAAAATGCAAAGAAAGGAGCGGCATTTTCTTCCTGAATCAATCCCCGGTTTACTTGTGATACTCAACCGAAAAAATGAAGTTGCTATAAGCGTGCCCCCAATACCATCCAAAGTCCTAGCAACCCCCGGAGGACAAAACCCACCAACCCGGGAGCAGCGAACCGCCACCAAGAACCCTAAAACGAAGGAAACTGAACCAAAAAGAACGCCAGGCACAAGCGGGAAACGCACCTCCTCCTTGGATCCCGTCCCATAGAAAGCGGCCACGGTCGCATCAAGGAGGGGGACATCGATCGGCTGGCTCAAATCCCTCAATCGCTCCGCCATGGGACCGCACGCCCAGATCCAGCAAGAAAACCCTAGAGAGATCACCAACGAAGTGCCCTCGAAGTGCGGAACAACCCAGAAAGGAGGGGAGAAGAGACGAGCGAGCGGGACCTCTCCCAAACCCTAGCTCCCCTCTTCTCAGCTCCGCGAGAGGATTCGATTTCAAGAGGAGAAAAGGCTTCTCTCTCCTCCGCCTTCTTCTCCTCTTTTCCCCCTCTCTTTCTCTCTCCTTTTATACGCTCGCTTTCGCTCTCCTTCGGCGGTCGTCGAGCGATCGAAGCGGCCGCGCAGAAATATGGTAGAAGATTAGGGGAAGCGGCCTTGGGGTTTTTGGTTAGTGAAAAGGGGGCCGTGGTTGGGGTCTAATAACGATACTGCCACTGTGCTTTGGGGGGAAATACGAAAACGCTGGAGCAGGCGGAGCCGTCCTTTTTCGGAGGGGTCGAGGGTGTTTCAGTCATTTCGACACCCGATGACACGAAACGGTGTGTTCGGCTCAGGGTTTGGTCGCGCGGGAGTGGCTTTGGGTCTAACAATTGGCCCGGTTTAATAGGCCGGTTCAATGGGCCGTTCCATTCTGATGGTGTCAAAAGAATCTCTCTGAAAAGACCTATTATGATCTTAATTTAATATATTATATGATGTGAAAAGAATAACTACAAAATGTACATTATAATAGAACTCATTTCGTATATATTTTTCACTTTGATCTAAAAATATCTAAATAGTGAAATATATTTTGTACTAAATGAAATAATAAAATCACCATCCGAATAATTTTGTCGGATCGAGTCGACATTCTTATCGGCTTGCGGGTTTGGATCCGAATAACTTCGAAGGCTTGTGTATTGAATAACTATTCACAACACGATCTCAATTGAACCTGTTTGTCTTGGCAAAAGAAAGCACTATAACAAAACAAGGACGAGGGGAGATGTGAAGCCGTCTCATGAGCTATGAGATCTCAGGGTCTCGTCGACAATCCAAATCAACAAAGTTGCTTGACATTTCACACACAACTACATCTAGAAGAGGTCAGTCGAAGCACAAACATGTGATGTGATGTGGGTTTTCTGCAAGAAACGGAGCTTCCACAAGCCACATCGATAGATAAGAGTTAATAGGAATTCGGGCGTTCCATGTGCAAGAAGATGATATAAAAGAGATGAAAGCTGAACTAGGAAAGGGCAACCAACCATCAACCAAACAAGTGTCTGAGGTTATCTAAGTTGTCTTGGAAATTACATGCTATTCATTAATTATTCATATTAGGTTGTAAGCTTAATGCGAAACACACTAGTCTTTTCCAAAAATTTCACAAACAAATGACCAAGATTTGAAGGAAAACAATATAAAAGAGCAATGTTTCCATTTATATAAAACTAATAAATAGGCCCTACATGTTTTCTCCAGGCCACATTGTTCAATTTCGACTCCATTACTGTAAAAAATATATATAAATGTAAGAGGTCCAAAAATGTCCACTTTCAGTGAACAAGGTCAAGTGAGTAAAGAAGGAAAGTAGAAAAAGAAGTTACCCTGACTGAATTCCCATCCAAAAATGTCAACCTGATTTGTACCATATTTAAATTTCCCATATACCAAGACTCCAAAAAATTGGCAGAAGCTACCCACCTCGGTCCCCAGATGAAGTCAACTCCATAAACAGCAAATGCATTGTCTGAAACCCAAAGAAACTGGTAAACATCAAGCCTAATTGTCAGTGGAAAAGAAAACTGACGAACATGAAGGAGAACCATACAATTCACACCTACATATTACGCTTACCATAATTAATTAAGTTGAGCAAAATGCATGTCCTCATGACTGAACAACCAGTCTTCGAAGATGCTCACAGAACACTTGAAGACTAACATCATCAGTGAATATGACATCAGACCCCGGCACCACCTCATGGGCAGAGTTATATGTAGCTGATGGATTCAACTTGGCTAACAGAAATCTTGCCTGTAGAGAACAGAAACACCAGGAGTTGTCAGCAGCCAGACACTAGTAGAACCTTGAGCACACAGTGTAACGATAAATAAACTTCAGGTTCATTGATCACTCAAATTCCAGGAGTTCAACACTATCTTCTAACGATAGAAGAATGTTTAACACGAAGAAGAGTTGCGTTGTTTACATTTGCTCTTATGGAAATGCCCGCCTAACCCATTTTCAAATGACAGGTATTTTGTGGCCAGAGTGAAAGAAATTGATATGATTAGTAACTAAGTTGCTAGTGATGATAGTGTGGAGGAATAGCATGATGAAGCACAACAAAACATGGCATAGCAGAGGAGCAGTACAAAGAAAAAGAAAACTTAAACACAGACCTGGGAGCCATGCTGATCACAGATAACTAATCTGGGCACAGGGAAGCGGTCTCTGATGATCACCTGGGCATCATCTTGAGGAGCTTGTAACAGCTGAGCAAAAGCCTGTTGGTCACAAGAAATAGAAAAGGAAAACATACATTATTTTTATGTAAAAAAAGGTTCACCACATTACATAACTTTATGGAGTCGGCAAGGCAAATGGATTTTAAAAATATTATTTTTTATTTTTTGCATTATTTGCTCTGGCTTGTGTTCTTTTATATTAAAATTACCCACTACATGCTGTATGTATGCTTTTACCAAGCATGCAGGATATGTCTCGATGTTATGAGCCAACTACTATAGCTTATCTTAAGTTTAAGCTGTGTTGAAACACTGAGATAAGCACCATTCAGCAAAAAAGTGAAACATGGATGAGAAGCGGTACACAAAATTATGAAAATAAACCATAAGTTGATTGATCATGTAAATGGGGGAAGAATGTATCAGGAGATAAATAATATTATATAGGTAGAAGATGTGTGAGTATGAAGATGCCTCTTTATAATCTAAGATAAGCTGTAAATGTTGCTTTCTTAAAGGAGTTCTAAGAGTAAATTTAAATGGCTTCTTTATACCAAAGAAATTGCCCACCAAGCAGGATGAATCATAAATAAGAACTACTTTACTAAATCAGAAAGATGAAGCATTTGGATGTGAACCAAACTGGAATAGGGAGAATAAGAAATTTATTACATCAGGAGGATGACTACAAAACCTGGTTATAGATCAGTGTCATGGAAGATGAGATTTCTACTAATCTGACAACTCAGGCAATCTTTTGCTCCTAATGTGGAAAAGAGCTCTTCAAGAAAAAAAGAAAGAGTCTGATACTACCAAAACATATTGAAGTCTAAAAACTTAAATGGTGATGACCAAGTCACCATAATGAAAAATCATTAAATGGTTGATAAAGCTGATGTACAATCTCTCTCGAAAAATCATTAAATGGTTGATAAAGCTGATGTACAATCTCTCTCTCTCTCTCTCTCTCTCTCTCTCTCTCTGAGATTTAGCATTATTGAAGAAGACCTATAAATTAATAGAAAAAAGAGTAGGCAATGGGGATGGCATAGTTGGTCATTAGCACTTCAGAATCTACAAGATGTTGGCAGTACTCAGCACATTTTATGATTTGTTATGTCCATAAAGAAAGGAAAAAAGACTTCAGTTTTGCAGAAGCTACGGCAGAATGGAAGTAATTGTGGACGGGTAATAAAGAGTGACATAAGCTAAAAAATGCAGTATTGCTTTTTTATGACTAAAGCAGTTCCACTTTCTGACAATGCAGTCCCAGCCGTAAGGTGACTCTTTCTACGAGAGGTAAATCTTGCTGAGAGATATAAAGTTCAATACAAGATTAGATATTCACTGAAAAATAACATGCACTCTAGAACTTTATCTTCTAAGATAGATTCTGGGTATATTCTTTATTGAATATTCATAGAAGAGCATATACTCTCTAGGACTTTGTCTTCTAAGATAGATTCTAAATATATTCTTTAGTTTGATTCTCAGTTGGTGTGGAAGATCATAAAAGGTCCATTGTGTTTTATTTACTTATTTTTTCAGGTGTTCCTCTTAAAATAATTTAACTTCCAAATACAGAGAAGTTCAACTTGAATTGTAAGTATATGTAGACATATAAAAACAACATGATTTTGTAATTAAACTGGCTGTTATGATTAACGATTATAATGACCAGAGTAGTAAGAAATAAAATTATCATTAAGTCACCTGATGCTCAGGCTGAATCTGGTAACCCATGTTGCGCCATTGAGCAATGGTCATACCGTGGAAGATAACAACACTAAAATAGGCATCTAGCAATAATATACGATCTGAAGATATAGACGCAACATCTAATAATGCAGGAACAGGAGGGGAGTTAAAAGAATATGAAAGAAGTGAAGGTTGTATCATGACAACAGAATTGGTGATGCTCTCCCGATTCAACAACATACGGAAATAAGCAGTTTCATCAGGGCTGTTGTTGAAAACCTGAAGGAAGAACATAAACAAAATTTAGATGCACCAACATAAAAGTTTACATATAACAAATTTCAGCATTCACCAATTTTAAAATTCTTGGTAATAATCCAAGAAAGCACCTGTACAAACTGTGAGCGCCTCAGGTTGAACATAAACTGTGGGAGTATTGAAAAATTTGGATTTAATGTAAATGAAGCAGGATCATCTTTTCGGTAATCACCAAATCTGGAGCAAAGGCGGATTAGTGATCTATCCAACCATCGAGTTGCATCAAATTCTTCCTGAAAATTAAACAGATACCATAATGTTACAAAGTAAACCAAGACTTGATACATAATATCTAATGTTTTGATGTTCACTGGTCATTGAACATATGAAAGAGAGCCTATTCATTCGTACAAGGTCAAACTTCTAAAATCTGCCAAAAATATAAAAAGGTCAAGATACAATAAGAATACTTACAAGTAGCAGAATGCAAACATGCTACACAAAAGGCAATATACTAAAAGATGGTAAATACTTTTTTAGGCATATTAGTGTGTTCAGAAAATTATTAAATATAAACATAACTATATATCAGCTTATAATCTGTACCAAGTCACAACAAAGGGTAAAACTGTAAAAGACTAAATCAAGACTCTTGTCGGAGAGCTTTTCGATGCAAATATGTAGCTTAGCTTACCTCCATCTCCATTTTCAAGGAGACGTATCTTGCCAAAACAACAGCTGCAGTTTCCTGATCAAATCCTTCAATCAGTTCCTGTATCACAGTGTCCAAAAATAAGTCAACAAGTCATTATTGTTCTGATAAAATGCAAAATGAAACTTAAAACATATAGCTATTTTATGACAAAGCTGCATGCTAAAGTGGCATAATCTAACAACAATTGGATTATAAACTAATTAGGCAGTAGGAACCACACATGTTACCTATTCTTAGCGATTATTGATAACTTTATGACCAACCCATACTAATAAATGCACATTTATTTCTAACTTACATGTTGATCCATATCACAATTGACAACACCAAATAAAGACTTGCTGTCACTTCTCCCGTTACAGAATTTTAATCCAACGTCGACTGATTCACCAGCACTTGAGAAATGAGGACCAGTGAAGAAACAAAATAAGATGCGCAAAATAGCAAATAAACTAAATCCTCATAAGCCAAAGCAGTAAAAAAAAAAAAACCAGTTTGCAAAAAGTTGTATCCCATATACTAAGAAATGTTAAATAAGAAAGGTGAAAAGACAAGCTAGGTTTCATCATCTTATGAGCAAGATAGATACCACAACTTCACAGTATGTATTTACTTTGTCTCCCATATACTATATTACGCTACATGGATATCTCAGACATTGGACTTGGCTCAGATACAATCAGACCAGGCTTGGAATTGGGACACAAGTTCCAGGTATCACGACCTATAATGACTAGAAGACTGGTTTAAGACACCACGCGCAGGAATTTTCTGCAACAAGAAAATCTAATCGGATATCTCAAGTCCAACAGATTAACATTTAATGTTCACCAGAATAACATCATCTAATGTCAGAATGCTCGTCTTAATAAATGCCTCCTCTTATCTCACTGTATTCTACCTGATGCAAAAAATCGAAAGGACAGACACGATTATCCAGACTCTGTAAACAGTCATGTTAATTCACATGTCAGACTGTCAGTATCTAATTTTAACTTATAACATGGCTAGCATCATTAGATATGTTATGTTTAATTGACTTAAAAATTTGCAAAGAAATGACCACATGTATTGTCAGTGGGCACTCTCAGTGCTACTGTATACAATATTGGTTGGTAACACAATCAACACACATGGCATTTGTCACAACTCACAACTGCCAAGTTCGGACATAATTCATTGAACAGCGGATATCGCTCCATTTGGACCACCAGGCATTATTTATCTACATCATCCATATCTTCATCTTTCATGATAATACAAACCAAATCAAACAAATCACGATGATAAGTAAAGCAGAATGGAATACTCCAGTCAAACATCAATTAGTTGCTAATTAGGACAGAAGTATACAAGACAATCAAATGTCAATCATTAACTAATCAAGTTCTTGCAATACATCCGAAAAACCCCCAACAATTAATAATTTTCTCATCTGTAATCAAACATAACATAGAACAGAATATTCCTAACTAACCTCTGCATTGGAACCATCCACCCATCTTCTAGTGATGGTTGTAACCCGTAACCTCATTTGACCTTCAGGACCCTGATAACTACATACAAGTGACATCATGTAACTGATTAGTTAGGCCCACTATGAAGTGATGAATAAAGCAAAATGACAAGGTATCATACTTTGTTAAGAATTGTATATATAATTGTGGATTTGGAATTCCAGATTGGTTTGACCGTTCGCTTGGTACGATTTCAAAGAATACAGTCAAACAAGTAGTCCTATCAAGACCACACATCTTCCACGAAGTGGTATTTCCTTGGCCTACGACAACATCAGCACAAAGAGTTCCCTTCTGCAAATGTTAAATAAGACAGCAGTCCACTTCAGACAAATTCAAATTTCAAATTTTTGGGACAGAAAAAAACCATTTCAATATGTATCTTATGTCAATCAGTAAAATTAGGATTTAAGACAACCTTCTCTAAAGATGTACATGGCCCAATAATTCCCTCAATTCTGATATCCTTTGAACAGTTGATCTCAAGTGTCCCACTGGAACAAAATAATAATAATGAGAATTATTGTCTTCAAAAGAAAGCAGTACTAACAAAATAAAAGACAATAAAAGTGATCTAGATCATCACAGATCCGACAAAGATCGGCATAGACCCACCCAAGAAGTTTTTTATAATACACGTATCATATCTTGTAATGTGCTAATTTCTTACATTCTTAAAGTTTTTTACATGTGTTTTTCATAAATGACTTGCAAGAGATCCTAAAAACATTTTTTGTTTCATTATTGAGACAAAACACACACAAAAAAGAGTTCAATCAGGGTTTTAGATGTCTGAAACACAATGCCAGGAAAATATTTGTGTGGTCAACCTTAGATAGTTGGAACATTATGGTTTGCTTGTTGTTGTTGTAGGGATTCAAAATTGGAACCTGCCAATTAGGCCACCCCCAACCGGTAAGGGTCCATACAAACAAGGTGTGGTTTGATACTCGATTACTTGTATCATACCAATCTGACATACAGCTATTATCAGTACAGGACTGAGAATTTAGACCTTGGTTCTAGGTTCTGTTGATAAAAAATACTAAAGGAGTATAATTTGGAATAGATGGCAAAAGAAATATGCCAATCTTATATGCAACTGGCGGTTTTCCACTTATAAAAAAAAGAGACAAAGTTGTCATAAGGTTAAAAATGGATGATCACATTGACCGGTTTCTTTTACTTCAACATCTATCAATAGCTATGCATGAACATTTCAGCTGATAGATAGAAACAACAATGTGATCGATGTTTCTTTGAGAAGTCAAAACCATCACAAAGTCAACTATGATGCCTAAAGGATTTGAGTTTTGGTTAAAAGCCTGTAGGATCACATTATGTTCAATAATCTTGATCAGAACAAATTGGATTCTCGAGAATTCTCCAGTTGTTTCTGGAGCTTGTTGTAGCTCCCACGATGTTCTGGCATTGAATTTGATGTCAATCATTTCATAGCACATACGTTTCAAATCAATTTCTTTTATAGAGCTATTTCAAGTTTTGCTATTTACATACAGAGCAAGAAAATTACTTAAAAGAAAGACCAAGAGACTGTTGGCCATTTTCAAAAATGCGTTTGAAGGAGTCTTTAAAAACTGGGTGCCCGAAACTTTCAGCAAGAACAACAAGTCCACCTGTTCTTTCAACTGATACTTTCATCTCTGCAACCCCAACCTGAATTTACATGCAAAAGGAGAAATGACAACAATTATTGAATTAAATGAAAACAAACTTTGATGAGTTAGTTAAATCAACACATGGCAAATCCACAGCAGTAACATTCTGACAATAGAAAGATAAAATTAATGACAATAACAGCATATTTCCCTTTTTTAGCAATAAGAAAATTACAATCATAGAAGCTTCCTAAGGTAAGGCAAAACATTAGTGTTCAGGCTGTAAAACATTAACCTGAAAGTGATGCAACACCATCCACTCCACCAAAACACATTAAAAAAAAGGAAAATGAAAGGGAACAATATTATAAAAACACAACAGTTTTTTACATGTCAATTTCTGCAAGGTACTTTGCAAAGGATTTGTCTGCAAAACAGCTCACTGACAAATGTCCACAGGTTGTTATATAGTAAAAGAGCTGCTTTTAAAGTTGTGGTAAGCTATGAAAATATGATAGGAATTTAGTAAGGGTATCATAAAAATAATATGGGCAAAAAGCAGGGTTATCTTGTTGCATTCACATGCACGGTGCATCTTTGAAGATGTCCAATGCCAAGTACCACACAATTGCCATTAATAGCAATTAAAATAGTTCGTATAGGCACTTTTAAATACTACTAATTACTAACATGAAATTATTGCATAAAAATAACGTATGATAAAATTACAATCAGTGCAATAGCAAATTCTTCAAACAAGGATCCTCTATCAATTCATACACATACTGGTCAATTGTTTAACAACCTTAAAGCATGTCACGATAATCAAATTATCATACCACTAGCATGTCCAATATTCAGAGAAACCATGTAAAGCATAGTGAAATCTCCCAAATAATCACAGAGAAAATTCTTAATACAATGAAATGTGACTGAAACCTGATCAAGTGCAGAAGCAAATAGGTCCAATACATGGCCCTGGCTAACTAGCTGCTTGGCCAAATTTTCATAAAATTTAACAGCTTTGTGGAAATGTGGAGCAGCATCTTTATCAAGATCTTTATGAGAGCGAACTGGTTCTGACAAATCTTTTGAGACAATCTGCAAATCACAAATAAAGTGGAGACAAGAAGAATAAACTGAATATTAATAAGGAAAACAACTTGAGAATGTAAATGATGTAACAGAAATTTTGAAGAAAAACAGAAAAACCGATTGTTAATATCTTCACAGCTAAAGTTGTCTAAGATGCTCTCAGTTATCATGATTTCTTACTGCTTTTGTAAGCAGACTTCAGCTATGGGCCTTCATTGAAAGAAATTAACTGTAGATTTGCTTATTAAGAAAGTATCCAAGTAAAGACTTCGATTGACATATGCAGTTTGTACTAGTTAATTCATGATGTAAGTCACAGCCTAACAATCATAGAACACTCAACCCAATATCATTGTAGTCTTTGATTAAAAAGGCTTCTCTTAGCAAATGTTAGAAAAAAGATTATGGATCAGACTTTCCATCCCAAAAGTCAAAAATGGCCATACTTTGTAATGGTACATAATCATAGAACATAAATAAAAATGCCTAAAGGCAGATCAAGTCCGCTCAGCTTTCAGAATTCTATTCCAAGAAACAATAGTCAAGTTACAAATAAACCTAGAAAGCACAACTAAAATCAAAACACAAAAATAATTCTTGAAGAATTGAACCAAATAAAATTTATTAATACTTTATGGATCTGAGTATTCAGTATTGGATGGTACAAAAAAAGTATAAAATGTTTGTGTCAATGAAATGAGAATGCTGAGATAGATGTGTAAAGTTACTAAGAAAGAGAAAAATCAAACATAGCTCTATCTAAATGGGAAATAATAAGTTAAAATGATATGAACACATGTTTTAAATGAATTAAAAAGTATTATAGTTTGAAGATGTGAGATAATTAGCATCAATGATGTGAGAAATTGTAGATGAAAACTCATGAATATCTTATTAGAAACTATAAAAGGTTTAAATTTTCTCCATTATTTTGTCCAGAGCTCAATAGTGAAAAAGCGTAGTCCGCCATAGATAGTTGGGAATTTACGACTGGCTGTTGTTGTTATTGCAAGGATCACCTAGCATCTAGATCCAGCCCATGTTAGCTGAAGCAATGGATGGAGATAACAACAGACAGACAATTAAATTTATCATATGTAAGTGAAATCTTTCTCCCAACAAAGGTTCAGGAAAGAGTATGTTTGGACAAACCCACAAATCCAATGACTAAGTTATTTGCTTATTTGGTTTTCACTGTCACATTTAACCAAGGCTTCAAATACTGGCTGGTATGATATACACGGACCAGTATTTATTAGTCCAACTAGAATTGGATTCAATACCAGTTGGTATTATTATTTATTTTTCAGCTGGCATTTGGTGGTCTGGGTGAGTATGCTGCAAGGTACACCCATACTGTACCCAATCCAAGAGCCTACCGAAATTGGTATTGGATGGACATCTAAAAACTTGCATTTAACAGAAACTCAAATATGCAGACACCGAATTAATATGGGTCATAAATTCAAATGTTTCATTTCAAGCAAACTAATTACTAAATCCCAGAACAAGATTTGAAAACGAAGATGCACCAAATAAAGCAGGCATCTTTACCATTCCAGGGCCCTGCGTACATGGTCCACCAACCAAAGCTATGATGCGAGCCCCAGTACCAGGCACGCATGCTCCCAGTAAGCCAGCGGCAACACTTAGGGCAACCCCCGTGCAACGAAGAGCACGGCTCCCTGCTTCAACTGGCCACTGATCTGTCTGCAGCTCGTCCAGCAACTGCAACAGAACAAAAACAATTTTTAGCTCTAAGAGGGGAAAAAAGGTGGTCGATCAACTAATTCGAGGAATAGATTAAAAATCTCACCGAACTGAGAGCGTATTCACAATCTGCAGCCGGAAGCAGGAATCTATGAACCGATCCAGACGGATGAAACCCATTGGTCTGCGGCGCCTTGGTATACCCTGGCATTCCAACGGCGGCACCATGCCGGACACTCGAAGCAGAGAGCCCGAGCTGATCCAAGATATGGTCTTTCGAGATTTCCTTGATCCCCCTGAACACGTAGATCTTGGACACATCCGCGAACCCTAGCTCGTATAGATGGACCTGGGTGCCGAAGGTGAGCAGCCCAACGAGGGCGTTATCCGGGAGCAGGCCGATGGCCCGGCGCATCGCGGACTTGAGGAATCCTAGCTCCTCCTCGATGAGGCAGGTGTCGATGACGAAGAGGAAGACGGGGGGCGGCGGCGGGGCAGACGATGGAGCGGAGTGGTGGTCGAGGGGCGGTGGGGCGTATTCGACGGTTGTGCACTGGGGGTAGAGCTCGCCGGGGACATTGGCCTCGCTGATGCCGGCGTAGTGCGGGGGGAAGTGGTTGCGTGAGAAGCAGAGAGGGCAGATCCAGATCTTGGCGGCGAAGTCGACGCGGGCGAAGGGGCTGAGGACGGCGGAGCAGGGGGGCTTGCAGCGGAGGGGCTGGTAGGGGAGGACGAGAACGGAGGGGGAGGCGCGGATCGGGGTGATGGAGGCAGCAACGGGGATGACGCACTTGCTCGCCTCGATCTTGGAACGGGGCCAATTGTTCCAGCTCATACGGACGCCGTCGGGACCGTCGGGGTCCGAGGTGGCGCCACCCGTTCCGACTAGTTCCTCCGCCATGCAGACGGCGGTGGTGGCGGCAGCGTAAGCGGAGCAGCAAAGGAATGCTCGCCGGTGGCAGTTACGAATGGGAAACTTGGGGTGGGTCGGCGAAATGGGGGACGGACGCAGCGGTCAAGTATTTATGTCTTCGTTTATTGTCCGGTGCGTTGAGAGAGTCCGACGTGGTCGGATTCTTTAAATTCTACTATAATTAACTGCACAAACGGGTCGGGTTTTGTCATGCGGGATTGTTTTAATTATACTATAATTCATTGCACAAACGGGTCGGGTTTTGTCATGCGGGTCCAAACTATGACCGGCCCGTTAAATACGGATTTGGGCTTCAACGTGGCTGCGTCGCCTTCTCGTTACGCCTCTTTGGTCACTCTCACCGTCTCTCGTCGGAGGAGAGGAGCGCCGTGGAATCGATGCGATTCGATGGGTCTCCCACCTCCTTTTCGAAGGGGGAAAAATGGCCGCGGAGGTAGACGGTTTTCCTCCGATCTGAGCCGCCAAATTACGGCAGCATTGCCGTCCAGGTCCCGCCTTCTCTCTTTGCTGTTCCGCATCCATAATCAAGTGGGTGACTTCTTTTCTTAGTGTCATTACGGAAATTGCAGATTTCTGTGACGATCTGTAGATTGCGCTGGTAGAAGGCCGTTCGAGTGTTTTCTTAAATGCTTAAAGGCGACCGTCGAACATATAGTGAGGATGCCATTATTAGATTTTGCTTAGAGCTGGTGATACTGTTGGTGTGAGATTTTCAGAAAGGTGCCTGTTTGGATGATAAAACAAACATTTTGGATTTTTTTTTTCTTCGGTATCATTACTTTCTAAATCTGGATTGTGGAATAGGGTCTGTATCTCTCTTGGTTCGTATTTACCATTGAATGCAGTGCGGCCGTAGTAATAACATTGAGTTCAGGTGTTCTGATAATTTTTGCTCTCTCGCTCGTTTTCTTGGCCATTTAGATTAGTTACATTGATTGGACTAAATTGTTCGACGATTTTTATTTCCATATGATATCTCTAATGCACATCCCTGTAAAGATCCATTGTTGCTAGTCGCAATAGAAATTGGTTGTTGTTAGGGTTGGCAGAGATTTTTTTAGGTCCTAATAGAATTTAAATTACTTGGAGATAAGATAGAAATTTAAGTATGAAAAGAATTCCTTGGGAATTAGGGTTTAGTTGCTTTAAATGAGGAGGTATTGAGGAAAAGCACATGTTCCTAAGATGTTTATATTATTGGTATTCATATGAGTGGCTGTACAAGAGTTTTGAGTTTGAGTTTGGATTAACTCTTTGAGAGATGGATTATCTCTGTGAGAGAGTCTTGTAACGTATATAGAGGTAGTTTTTTCTTCGGATGATTTTTAAATGTATTAAGTATCTGATTTATCCAATGCGCAGCTAAATCTGCTGCTCTGTTAAAATTCCTTTGTAAATACTTATGTTGTCCTTTAAGCAAACCTTAGTTTGCTTCAAGAAAAATTGATGCAGCTGCAGCAAGCTTTATGCATAATAAGAGTTTTGGGATTGCAAGCAAGGTTCCAGTTGTTCTCCAATGAAAGTTTCTTGTTTCTTTTGAAAGCCTTCTGCCAAGATGAATGCAGTAGCTGCTCATGGAGTATATTCATCACACCCCCTGATTGAAGATACTCCAACCTCTATATGGTACTAATTGTAGAGACATGACAATGTAAGCTGATTTAATGCAAATATTTCAACCTGTTGATGGTCAACCATGCTCCTATATCTAAGCATGTGAAAGAACTTAATTCACGTAAACCTAGAAATGAACAGGAGTTTCATGGTGAGAGGTCATGAAATAGGAGACCTCTAGATTTTGTGGCCCAGCAGAAAACCTGCATCCTTTTCTCTGCAGAGTTACTTAAGTAGGTTGCATTTGGTATGGATCTCTAAGGGACCATTCATGACCCCTTTGCTGGTTCAGGAAATTACTGTCTTCGGGATGGATTATTGACCATTACAGAGGAGACTTATGTACATCCATGGAGGTAATATCTGTCTAAAAGAAATGTATAAAATGTAAGTTTCGATGACCTAAACAGGACTTGGGATTAAAAGGATCTAGTCATGACTGGATAATTAGCCTTTAACTTAACTTTGTTGAGCTTGAACTTAATATCTAAAAGTTAATAGTAATACACCTATCGGACCTTTATAAGTCAGTCTTATTTGTAGCTCACTTCCGATGACTATCTTATCATTTGAATTTTTTGTTTAGCTTTTGTATTAATTGGGACTTATCTTATTTTTATGCAGTCTTAGAAAGAGGTACTCGGCTTGAAGGTGAAAGCTTAAGGGTTAAGTCAAAAGGTGGAGGACTGATGAATCTAGTAAAGATTGATTACTTTGAATCTGCCAGGTACATGATTGGTGGAGCTTTTACCACGGGAAAATGATGATCCAGACCTTCCTAGAAGATGATGAGCTCCGAAACTTTCATAATGTTAAGCAAGTCTGAGATCGAATGCTCATCCGACAACTTTACAATTGGATGCTTGAGATGCTAAAGTTAATAAAGTCCTTTAATTTGCAACTCAAGAAATTGGGATAGATTGATGGCATATTTGGAATCATGTTTTGTTGGTTTTGATAGATGATGAGTGTTTCACTTTAAATCTGTGGAGCTATATCAAGTATGTTGTTGGCACCTATTTTAGAATTGTTTGCAAGCAAATGTCATTTGCATTCCTGTGTGCTCAGCTTCCACCGGCATAAGATGTTATACTTTACTCCATTTTATCCCACCTGGACATATATGTGTATTTCGATTTTGTTCATGTTACAGTCCCATTTTGGTTGGTTTATGTAATCATTTCAGTCTTGTAAACGTTGGTTATGTGTAATCGTCACTTATAAGCAAAACTGTTCAGAAATATATCATCTAAGCAGTCATTTTGAGGGGTTTTTTAGCTCCATAAAGTGATGCAAAGTATCAACCAGTATAATATCGAGAAGCTACATGGGTGAAGCAATCAACTAAGTTCATGAGAAATGATATTGGAGCAGAACAAATACATTTATAAACACTTGGCATGCAAACATGAGGGATGTGTTGAGGGCAGCCAACACGCGTGATCGTTTGAGGGAAATTAGCGTAAAAATATAAGGAAAGAAGTCGTTAAGATGAGTGGGCATTCAAGAGTGGCTAGAGGAAAAATCACAATGTAAGCTAAAGGAACTTGGTGTTGAGCGCGACAACAAGTTCCCGTCAAGATAACATTGAACAACCTTTCGCAAGTTCGCACGTTACCTTGACGGGAACTTGTTGTCGCGTCCAGCACCCGGTGAGCAGTTGTTTGTAGACTTGCAGCTATTCGTTCAACCTTCTAAAGTCATTGTTTTCCCTCTCTCCCTCTTTTCTCTTATGCACGCAAGGTACTCGCTGAATTGCTTGTAAAGCTTCTCCTCTTTTCGTGAGACGTCGGGACTTGTCCGTCGCTCGTTCTTTCGAATTAATCAACTTTCTCTTTTTACAGGTCCTTCGGGACCTGCGAGAGGTTGCAAGTGGGCTGATCTTTGCGGAGTAATATCGCAAGGGCGAAGCGCGACTTAAGCAACACAAGCTACGTTCGCGTTTTTGCTGTAAAGGTGCCTCGCGACTTAGGAAAGACAAGCTAAGTTCGCATTTTGACCACAAGGGTGTCTCACGCCTTAGGCAATTCCAGCTAAGACCGTGACAACACGGTATTTGATATAATATTTGTAGATGTACGTGCATTTTGATTTTGTTCATAATTTATACAATATATAAAGAGCTTGTAATAGGTTTAACAATCACATTTTGATTATTTTTTTGATCATTTTAGTCCTATAAATATATGTTGTATGTAGTCATGAGACTATACTATCGAAAAATAAACCATCTTGGATAGTCATTTTGAGAGTTTTCTGTAAAGTAATTTTGAGTATCAACTAACAGAGCATTCTAGAGCTACTTAGGTGGCATGTGGTTGGATAGCCATTGGGGTAGTGTTTATGGTTGGTTCAGTACCTTGTTTTATAATAAAGTCATAGACACTTGTGGAGACTTTTGATCATGATGAATTATCTTGAACCCTTTGTTATATGACTGTAAAGTCTTATGATTTATATTGCCTATCAAAAGTTTCCTGCTTATGAGATCTTGGGTTAAACGCCTCGTATAACTCATATTCCTTTTTGTAGATCATTAAGAAATCATAAAAGTTCTTAAGAAGATTGATATTTTACAAACAAATAAGCAATAATATCGTATAACTTAAGTAAAATATGCTAAGATCCTGACAACTCTTTTGCATGGTGTCGCTATGTTAGTGTAAATAACTTTTTAGCCATGACCTCGGGGCTGACGCGGCTTGGTTCGGGTCCGGATGATGGGTCGCCGGTTCCTTCGCGAGGGGGTTCCTTGCCTACGCGCCCGGAGAGAAGCGCCTCGCCTTCATTCCTGCACATAGGTCGGGACGGGAGAACTCGACCTGACCCCTCCGACGATCGAGTCAGTCAACAATCGTAGTGGGGTTGTTTTCTCCCTCCTTTCCCTCTTCGTTCAGAATGTAAGGGTATTTATAAGGGGGGTTCGGTGTTACCTGATGCGCCTGCCCGCAAGGGGTAAGATCGTACCTTCTGATGGCGTCTGACATTACTATCGGCGTAGCGTGTGGAATCGAACCTGAGCGATCGTTAATGAGCCTCGGTTGGCGTTTTGACCTGTGTCAGTCACGCGGTGTCGGACTAACAGGGGAGCGGGACGTTAGCGGGTGTCATGCAAGTCTTATCGTAATTATTACCCTCATCACGCTATTTGTTCTAGTGCATTGTCACAAGTTAAGATTGTTAGAAGATTTACACTGCTGTTTCATTTTCTTCTTTTTCTATACATAAGATTCTATTTTTGTGCTTCTTTGATGACTCGAAAGTAATCCGTGCGTTTCTCCTCTCGAACTTATATCTTAAACTTCTGAGTTGAAGAGCAAAGTATATAGAACCATTTGTATTGTTATGTAACCGTTGATTTGAGTAGAACATTTCCTCATATATTAAAGCTCGAAGAGGACGGTAACGAAACTTAGTCGTACAGGTTTGGGGCCAATCGCGGCCTGGCCGCCGCCATCAGTGGCTTGGCTTTGGGCATGGTCATGCCGTAGACCTCCTCGGTGTCGATCTCCTCACATCGGACCCCCTCCGGCGGCGACCAGTCGAAGCAATGGAAGAGCGTGGCGAGGGCCATCAGCACCATGGTCACTCCCAGCGGCGCGCCGGGGCACCTCCGCTTCCCCGCGCCGAACGGCAGGATCTTGAAGTCGGCCCCGTGGCTGATCTCCACCCGCCCGCCGCTGCCCTCCGGCGGCAGGTGTCGCTCGGGCCGGAACGCGTCGACGTCGTCCCAGACACGCCTGTTCCGCCCCAGCGCGTACGTGTTGATGAACACGCGCGTCTTGGCGGGGATGTCGTAGCCCATGAGCTTGGTGGCCCTGGTGGACTCGTGAGGGATGAGGAACGGCCCCGCCGGGTGCAGTCGGAAGGTCTCCCTCACGACGCACCGGAGGTACATCAGGTGGGCAAGGTCTGATTCCTGCACCAGGCGATCCCTCCCGACCACCCTGTCGAGCTCCTCCTGGACTTTCCGCAGCACCCCTGGGTGCTTGATCACCTCCGTCATGGCCCATTCGTTTGTCACTGCCGATGTATCCGTCGCCGCGGCAATCATGTCCTACGCCGAATTGATCGACATCATGATGCAGAAGTCATCCTCTCGAGAACATGAGTGGTGGATACGGCATACCTGCATAAGAGCTTTGATCTCTGTGTCGTCCATACGTTCCTTCCCATCCTCACCTGGCAAGGAGAGCAGCACGTCAACAAAGTCCATTGCTTCTTTGTTCTCGCCATCGCCAGCTTCCTTCCTCCTCGCCATGGCTTCCCGGTGCTCCTCGATTATCTTCTGGTGGAACCTGTCCATCCTCTTCTCCACCTCCCTTATCTTCTTCTCGCGCCCGAGCGGGTCGAGCCACCTCCACAGCGGCAGGTAGTCGCCGAGATAGATCAGCCCCAGGAGCCAGAACAGCTCGTGGGTGATGTGCATGAACTCTGCCGCCTCGGCCGGCCCGGCCAGCTCGGGTCCGAAGTACTGCTTTCCCAGCAGCATCCTCGTCACGTTGTTCATGGAAAAGTTGCCCAGGAACTGCCGCAGGTTGACGGGCTCCCCATCTCGGGCCTTGCGCCACACATCTCGGGCGAGGTGGCAGGCCTCGATTTTCCGGTGGCCCGAGAACGACTCGATCTGCTTCGTGGTAAGCAAGTGCTCCATGCAGGTTCGCCGCATCCGCTTCCAGTGCGAGCCGAACGGGGCCAAGGCGACGTCGCGGCAGCCGTAGGCGAGGTGGACGGCGGCCAGCGTCCGGGGCCGGGAGGCGAACACGTCATCCTGCCGAAGTAGGATCTCCCGGATGACCTCCGGGTCGTCGGTGGTGACGGCGTCGACGGCGCCGAGTCGGAGGTAAACGAGCGGCCCGTGGGCTGAGGAAAGTTGGGCCATGTCCTTGTGCGGGAGTGGGCCCAATAGAAGGAGGTTCCCAAATATGGGCCACCTTGGTGGGCCCGGTGGCAGGCTCAGTTTGGACTTCCAAGCAACCCTTGAGACCAGAGTGAATCCCAACACAAGAAGTAGAACAAGGAGAGCAACGGAGACCAGAATACCCACAGGATGAACCATCTCCGTATCACCGAAATATCATCAACAGTAAGTAGAGATTTGCGAGAGCATTTGTATTTATAATGCGAAGGCGATCATGATTTGTCTGTGTTGATTCTATTAAAGTTAGGTTACCGAGAACAGTGCATGACCTTGACATGGACAAGTAGGAGACGTGGAGGAGGCGGCTTGGGCTCTGTTAGGACAAGAATGTGGCTGCTGGTAGCAGGTGAGCCATGCTTTTGGCATTTAGTCGAACAAGTTATGGGTGTTGCATGATTAAGCATTTAGCAGACTAGTATATTTTCAGATTTAGTAGATAACAGAAGTGCTTGAAACTATCTGCTTTAAATGCTCTTGGCATTTAATCAAACAAGTTATGGGTGTTGCATGATTAAGCATTTAGCAGACTTGTATATTTGCAGATTTAGTAGACAACATATGTGCTTGAAACTATCTGATTTAAATGCTTTTGGCATTTACTCAAACAAGTTATGGGTGTTGCATGATTAAGGATTTAGCAGACTTGCACATTTGCAGATTTAGTAGATAACATATGTGCTGCTTTAAATGCTTTTGTTGCTGGAAAATAACATACCAGAAAGTGCATTTCTTGGCAACCAACAAAAACATATGAAATCAGGAAAATTTCCTGATTTATTTACTTGTTTATTCAAGAGAGGTTGGGGGATGGTACTGACTATTTAAATGATTTCAAGAGAGGTTGGGGGATGGTACTGACTCTTTAAATGATTTCAAGAGAGGATGGGGGATGGTACTGACTCTTTAAATACTTTAAATTATTTAGACTTCAAACTAAGCTGCTGCCTCACATAATTTTTTTGACCAAGAAGATTGATAAGACATTTCACATCTTTATATTTCATCCTTATATTAGGGAAATAAACTAAATTGGCAGAGGATGAGGCTATGACTCTGATCTGTCTAAAGTATAATATTATTTATATATATTGAATTGGTCAAAGAAGGACAGATGCTGATTTCTCTCTCTTTTTTTGCTTCCTGTAGGAGCAAAGGCAGTCTAAAAGTGTATACATATTGAATTGGTCAAAGAAGGACAGATGCTGATTTCTCTCTCTTTTTTTCTTCCTGGAGGAGAAAAGGCAGTTAGAAGTGTATATATATTGTATTGGTCAAAGAAAAATTGCTGACTTGCTGCCTACTCCTTGTTTGAATTAGATCAATTTGGATTCTAAAGGACAAGGATTGCAATTTTTAATTCAAGTAGTTCTCATGTTTGTAATCTGATATAGAAGTTCTATCTCTTTTATGCCTACACTCCATGATTTTGCTTTACACACCCCAAAGAAAATTTGCTGCCTACATAATGTTTGAATCTTAGAATGAATTCAATTCCAGAAAACAGCATTCACATTTTATTTTGTTTACGTAATTTCCATTGTGAACATCACTTCCAAATAACCTCTCAACAGTTCTTCTCCATTGTTGTTCTCATCTGCTGCCCTCCCTTTACCTTTTCTAAGTGGTTGCAATGATCAAAGTTATCTTCTTTTTTTTGGTCATTCCTGACTCAACCATCTCAGTCCTTCAAAAATGGCAGCTTAATTATGCTGCAAGTCATAGTTTTAAGTGGTGACCTTTTAGGTAATGAGGGAAAGAACAAATAAAATAACTACAGTTCTAGAGAGAAGATGAGAGGGTTGGAAAAAAATACATGTTTAAGTCACCAAGCAATCTAATGAAGTAAAAACAACTTCATCAATTCATCAAATCTTAAATAACAAGAGTCTTTTTGTGGTCTGTGTTTTACTCTGTCCAAGTCCCACTTTGTGACTTGTTCCTAAAGTTAGGATGCATTACCTTGAATCAAACTTGTCTAGCAAATAATAAATATATCTTGAATGGAATTTGAGTTTGTTAGACCTCTCTATCCTCTTAATATTTCATGTCAAACCATTTTTTCATCAGAAATAGCTTGTATTATATATGATTATACTCAAATTCTGGAGAAAAAAAATATGAGATTAATTTTTTGGAGGAAGTCATAAGCCAAAGTGACTAACTTAAAATGCTTATGTTTAAATAATAAAAAAACAAAATTTCTCATATCACATTAAGTTTGATAAAAATAAATCAATATTATATGTAGAGAGAGGAAAAATGATGAAATTGTTTTTTTTTTTAAAGAAAACATTATTTGAGCAGTGCATATGTATGTGTGAATAATAAAGTCAAATATGTTGCTTAGACCTTTGATGAGAAGGTTTGAAGAACCAAAGTAGCACTGATAAATGAAGCATTTGATCATATCTCATGATGATTTATGTAATATGTTCGTATTATTCATTGAGAATTAAAATTGTTTCATATCATCTTATAAAGGAATAATTATATTTAGATTAAACATAACTTCTTAAATAGTGTGGGTCCTACACATTAGATTTAGATCGATGAGATGACACAAAGTTTAAAGTAGTAATTTCATTTAATGATTCTTTATTTTTTTTTATGTCATCCATAAGTCCCGTTCTATAAAAATCTTATTATTTAGAGCCATCTTTTACTATATATAATTTTTTTTACTATTTATAATCCTTTAAAAAATAATAAAAAATATTTTTTTATTAATTACAGTCTCTCTAATTTGATGTCAACGACGACGCTGTCCTCATCATCCCTCCGTAAGCGCTTAGCTCCCCATCCACCTGCATCGCCGCCTCCCCCTCTCTCCTCCTCTGTTTAGCACTCCAAAGCCACAAGCCAAGGGAGTACAGTAAGCAGCGCTTGCCAATCCACTACAATCGTATCATGAAAACAACGACGACGACGACAACTTTGCGGATCCGCCCGCCAAAGAATTAGCTTCCCCTCCACCAAGTCTCTTCGGCGGGGGCGGCGGCGAGCTTCGAGGTACTGTCACAACTCCTTCCCGCACGATTCGCTGGATGGATTGTTCGTGTTCCCGTCGTTTCTGTTCTACGTCTGCTTGAAGCGTCAGAAAGATTCCGTTTGGAGGGTGGCAGAAGCTCCCTTCAAGAGTTTGCGCGCGGTTTGTTTGATCGCTCAAATTTCTCTTCTTCTTTTGTTGTTCCTCGAAATTAAAAAAAATGATTTTTCTTTTCTCCTTCTGCTTCGTTCTTCAAAGAGAAAAAGATTGCGTCTTGCGTCTTGTTCCCTCAAATTTCTCTTCTTCCTTTATTGCTTCTCGAAAGAACAAAAAGAATTTTCTTTTGATCGTGCCTTTTTGTTCTCTTTCTTCTCTTCTTTCTTGAAAGAGGAAAATGATTGATTTTCGAGTCTGCACGGTTTCTTCGCGAGTTTTGAGATGGCGCGATGAGAATCCAATCTTTTGTGCTAGACTACTTTTGGAGATGATGGGGTTCTTCCCGTCCGCTTATTGCGGAACAAGTGGGTTACGTTCGTTGATGCGATTATAACGGGTCTGTTTGGTTTCTTTCTTAAACAAGCGGCCCTGTTTCTTGAATTAGTTTGATAATTGCCATCCTGTTTCTTCTTGAAAGAGGAAAAAGAATTCCACTGTGAGCTTGTACGCGTCCGGTTTCGAGAGTTTTTAGTGGTTTGAGCGAAAGCTTTACCGGACAGGCTTTTCACGAATCCGGATTTTTTCTGTTATACGTCTAAAAAGGGTTGATTCTTGCTGTCGGCTTTAGCGTATCTAGTGGCTTTGGTTCGTTGAAGCGATTATAATGGACCTATCTATAGAAGATATATTCTGTGGTGGCTAACACTTTTTTTTTGTTTTCTTTTGGCATTTGTCCGTCGATGGATCTGGTTAGAAGAGACGTCTAATATAAAGAGAAACCGGGTTAAGTGATTGGAGTTTGAGGCTGTTCAGAGCCATGGGTTTCAAGCCGCTGATGTGGTACTGCCAGCCGGAGAAGCATGGGGCTTGGTCGACGGTGGTGGAGAACGCTTTTGGCCCGTACACGCCTTGTGGTATGGAGAGCTTGGTGGTTTGCATCTCCCATTTGGCCCTCTTCGGTGTCTGCTTCTATCGGATATGGAGGACTAAGAGGGACCACACTGTCCAGCGGTACTGCCTGAGGTCTCCATATTACAATTATTTGTTGTGGCTGCTTGCAGCATACTGCACTGCGGAGCCATTGTTAAGGATGGTGATGGGCCTTTCTGTCACAAATCTGGATGGGTACACAGGTCTGGCTCCATTTGAGGTGAGTGCCCAATTTGTCTGGATATTTTGTCTTGTTTTTAGTGACTCATTACTCAACTCTCTCTTTCATTGCTAAAAGAGAGTTCTTGGATTTGTTGAGTTGATAGTTAATCAAGTGATAATTTTTCACTTCATTGCTAAGCAATTTTATCTAGTTAAGCTAATAGTGCTCGATGATTCCCTTAATAGTTCTCCAACATGATGCTCGGACAAACTTAGTCTGAATATGCTATGTGGTTATTTTGTTTAGGGTGATATATTTAAGGTAATTTCTTCTAAAGAAAGAAAATTTCCCAGGACAGAGATATGCTTTAATCAACCATAGCAATTTCTGCTTTTGTATGGTAGGCTTTTAGCATCCTTAAAGTTCAGTAAAATGATAATAGACAAAAATAAAATCTCTTTTGAAGCATTTCTATTACATCTTGCTTCACTGAATCGTCCTACGTCTTTCATAATGTCTAGATTCATGACAATAGGTGTACCACCGACGATAGTATATTTCACCTGTTGGCTCTGGACCTTTCTTGACATAATCATATTATATTTTGTTTTGGTTTTGTAGCATAAAACACCCACATTCACAAGCTCATTTTACTATATTATCTTCTTCTTTCAGGTAGTTACATTGCTTATTGAAGCTGCTGCTTGGTGCTGTATGCAAGTGCTGATAATAATGGAGACAAAAATCTATATACACGAGTTCCGGTGGTATATTCGCTTTGTAGTTGTCTATGTTCTGGTTGGTGAAATTTCTATGTACAACCTTGTACTATCGGTGAGACAATATTTTGACAAGTAAGTTTCTTGAAGTGTCATGTTCATTGCGCATATTCTTTTGTAGCCTGTATCCAAGCATGTAACTTGGATTCAGTTTTTAGAAATTTCCTAAGCCTTGAATTCTTGTAAATGAAAATAATAAGCTGCCTTAGTTTTATAATGCATGAAGCAATTGTCTCAGAGCCTGAATTTAGCTAAAATGTGGAGTATCATGAAATGAACCAAACAAATTCATTAAATCAATTGTTCAAATTTTGTAATCTCACCAGGCTTAGCTTCTTAAACCTAGTAATCAGAGGAATTCATGCAAGGATATTGTTTCTGTGAAATTCCTTCAGTTTGAAGATTCCTCAACAAAGTTATTAAAGGGGTAATTTTTGTTAAATGTTTTGGTAATGTCTAGGACATCTTGAAGTCTCTCATGATATTATGCATTACTTGCTTTATCTGGCTAAAATTCTTGAGCATCTAAGCAGAACTAAAGCATCATTACCATTTTGTGCTGTATGCAGATCAATTTTCTATATTTACACCAGCGAGATAGTATCCCAGGTTTGTATCGATTCTTTCTTGTATCTTACAAATATCAAATACAATTTACTTTCAGGTGGTTTTCTACGGATGATATTCCCTCTTCTTTATTATTTGCATCTAGAACCTACCCTCGATAAAGCTTTGTTCACAATGTCATCTTCTTCATAGTGATATTAAACTTTAAGCCGTACATTTAAGTGGCCAAAGTTTGTGAACTTCGCTAAATATTCTTGTATTTCACATGCAGTTTTTGTTTGGTATCCTTTTGCTTATCTATGTTCCAAGTTTGGATGCTTATCCTGGAGACAGTCCAGTTAGAACCGAGGCATTAATTGACAACATGGACTATGAACCACTTCCTGGAGAAGAGCATATATGTCCTGAGAGGGAAGTCAACATGTTTTCCAGTGAGTATATTGAAGGCTTAATTGTTTTAAGTGATGGCTTGATAGTATTAAGCAAAAATTTCCTTGTTACCATATCTTGGGCGATGACTTTCTATTTTCTCCTTAGAAATATTCTTTTCATGGATGACTCCTCTCATGCAACAAGGCTTTAAGAGGCCCATCACTGAGAAAGATGTTTGGAAATTAGATTCGTGGGACCGGACGGAAACTCTGAATGGCAGGTATTTGTCCTCAATCCCTTGGCTAGTTTCTCACAGAATCATAAATGTTAACTTTTCAATTCCTTCTAATGGATTCTTGTTTCAGGTTCCAGCAATGCTGGGCTGAGGAATCTAGAAAACCTAAACCTTGGCTGTTGAGAGCACTGCATCGCAGTCTCGGAGGAAGGTACGAACTATAACCTACTAATTGTGCAAGTTTTGTGTTGCAATTATATGTTGGGGGGATATTTATTCTCTGTAATACCTTGGGGATTTTTCTCCGATCTAATATTTCGGTTTCTCTTTGACTTTCTCGACAGATTTTGGCTTGGTGGATTTTTCAAGGTAACACATGGAAATTCTTACAGTTGTCTTTTACTTTGATTTAGCCTTTTTTTTTTCACTGAAATTGGAATGGAATGAACTGCATTGCTAATAATTGACCCAATAAACAATGCTTTCAATTATCTTTTTTATGGAAATTCCTTATGTAATTACAGTTTGTATTGATGTTTCCATCAATTTTGTGGAAGCATCCATAAAATTTATGTTGCGTGATGAAGAAATAAAATTGTCGGAAAATTTCATGAATGGCTAGACTAATTTGTATGGATGAAACCCGGTTGATGGACAATATAGTGCAAGTTGCATATTGCAGAGTACCAACTTCATTTATCTACTGGGTGGGTCTTCTTGGATAATTCTTTTTCCTTCTTGTCTCAGATTGGTAATGATGCATCTCAGTTTGTTGGTCCACTAATATTAAACCGCCTATTACTGGTATGTTATTTTCTGACAAACCTGAATTTATAGAATTTTTTATCTTATTTTATGCTGTGTTTTCACATTGTTGCTCATTTTAATATGTGTTTATTTATTCAGTGGCATTTTTTTGACGTAATTAGCAAAATTATGTGGATGCAATTCTTTTTCAGATTTAATTTATGTGCCAAAAATGGAACACTCTAGTTTCATGAAATTTCTATTGACACGTGGTACTGGTGTAGGACAATCAAAAGGTTTAGGCTGATGGGTTTAGGGAGAGAGCCGGTGAAAAAAGGTGACACAAAAGAGGGGAGATTCAACAATTCAGTCGATCTATGGGGAATTTGATTTGAAACCATGAAAGAACAAGTAGCGCAAATTCAAACATATACCAATTTTGAGGAGGGAGAAAGATATTGATTTGCCCTCTTGGCTAGCCTCACTAGGTTGTGATTTTTATCTGCTATTCTCCAATGCTGGGTTGTTCCAGCAACATCAGGCTCTCACTAGTTGGATGGATCGTGTATGGTCAAGGGAAAGTCTAGGATAGTAGTGTCTGGGGTTTAGAGATTTTGTAATGGTAGAATTTATATGAGTAGGATATTTGGAGAAGACAGAAAAGGAAGATAAGAAATAATAGATAACTTATTGGACTCACCCCAAGATAGAAAGGATGATAGGAAATCATCAATCAAGATTTGTGATCTTTAATCAATTCAAGTTTTAATTGCTTCCATCTTTTTCTTCTCCTTGTGCTATCTAGGAAACTAAAATAGAATCATGGAAAATGCTGCCATGTGGCAACTTATGTTTTTTTTACAAAACACCCTCTAAAATACTAATATTATTAAAAAAATAGATTGAATTGAAAACATGTCAATTGACCTTGAATCCAATTATCATCACTGTCTAAAGGTATTACTGATGAACTTTCTTCTTTCCATGCCTAGTACAGAACTGAAAAGTGTCTTGATTTTCATGAGGTATGTACAAGTTCAAGCCTATGACCAGCTTGTGGCTTGCCAAATTTGGGTTAAAACCACTTAAGACACATGCAAAAGTCAAAATTCCAAGATTTTGCCTGGTCTTAGTTGAAGCCCAGTAAGTTCTAACTGATAATGGTTGGTTGAAATACTTAAGACCTTGATGGTTCCTGGTTAACTGGTGACCCTCTCGATCCTTCCCATTGTTCTGTTTCTCCCAACTTTCTCTTCATCCAGCTCCCTCTTGCTGACATTCCATCTGTCTCCCGTTCTTCGACAAAACCCTCCATTTGGGCATATTTTTAGATGAGGGCTACCACTTCAAGAAGAAGAAATCAAACAAATGTATCAACACCTTGATATAATACAATACCTATATCATAGTGCTCTCAAAGGGGATCAATACAGGGTCAGTACTTGACACAACATTCCTTGATTTGAAATTTTGAACTGTATTTTTGTTGTGCAAAAAATTCTTAGGCATATCTGCAGATGTTATCTTTATTGTAGATTAGTCTTAGGGCTGAAAATTTTCAGAACATTGTCAGTGATATTTTCTTCTATGATACTTGACTACAAGAACACAAGTTGGATAGATTAGTATGTTAATTTAATCTAATTTTACCATTGGAATCCACCTTTCTTTTATTAACTAGGGTTGTTCGTTGTTTAGTTAATTATTTATTACATAATTTTTTGAACGGACTTGATGTTTTCTAGTTAAATGAAACCTAGAATGCTATAACTATTACAGCGTCACTTAACGTGTGATGCTGATTCAGTTCTGTCTTGACCCAGGCTTGATGGGCTAACTGGCTTATCAACTTCGTTGAACCCAAACCATTGGTCAGAATGCCTGAGCTGAAGTCAATAGTAGTACACCTATCTGACCCTTATAAGATAATCTTAGTTTTGCCTACTCTCGATGTGGGACTTTTCGGGGTGTTGCAGGTTCCTTAGTTTGTCAATTACCCCAATGGGGGAAGAATTACTTATCAGCATGGCAGAAATGGAGCAGAGTGTAGCAGTGAAGGTGGTATTAGGTCATTGCCGTGCTGTTGTCGTAGAAGATCTTGGTACATATGGTGAGGATGGGGAGATGAGGAACTCAGTCTAGGCACAATGGTGGTCTGAGATGATTGGGATTGAGGCTGCAACCATGGGCCGCAAGTTCCAGTTGAGTGGTCTAGATGGGAACCAGGGTGATTTGAGTCTGTGGGGACACTCACTTTGGGAGAGAACATCTGCACTGAGGTTTTGGGATTGTAGAAAGAAGTCTTACATGATGGTGGATTTGGAATTTGGGCAAGAAACTCCATATCTGTATTGTAGTTCTTCAGAATGTGCATGAGTTCAATTTTTTTGATCTGTTTGTAAGAGGAAAAAAAGATATCTGTAAAGGTGCCTCTTGGTTGCCTGTACCCTATACTTAGTTATAGACCTTCCCCAAGGATGGTCATTAAAGATGAACATTGAACATGACCTGGGTTGATCCATGATGTCTCCTCCTGTTAGGTACATACAAATATGGATATATGTGTTTATAATGCATATATGTATATAGGTAAAACAGGTGACAGAAGGTAGGCTTTTTGCTTAGAACATTTGAACCACAGCACAAGTAACTGGTTTGTTTGCTCATTTATTATGGTTTTATTTTTGCTGTTCTACTTCAGTTTCTGGTCTTTTACTAAACATGTTCTGTTTTTCTTTAATTTTCTATTTGTTGTTGATTTTTCTTAAGATAAATCTGAAGTTTGCTGACATGATATGCAGTCCATGCAACAAGGGGAACCGGCATGGACTGGCTACATTTACGCATTCTCAATCTTTGCTGGGGTGGTATGTGCTTCTATCTTACGCATACATATTTTTGGTGCAGGCATTTTCACTTCATAATGTTGATGAACATGTATCTAGTTATTATTTATCCAAATAACTAAAGAGGGCTTATCTGAAAAATGTCAGTGTACATCAATGTATCTGATCATGTGATGTTCAGTATTGCCCTCCATGGAATTAATAAGCTAAGAGACTGATATGGTTAGGAGTGACTTAAATATACATTGGAAGGTTGTGGATGTGGGGAAGACGGGCACAGGGGAAGAGGAGCAGCTGGAAGGTGAAGTCAAGGCAACATGCTGAGAGATGTCTTAGTATTGCCTTCAATTGATTATTAAAGATGCTTTTCAAAAGGAGATGCCACAATGAATTGGAACAGGCCTTACATGAGAATGAAGGGAAGAACTAGAAATCAAGCGCCACATATAGTTTAAAAAAAAAAATCACATATGTACATATTGATATATGACATAAAATGCAAATATGGTTTTTGTAATTTAGCCAGATATGTAGTGGTCTATGGCTCTATGCACATATACATTCTGATATGTTTGTGTTGTCATTGTTTTAGCTTTCAACTAAGAGAATTTCATTCCTAGTGAACCTTCTCATTAGGGATGTGATACCTGGTGATATTGGCTGTTTGATCTCTCTGATACATTATAGTGTGGTTCCTGTTCTCCACATGGTTCAAGAGGGAATAGCTCTAGTAGTGAGAGCAAAAATTTGGACATTTGGGTGTCTTTGTGTTTTGACCCAGATTCAACAATTGCTTATAAATGAAAACCAAAAGCACGTTTCATCATATAGCAATTGTTGAACTTATGAAAAAGGTCTTTTCAATATTTTTGGTAGCATAGTTTCTCCCTTTTCAGTAAATATTGAGTTTAACTGTTATTTTTATTTTTATTTTCCTTTTCTGCTGGCATCTTTGCAATTGCATATAATTTTGCAGAAGGCTATATTGTTATCTTTTTGCTTGCTGACATATATTTTGATTTCAGGCACTGGGAGTATTATCTGAAGCACAATACTTCCAAAATGTCATGCGTGTTGGTTTTAGACTGAGGACTACGTTGGTACGCTACGCAAATATTACTGTTCTTCAACACTAGGATTAAAATTTAAGTTACATAAAAGTGCGTAGTTAACCTTATTCTGGAGGTACTTTGTTGCAGACACATTTAGAATAGTCTAATATCATGGTTGATGTGTATCCTTTCTGCTATTCATGTCATTGCTATATGTATCTCCTTCCTAATTATGGTCAATATTTCTTTCGTACCATAAGATACTCTGAATTAAGGTATGTAATTTCGTACTGTACCGGAGTTTTGACGTTTGCTCGGTACGGTACGAAACTGTATACCGAGCGGTATACCGTTCGGTATACCGCTCGGTACATATATATATATATATATATATATATATATATATATATATATATATATATATATATATATATATATATATATATATATATATATATATATATATATATATATATATATATTATAAAGGCGATGTCGCATTGCCTCGGCGACGTCGCCTTTTCCTTCTCCCACGCGGGGCGACGTCGCCTCGTTTATATATATATATATATATATATATATATATATATATATATATATATATATATTTATTTATTTATATAAAAAATATTTTTATAAAAGGCGACGTCGCCTTTTCCTTCTCCCATGTGGGGCGACGTCGCCTCGTTTATATATATATATATATATATATATATATATTTATGATTATATATATTTATATATAAATATTTATATATAAATATTCTTTATATATAAGGCAATGTCATCGAAAAAGGCGACACGACGTCACCTTTTATTATATATATATATATATATATATATATATATATATAATTTTTTATTTTTTATTTTTGTTCTGTCCGGTAACGGACGGTCCGTGTACCGGTAAGCTGACGAACCGATATGTACCGCCCATACCGGACGGTATTATTCGAAATTGCATACCTTGCTCTGAATAGTGTCCCTGTATCTTTCATGTGTTAGCAGATTGAGTAGATTGTTTTAACCTTTTGGGATCAAATTTGGTAGGAGCCTCATGCACTATGTCTCCTCTTTTTAAACATTTGCTACAGTTAGATGTTGCTGTAGAGTCAAAATGAAGTCCGGCTCAGAAGTTTGAGGACTGTTGATGCTACTCATTCTTAAAAATTACTCTAGTAGGAATATGTAATCTGGTACTGATAATAATCTAGAGAACAACTTATAGGACATTTAACAAATACAATTAGTTCTGTTGATCTGAGTCCACCAAGGGCTGATGTTGATTTGAATTTGGTGAAAAAGTCAAGACAGAGAACAATATGTGAAATCACATAAAGCTGTTATTGTTTTGTTGCTTTTTTCACCATGGCTGGAATATTGCTGAATTTGTGCAATACATTGCTGTTTCTCTCCCATTTGAACATTGAAGTTCTTAGACCTTTTCCGAGGAGCTTTGGTTCAGAGTTATGGGATCAGGATGGTCTACAAAATATGAGTTAAAAGATTATCCATGTCGAGTATAATCTCATTTCATTTAATGATGATACTTGGTATAAATGCAGGACATTCTGATACTTCTACTCTTGTAAGGAATATCTCTTATTGCTTCACTGCAGCTAAGTTACTGCCTTTCCCTTATGATACCTTCCCCCATATGAACTTGTTTCAAGGAACTCATTATATTGAAGCAGTGAAACCACGACAAATTTTACTTGTTTTTTGTATATGTTATATCATTTTAATTTGACTAGTCCTAATTTATTCATGTATTGGCTTCGCATCTTCATTTCATTTCATTTTTTTGTTTTTGCTTTGCTTCAATTATTAGTATGACTATTTGATTTTTATTCACCTTAAGATTTCTCAGATTACTATCATATTGAAATTCTTTGAGACTTATTGTTCTGGTTTCTATGTTTAGGTTCGATAGTTGTGTCCTAAAGAAATTATGTACTTGTCCTTTTCATTACAGGTTGCAGCAGTGTTTCGGAAATCTCTAAGACTAACCCACGAGAGTCGCAATAAATTCCCATCAGGAAAGATAACCAACTTGATGACAACTGATGCAGAAGCACTTCAGGCATTTCCATCTTGCTAAACCTATTACTGCAGATGAGATGACGTGAAAGAAATATTTAGTCCACCTCAATTGCTAAACTGTGTCAAAAAATTTGTCTGCTCAAATGTTTTAATGGAAGATAACATGTTAAATAGCACATCTAGTTTCTTACCTCAACAAAGGTCACATTTTGTGATCTTTTCCAGTTAGGTGATATATGCTGAAAAAGAAAGCACATATATTCTGGTTTCTTATGTAAAATAAGTATATTTCTATGCATGTCTTTTTAAAATTATTCTTTAAAGAATTAAGATAATAGATAATGACTGACAAGTTTAATAAACTGGCATTGTGAAAACTTTCAGGTTAAGGTTCGGTAAGGTTGTGTACAAAACTAAACATTATTTTGATGCATCTTGCCATTCTCTTTGAACAGCAAGTGTGCCAGCAGCTTCACAGTCTATGGTCAGCTCCCTTTCGGATTATCATTTCAGTTATTCTTCTGTACGAGCAGCTGGGTGTTGCATCTCTTATTGGCTCATTTGTGCTGGTTCTTTTGTTTCCCATACAGGTAATCACCCTTATAATATTATATTTTTGCAATCTATCATTTTTCTGCAGTCTCAATGTTGAACTTTTGTCATCTCATAACATTATTAAGGTCAAGTTTGACACAATTTCAAATGTGATACTTGCACTTTATGGTTCTTAGAAGCAAGGATTGCCGTTTTGGATATTGGACCCATTTCGGTGTTCTACTCGAACCGGTATGTGCACGTCAGTACCGGTGTACCAACATATGGTACACTGGTATGTATTGGTGTTTGGAAGATGAAGAAGAAGAAGAGGAAGGCACAGTAGAGGAAGGAAAAAAGGAAGAGGAAGGAAGAAGAGGAGGTGATGGAGGAAAAGGTGGAGAAAGAAAGGAGGAAGATGAAGGGGTAGTGGTAGAAGAAGAGATGGAGAAAGAAGAAGGAAGAAGAGGAAGTGGTGGAGGAGGACGAGGAAGAAGAGGAAGGGAGAAAAAGAATGATGAAGAGAAGGGGGAGAAGAGGAGGAAGTGTATTATGGAGATAAGCGGCAGTGACATCGAACGGCAGCAGCGTCGTGTGAAGAGGGCAGCAGCGAGAAAAGGGCTTGCGATCGCTGTCAACTCCTTAACATGTTCAGCTTGGCTTCACCTTGAAATTATATGAGCAAGACAATATAATATTTTCCATATTAGTTATTCAAATACATATTTTTGTATATCCCCTAAAACTTGTTATTTACAAGATAGTCCTCTCCAATCCTTCTCTGCTGTGCATATATGTCCTTTGATCTATTTTACTCTTTTCTTGTTTAGTTTGGAATACCAAGACTGAAATAGATTCGCAGCACTAGCTTCATGCGTATCCTGGCAACCTATGCTTCTAATGCTCTCTTGCCTCTTCTAAGGGTCAAGTGGATCATGCTTCTAGTTGTATGGAGGCTGGTTGGAACTTTTAGCTATCAAAGGAATATTCCTTGTCTTGATTTATTTGGTAATCTTTTAAGTAATTGCAAATGAAAATTTCCAAGAACCGCCCACCGTACCAGTATGGAGTGGATCTGATAGTCACTGTTTACTTGGTAAAAGATGATTGACATAATCGAGTGATGCAATCCTAAATGGATTGCATTACCTTCAAATATAGGTTTTTGTCAGGCAAATTGCATCTCAGGAACTTAAGCCTGAGCTTATACCAATTTTTTGGGTGCTTTTAAACAGTCCTTGAGCTGAAGAAACATGAAGCTGTTTCAGCTCTGATATTCTTAATTGGAAGGAACAGAATAGTTGTCTCAAAGTTATAATGTAAAGTCCTGTATGGTATTTTTTTCATTGCCTACTACAATCATCTTATGTGTTGTTTATGGCTTGTTCAGTCTTTTATATAAGTTTGCCTTGAGTGAGGCTGTGATTTCCAAGCAGTTTTTAGGTGCAGGTTAATAAAATATTTTGAAATTCTTGGCCATATATGTTTCTCTCAAATAAAAGAGAACATAGCTTTGGAGCTTGGAGCAGCTTTTTATACTTCAATGTAGAGAAATTCCAGAAGTTCTTCGCTTCATTGAAACATTTTTTTTTCTTTTTCTATGCCAATTGTTACATTTGAAATTTGCTACTCAATTTAAAACCACATTCCATGTTAGCCATATAAAGCAACTAACTAGAATCGATATGTATGGGGTGTTTACATTTAATATAGTGCTTGGAGTTGTCATTTTAATGTTTTACAGTATCTGCCTTTTTAAATCAACCATACCAATGATTGTTTGTCAATTTTTCATAGACAAATCTATCAGGCTAAACTCTAAAGAATAACTTTCACTGTTTCACTATAATGCAGTTGTACAAGTATTTAGGTCTGTTAACTGCTTTCCCTATATTATTTCCCATTCTGATATCTTTTTTGGTTTATTGTGGAATCAGACATTGGTGATAAGTAAAATGCAGAAACTTTCTAAGGAGGGCTTGCAACGTACTGACAAGCGGATTAGTCTCATGAATGAAATATTAGCTGCGATGGATACAGTGAAGTATGTTTCAGATTGGTTGGTATTGCTTTAGAGTATCTTATTTTGGCTGGCCGCTGATCATTCTTGATCTCTTGGTGAACCAGATGTTACGCATGGGAACAGAGCTTCCAGTCAAAAGTGCAGAGCATTCGCAATGATGAGCTTTCATGGTTCCGCAGTTCTCAGCTGTTAGCTGCGGTAAGATTAAAAAAATATTTTCATGAATTCCCTAGTGGGATCAGAGGATATACCAGTGAAAAAATATTATTTTTGTTTCTTTTTTTTGTAGAAAGTTTATGTATTCTTATGAATTCTACCTAATTTTGCAGTTCAATACTTTCATCCTGAACACCATTCCAGTATTTGTTACAGTTGCCTCATTTGGGGTGTATACTCTTCTTGGAGGGGATTTAACACCTGCAAAAGCATTTACCTCACTTTCATTGTTTGCAGTGTTGAGGTTTCCTCTGTTCATGCTCCCCAATTTGATTACTCAGGTGCAATACTCCCTAAGCTTTATGTCTTTTCTATCACTTGGTAGTTGGTAGTCTTTTCTCAATGTGGCTATAAGATAATCGAAACTGTCCTCAGAGTTTGAACTTTGAAGCTTGAATAAATTGAAGTACTTAGCCTTGTATATAAAGAAAATTAGATTTATCAAATATTAAAGTTGAACCTTGGCACCATGATAAGTTTGTCTCTGTCATGGGTTCAAGCCACAAAATTAGCCTCTCATCTTATATGTATGGTGCTACTGCTACGCACGAGTTCATTTATGGGAGCCTTCAACAGTTATACTTGCTGCATTTGGGGGTTTATATCTAGCTTCTTGTATGCTTTGCTAATATCAATGACAAAGTCACTGTGACTAACCTCAGTGAGGGGTTGGAGTGATACTACGGGTCCACTGTGACTAAACTAAGTGAGTTGTTGCTCACCGTCGCTAAAGTTGACTTGGGTAGTGTTTGTTATGATGTAGAAAATATAGGCTCATGCTCTTTTTCATGTGAGCATTCCATTCTACCCACATGGCAAAATCTTGTAAAAATATACATGGAGATAGATTCACAAATAGAATTGAAGGTACTTAACAAGCACATCATTCTTTTCTAATGCCTGCTATCTATTTTTTTTCTGCAGGTTGTGAATTGTAATGTGTCACTTCAACGTTTAGAGGACCTACTTCTAGCGGAAGAGAGAATTCTTTTGCCAAATCCACCTATTGACCCAGGGCTGCCAGCTATTTCGATCAAGAATGGATACTTCTCTTGGGATTCACAGGTTTCATATCATAATCTTGTCTTATTTTGTTAATATGGTTTTGCATCTTTTTAGTTAAACTTGAGGGCAAAAGGACTACTCTCTTGTTCATCGTTTCTCTCTTTGATGCTTGTCTTGGCAATGGTCTCTACCGAATGTCACGCACTTAGCTAGTTTTGTCTAAGTCGTGTGGTACTTTTGTGTGTCCGTCCGCAAAGGTTAACATCCCCGAAACCTCCTATAGTCCCTTAGGATCTACAAAAGAGAAACCGGGTTAGAGAAAGCGTTTCACTCGGGATCCACAAGCAATCATTTTAGCAAACACTTTATAGCTAATGCAAATTACAAACAAACTTCCCAAGCTCTGAACGGTCGTACAACAAAGGGTCCAAAATGGTTCACTACGGACCGAAATCCCCACAAGTGCCCACATGACACAACATTTGTTTACGATATAAAGACGACCACCAAAGCCAAAGAAAATGAGACTGTTAAGCCTACTGTCAGCCCTTTATATGTTGTGCAAAGCATGAATAAAACCGAAAGACACGGACATACATGGGTATTATATCAAACACCCCGTTTACAATTTTGTCTGTGACATTCTCCCTTACTTATTCCTTCGACATCCTTGTCGAAGTCTTTGCAGACGCTGCATCTCCTTGCCTTTGCTATGTCTTCAATCTTCTGCTCTAGTTGCAATGCGCCTCTTGTCTCCCAGTTGTACTCCGTTGCTATTATTGAGTAGTCGAACTTTGATCCGCCATGCTGCTTCAACTCGCCAATGATGCCGACTCTGGTATGGGGTCGACTGAGTTGTGCCGATCCTTGTTGTTTCTTGTGGATCCCTCAGATGAAGGAAAAGACCATCCTTAGTATATGCTAATCTCTCAAATCCCTCATGTCGCTTGAACTAGGTGGATGCTTATTGGAGTTTTAACGAGCATTACCTCGCAGACATTAAAGTTTTTGGGTCCTTCCTCCGTAAAATTTGTCATTCGATTCTTCTTCCACTTAGTCGTCACTTCCAAGTTGGTTCGCATCACTTCCGCTTTCGATTGGTATTCTGTTGGGAAATGAAGTGGATAATCTACTCTTAGTAGCACTGATCACCATTGGTGAGGATTTGACAACTATTGTCTTCTATTAGCTTTCTAGTAAGGGTCTTTGAACATGTGCAGAGCTTCTATGCTAGATAGATAAGAGAATTGGGGTACTCGGTTTCGCCCATTCTCTTAAGGGTTGAGAAGACAAAGGTTACTTGACTTCGCCCGCCTCATCGAGGGTTGTACTCTATGCATCGAGTTGGTTACTAGCTTTCGCTCACTCTTTTGCTCACACTTCTGAAGCACTCGAAGTGTTTTCACTCCTTGCGTTGAGTTAGCTACTGTGATTCACCTTCTCAATGTCATTAAACATCTGGAATGCAAGAAGCTTTCACCCCAACTTGGAGCAAGTCTCTAATAGTTTTGTTCGTCTCTAGGATTGTACCATCTTCTCCATCATTTTTGTTACCTACTCCTTTGAGTTGCAAAGGTACAGCACCGCGTACTGCCTACTTCGTTCCTTGGTCGAGCACTCTTTCATCGACGCGAAGTCCTCCACTTTCGGCTATCTTGATGAGATGCTTGTTGACACCGGTCTTACGAAGTTCCCTGCCCTCTGCTCTTCTGTGTTGTCTCGGTACTTGGAGTTTGCCTCTGCATTCTTCACATCTTCATTCCCTTTTACGACCAAGCGTTCTCCCTCCATGAGAACAAGGGATCGATGACTTCACGAAAATCCCGTCTCTGCGATACCATGGCATTGTCATGCCCATGGCCCTACTATCCATTACCTCGCATCTGCGTCCCTTTCTAACCGATGCTTTGTGGCACTATGACACTCCTCCGAGTCCACCTCCATTCTAACCGATGCTTGGTTTTTGGGTAGCTAAGTCCCTCTAGACTTGTCGTCTTTTCCTTGCCCCTTTCAACCACCCGCTTCAACACATCTGTGTTCTCCGAGCAGCTCCCCTTGGTCGATGGAAAGATAGATTGTAACTCCCATGCATGGCCATCGCCACCATGTTGTAGGGTTCGCACCTATTTTGTTCTCCTTATCTTCCTTGGTAGTAACGTTCGCTTACTTGGCCTTGTCCTCTGACTTGCCAGGCTCCCTAAAGCGAATATGAGCTTTGGAGCAGTCCAACTCTTCAACCGCTCCGATCATACCTCTGTATGATTAAGTCCCACCTATGGGACTCATTGGTACTTGCATTCGAAATTCTCCATCGGTAGTACATAGCCCTCATATGTCGATAACCAAGGCTTTTATCCGATGCAAAATTCGATGCACGCACGGAAGACCCGCCTCTACGATACCATAGCATTAACTCCTTGAATCCATAGCCTTTATTACCGTCGTGTGGTTCACCGAAGTGGAGCTTCCAATAGCTCCTGATCATACCTCCGTATGATCTAGTCCCTCGCGGGACTAGTTTCATGTGTATCGCATTGCCACGAACTGTTCTATCACGATCCGGTGCACTATGTCGCCTCCTGGTGACATATTCATTGCATTCTGATCATTGTGGGATGAACTCGGATTGCGATCCTTCCATGTGTGGCCTCTGCCAACATATCGCATGGCCTCTTCCACCTTCGATTGTGTTCACTCCACTGGCAATCGACCTTCGTCCACCCGCACTTGGGTCACACCCAACCGAAACATAGCTCTAGGACAGCCCGTCGCGTAGCAGCTCCTGAAGTCTATTGACTTCGCTAAAATTGGTGCACCATTGTCTGGATCCTGGGCCTCTGCCCTCCAGTAGCACAATCTCCGCTACGCACTATTTCCTTCATGGCAACTTGAATGACAGCACTGTGACATATTCTTCAAGAGTACCCGCCTCCGCGTCCTCTTGCCTCGTGTCAAGGCCTTCCGAACCCAACTTTACCTCTGCAAGTTAAGTCGCCTTGGTTCCTCTATCAAATGGTTCTCCGAGATAAGGTGCATATGCCTCGAAGCTCCCTTCGTTTTTGGCACCATGTAGGATGAGTCCGCTCCATCGGAATGAGGGACCCATGGAACGACATGATCCTGATCTTGCCTCCACAAGAGTTCATGTCTTTGACCTCTGTCCAAGGAAAGCTTCATGCCTTCGTTTTATATTCCATCTTCTATGTCGACTCCCTTCGTGCGACCTGGGTACTTCACCAAATTACATTTAAATTGTTCCGCTCCTCGATTTGCATTGAGTTGATGGTGGTCCTCGCGCCCACTATTCCACTGGTCAGCCCTCCGTTGAGTCCGATCTCCATATCGGCTCCAAGTGTGCCTTCATTTTGTGTTGCCTTGGGTCGCTCCCCCACTTGATCTCACAATGCATCCACTAATGCATTACCTCATGCGAGATCATGTGATGACTCCTCACCACTCACTCTGTCTATTGAGCTTTGTGCGGTTATTGTCTCGAGGTACTCCTCAACATATGCGGTCCGTTGCGTATGATTCTCCCTCTGGAAAACCGGGACTTGTCCCTCCAAGGTATCTGTCCCATTGGAGCAACTTCTCTCTTTGTATCCTTCCCTCTGGAAGTTTTGGAGACCACCATCCCTTTGTACTACTCCGTCTTACTGAACAAATTGTGCATTGTTCTACCTTTGCAAATGCACTTGCTATATCGGGACTCTTCGCCAATACAACACCTGCTGCACCCCTCAAGGCCTAGCAACATGCTGAACTCGCTGCACACTTCAGCCTCCTACGGATGTATCCTTCTCATGCTGAAGAGAAAGTTCTAATGCTCCATGGCGTCGAGTTTCGATCGCCTTGGGATGGCCACGAACATTACATCATCCGCATACAAGCCCTTGCATGAGTACCGAATTCTTCGAGTTAGCAATTCCCCTTACCTCTGTGAGCTTTGCACAACTCTTTCAGTCGCTAAACAACCCATTTCACTTTGCACGGTCTCATCCTTTACTAAGCGCCTTGCTTGTCTTGAGCACCATCAAGTATGGTTGTCAATGTTGAGCTATAGCTCGAACTCAGTCATTTTAACCTTTGTGCGCTACGCATTTTTCCCAACTTGCTTGTCCTCGTGGTGCCTCTTGCGCGAAGGGTTGGGTATTCCTCTGAATGCCAATCTCAAATGTCCACTCCTCTTAGCGACTTCTTTTCCCTACATCTCCATGCTCATTTCCTCCAAACGGTCGCGCGTGCTAGTTGCCCTCAACGCAGCCCCGTTAGGTCTCCCACGTTCGCATGCCAAGTGTTTTTATGGGTGCTTGTCTCGCTCCGATACCATATGTCACACACTTAGCTAGTTTTGCCCAAGTCGTGTAGCACCCTTGCGTGTTCGTCCGCAAACCGAAACCTCCTATAGTCCTTTAGGACCTACAAAAGAGAAAACGGGTTAAAGAAAGTGTTTCACTCGGGATCCACAAGCAATCATTTTAACAAGCACTTCATAGCTAATGCAAATTACAAACAGACTTCTCAATCTCTGAATGGGCGCACAACAAAGGGTCCAAAATGGTCCCACTACAGACTGAAATCTCCACAAGTGCCCACATGACACAACCTTTGTTTGTAAGCTAAAGACGACCACCAAAACCAAAGAAAATGGGTCTGCTAAGCCTATTGTCAGCCCTTTACATGCTGTGCAAAACATGAACAAAACTGAAAGACATGGACATACATGAGCATTACATCAAACACCCCGTTTACAATTTTGTCCGTGACAAAATATACTAAATTTCACATCCTTTTTTTTATAATTAAGTTGATTTTTTTTGGTTTGGCTTATGTGTCAATGAACTCAGACAACATTACTGTTTGCAAGATTAGCCATCTTCAGTGATGGCACTAATTCCATGCCTTGTTGCAATAAACCCTCCATACTAGAGTCATTTATGCATGTCAACATCAGAATCATCTTAGTAACTGATTAATCGATCTCCTATACATATATTTTTTCTAATCAACCCTAGATTATTCTTGTTGGGTCCCTTTTTAATGTGATCCCTTAAATTGAGCTCGGATCCTCTTTAGTTCTTTCGCCTGTCGTATTTTTTCTGTTTCTTAATAAATTTATGACTGCCTACATATGCATATTGCATTTATTTTCTATTTTCTTTTATATTTCAAAAAAGCTGAAATTTAATTTGACAATCTTCAAGTAGATTTGGAAGCATTCTAAGTTTCAAACACAATTATATGTCCTCATTCCTCATTCCTCAGAGACAAAATGGTTACCAGTTTATAAAAAATCAAATAAGACCACAAAAATTGTACTAGCTACAAATATTACTTGTATTTTTTTATGACTAATATACTTGAATTTTTATGTCCTATATGGTCCTAAATTACCTACAACATATTCTTTAGTGCAACAGAAATGTAAAGGAAGACTTTGTTGACAGCTCCTGTTTTACTGAAATGATCTTGAAGTAGTTAAGTAAAACAAAATTTTGAGAGTAACAAAATAAAATTAGGAGTGATACAAATTACAAAAATCTTGTGTGCCAATTGGTGATAGCTTCCTGCTGTGGAATTTTAAAGATTGTAAAGTCATACTTGCCAGTTGGTGATATTTTCCTGCTGCAGGATTCTAATGGTTTCAAAGTTGTATGGCATAAACTGACTGGCGCATGGCTGCCTTTATAGCACCACACTATATATATTGTGAATTCAGTCTGCTTGAGTATTAAGAATGTTATGGATGGATGATACCATTTGTTGGGACCATTCTTTTTTAGTATCTATCATGGATGTGATAGTTATGATGGTTACGAGATACTTATAATCATTCCTTTGTGGCTTGTGAGAAATATGTTTTACTAATCTTTTGTCTATACAATATAACAAGCTCGGCCATTGTGCATCTAGTCACTTATGTTCTCAAGATTTTCATCATGTGTAACATTAATTTTATTGCACTAGTCTTCTATATGCCACAATCCATTTTATACGCCATAATGTATTTCTAAATTTTCTTTAAATGCTAATTATCTAACATATCAAGCTCAGGCAGAGAGGCCTACACTAGCAAATGTCAATGTGGATATACCTGTTGGTAGCTTGGTTGCAATAGTTGGAAGTACTGGAGAAGGAAAAACATCTCTAATATCAGCAATGCTTAGAGAACTTACACCAGTGGCTGGAACTGATACATCAGTGACTATTCGGGGGACTGTTGCTTATGTTCCTCAAGTTTCATGGATATTCAATGCTACTGTAAGTTATATTTATGTCTTTATTCATTATTTGTCAAATAGACAACTATTCTTAAATTTTGCTTGTGCAAGACAGGTACGTGAGAACATATTATTTGGATATCCTTTTCAACCATCGCAATATGAGAAGGCAATTGAGGTTACCTCATTGCAGCATGACCTTGATTTGCTTCCAGTAAGTGAACATGTCATAGCAATGGGATGTGTTTCTTTTCCTGACTTGTAACTCCCTGCTCTCTCTGTCACCGACTCACTCACACAAACACAAATGGTGTATTCCGACATTTTTCAGTGCATGATGGGTTTCTTACAATCACTATCCCTATGTATACACTCATGCTACTTCTGTTGCAACTATGAAAATATGTACATGCATGAAATAGAACTTCTCACCTGGGAGTTCCTAAGAATTTAGAATCAGTTGACATGTATGCATCAGCCATCAAATAAGTTGCTGGACTAGCCTTTGTGCTTTGCAAAATAATCTAATAAGCCCCCTTTGTTCTAGCTCTTTTTTTTTTAGGAACATAGATGCTTAATTTCTTCTTCATTGTGCTTTGTCAGGGTGGTGATCTTACAGAGATTGGTGAAAGGGGAGTGAATATCAGTGGTGGACAAAAGCAAAGAGTTTCAATGGCAAGGGCAGTATATTCAGATTCAGATGTATATATATTTGATGATCCTTTGAGTGCATTGGATGCTCATGTTGGTCGGCAGGTACAATTTGCCAAAATTGTCATCAGCTGACTTATGCCCTGATTCTATCTACTTGCTGTTGTGGTCGTATATTGTTAAAGAGACATCTTGCTTAGCATTCACCATATTTCAGTGACAAAGTCTCGTACCAATTCAATGTTTTATCTACAATAGTTAAATTCACTCCTTTTATCATATTGGATGTAGCTACATGTATCAAGAGCACTATCAATCCAGCACTGGGCCTAGATATGTGCAAATGCATATCTAGGTGCTTCCAATTGGTCTTTTTCTTCAAGCATAAAGTATCTGCACCTGGTAAGGACACAATAAAAGGGGAAAAACATATTTGAGACCAAGGAATACAATCTTGCATAAACTGACATGTATCTACTGGTATTTACTAGTTCAGGGATAAACCATCATGCAGATTGCAGACTATCTGACATTATATATGTAGTATAGGGCTTGCCGCTTGATAAATCGTATGAACCGTGTAGTAAGCCCCTTGCTAGTTAACTCTAGAAACCTTCTGCACCTCTTCTTGCATCACCCGTTGTCCCCAGCCTATGGGTAGTACTTCTTTCCTTCTCTCCCCTTTTGCTCCTTGTCCTCCTTGTCCTCCTGCTTTTCCTTTCTGGTACTGTGGTATGTACCACAATATCATGTATCGATTTGTTGGTTCATACCGGACAAATACCAGTCCAGCCAGCGACTGACATGGCTCTAGTATCAGAATTACAACCGTTGTTTAAAATAAAGTAAATGACAGGAACTGGCCACCTACTTATGTGTTGCTAACTCACAACCTGTCTTGTTTGAGTACTGAGTAGCCTTCCCTCCTGCTACTGGAACTTTAAGTTATTGGATAAATACAAATGTTTTGTGTTTTAAATTTCTAGTTGAGTATGCAAATAGTCTGTCCGTAGACTTCAGAAATCATGATATCATTATCCACAAATTAGTATTTCTATATTCTGATTTTTCTGTCTATTATGATCCAGGTTTTTGATAAATGCATCAACGATCAACTGAGGAATAAAACTCGAGTCCTGGTAACTAATCAGTTGCATATTCTTCCACATGTTGACAAGATTATTCTCGTTCATGAAGGAATGGTGAAAGAGGAGGGTACCTTTGAGGAACTCAGTACTAGTGGAATACATTTTCAAAAATTAATGGAAAATGCTGGGAAAATGGAGGAACAAGTAGACGAAAAGCAAGGTGGTAACTCTGAAGAGACTGCAAAATCAGCTGAAAATGGAGATGTGTCAAAGACAGTGAATGCTTTGTTGAAGAGTGAAGAGAAAACAAATAGAGGGAAAGAAGGAAAATCTGTGCTTATCAAACAAGAGGAACGTGAAACAGGTGTTGTTAGTTTGAAAGTTCTTGCAAGGTATTAAATCTTATTTACATTGCATAACTTTGTGATTACAATATAAATATAATATTTTGTTTTTTCACCCTTCTGAAATCGTTGATTCATCATATTATTGGACACCGAATAAAACTTTACAATGTTACGTTGTAGATGTAACTCTGATAATCTTGTTAACTTATTCATTGTTTGACATTCTGTGCACTTTCTTGAAGGATGACTCTGAAGTTCATCTTATATGCAATGCTTGTGTTGCAATTATAGCATTGGTCAAAACTTTGATTTTACAGGGCTTTCTTGATACTTGTGGGATTATGTATATATGGATATTGGATACTGATATGACAGTGCTAATACACCAATTCAGGAAATCTTGAAAATATATGATATAATAATCATGGATATGATATTAAAAATATTTGAATTGCATATATGACAGAGCTTGATATTTATTTGTAATGTCAAAGAATGTAGTCAGGTATCATAATAAATAACAAGAAGTATTTAGCTGACTATTCATCTTGAATTTTTAGTAACATATTACTTCAAATATTAATCTTACTTCACTTACGATAACTTCTCCAAATCCTTTTAAGTTTGTTTATCATACTATGATATTTAAGACAAACAACACAAAGCAATTTATCAAATTATATATTATTTCATTAACAATCTGAGATCAACATTCAACAAAAACAAAGTTCTTGCAAGTAGTCTCTATCAAAGATTACCTAGTATCCTAGATGCATTGGATCTAGTTAATGGTTATTTTGAAAATGTATATTGCAAGGAGCAATCTGATATGGATATGGCAAGTAATCTGGAGTATCCTTGTTTCATATAGCCTGAGTTCTTAATCATTTTATGCTTTGATTATTTGTCTTGATAAATTGGTGCTCTATCTAATATCCAGAGAACTTTCTGTGCTCTATTTGTATTAACAAAATTAACATTTTGATGTCTTACTACATGTTCTGTTCTTCTAAGTTCTTATATATTATGTTATGAATCTCTCTCTTTATTTTTGTAATGTTTTATTTCACAATTCTTGCCTCTTATTTCTTTTACAAAAACTCTGCTGTGGGCTTTGCTTGGGCATTTCATGACAGAAGATTATGAAGATAGGTATTCTAAATGTTTCCAACAACTTTGCATGATTAACAGCTACTACTTTAATCCAAGGCATTTGCAACCAAAGTTTCAAGTAGTAATCCGATAATAGTTTTTGATCTTCAAAGATTTAAAGCTCTGTCCAATGCTGGTTTTGGTAATCTATTGGATTGATATGGAACCATAAACCAAATGGTATATGGATCCATGCCACTCGGTGTCACTTGAAATAAAAACTAAAAAACTATTTTGATGGGTATTGCACCATATGACTTGATATTGTTCTGTAGTCAAACTGATAAACACTGATTAGTATGCGTCATACTAACTAAATTTTAGAACTATGCTGAGTTGTACCCAGTATCACTTAATAAAAAAAGCAGTATATTGAGTTATACCAAGGTGTATGGTTAGTTAGGTGCATGGTTGGATTGGTAAATATGGGGCAGTACATATTGGTCCGACTGACATTTTAAACCATTAGTGCCACGAGTTGGAAATTCCTATGTCACCAGATTAGTGCATATGTTACTCAAGATTCATGTCATGTTCAGCTTTGTTTTTGCCCTTGTACTTGAGTGCGGTTAATGTTTACCAAATTTGTTTAATTGTATTTTTTGCAGGTACAAGAATGCATTGGGTGGGATGTGGGTTGTTCTGATGCTATTCTCTTGCTATGCTTTGACTGAAGTTCTCCGAGTCTCAAGTAGCACATGGTTAAGTGTCTGGACAGATCAGAGCTCTCCGAAGAGCCATGGTGCTGGATTTTACAATCTGATTTATTCAGTTCTTTCTCTTGGTCAGGTACAGAAAATTCAGAACTAAAATGTTATTAATTGCTCACAGTTTACAATCTCTGGCAATTCTAATTCGGGGTAGAATCTTTGCTTAAACCGAAGTTTCTCTGAATTCTAACTCCAGGTTCAAATGTTAATTTAGGTACTAGTGACGCTGACAAGCTCTTATTGGCTAATTATGTCAAGTCTTTATGCAGCCAAAAGGCTGCATGATGGCATGCTTCACTCTATATTAAGAGCTCCAATGGTATTCTTTCACACCAATCCGCTTGGACGCATAATTAACAGGTTTGCAAAAGATCTTGGTGACATTGATCGCTATGTTGCAGTCTATGTTAACATGTTCCTGGGACAAGTCTCACAACTTCTCTCAACATTTGTTTTGATTGGCATCGTGAGCACTACCTCTCTGTGGGCAATAATGCCCCTTTTGATTTTGTTCTATGCTGCCTATTTATACTATCAGGTAAAGATTTCTAGTCTATTTAATAGTTCAGGAAATGCAGTTTCCTTATTTTCATTTAACTAAATGCTTGTAACACTTGTTTCATGGTCATTTAAATTTTTAATATTTTACAGAGTACAGCACGTGAAGTAAAGCGTCTAGATTCCATTACCAGATCGCCAGTGTATGCACAATTTTCCGAAGCATTAAATGGTTTATCAACAATTCGAGCATACAAAGCATATGACAGGATGGCCAGCATCAATGGTAAATCAATGGATAATAATGTAAGATTCACGCTTGTTAATATGAGTGGTAATCGGTGGCTTGCTATTCGGTTGGAGACACTGGGAGGCATCATGATATGGTTCACAGCTACTTTTGCTGTCATGCAAAACCAACGTGCAGAAAATCAGAAAGCATTTGCATCAACTATGGGTCTACTTCTTACTTATGCTTTAAACATTACCAACCTATTGACAGCTGTTCTGAGACTTGCAAGTCTCGCTGAAAATAGTTTAAATGCTGTCGAGCGAGTTGGGACATACATAGAATTGCCTTCTGAAGCTCCTCCTGTTATTGAAAGCAACAGACCACCTCCAGGTTGGCCATCAGCTGGAATTATCAAGTTTCAAGATGTTGTCCTTCGTTATAGGCCAGAGCTTCCCCCTGTTCTTCATGGCATATCCTTCACAATTGAAGGAAGTGAAAAGATTGGAATAGTTGGTCGTACTGGGGCTGGAAAGTCTAGCATGCTTAATGCTTTGTTCCGCATTGTGGAACTAGAAAGAGGAAAAATATTTATTGATGATTATGATATATCTAAGTTTGGTCTTTGGGATTTGCGTAAAGTCCTTGGAATTATACCACAGTCACCGGTTCTGTTTTCAGGTATTATACTTCCTCCATCATTATGGGCTTGAATTTAAAAATAAAGTTTTTTGTTGTTTGCTTAAGTTCTGTTACTTAAACAATATGAAACACTGGATAGTAGTCTTCTATTAGTGGTATGAATCTTCCTGAAGCATCTAGCACAAAATCTGACAATCAGGGCATGTTACCTTTCATAGGTTTCCTGAATTTATTATAAAATTTTAGTTTTACGGTCATTAATTTGGAACATTAATTTGGACCATCTAGGTGTTTTTGTGTCAGTTTAATGTGACCTGAATTGAATGATTTTTTTAATAGTTGAAAGGCCAATAATTAGATTGGTGACCTCTCAAGGGCTTTTATTTGACTGGGTAAATCACAAGATATATCAAATTCAATTATCAAATAGTCAAAAATTTCAAGCGAAATGAAAACATTGGGTAAATGACAAGACACTGAATCTTGATATTCTTTTTGCATTCATGGAGACTGTTGAAATGCTTTCATGGCTTATTAGTTTGATTATGCATTGTTGAAGCAGTTTCATGTGCAAGAGTTTTAACTACTTGAAATAGTTGAAGTTTCGGCTGTGAACTTCCTGCATTAATCCAAGAATCTATCATTTTAAGTGCTGTACCCTAGGATTTTAAAAGAATCTAACTTTTCATTTTTCCATATAGACAGAACCTGTTCATTATTCCCTATATATATCTGTATGGTGCTGTTTTGCTCTATTTTTGTTTGTGTTTTTGACTGTCTGGCCCAAAAACTACCCAGGCACTGTCCGGTTTAATCTGGATCCCTTCAATGAGCACAATGATGCAGATCTTTGGGAGGCTTTGGAGAGAGCACATCTAAAAGATGTCATTCGGAGGAATACAATGGGACTTGATGCGCAGGTTTGGTGCATTCTACTCTTTATACCATCTATTTATCTTCTCATTATATGCATTGAGTTGCTGTTATTGTGGACATCTAGTGACTTATGACTAGAAAACCTCAGCATCAAAAGAATCAGAAACAAATAAATACTTTTGATTCTTCCTGATAATGTTTACTTCTGGCTTTTCAATTTGTTGATTGGAATTTGAAATACACTGTTTAAGGTATATCAAGTAAATTCCTATTATAAATTATGCTTTCTCTTCAGCATGTTATGATTGTCTCCTCAATTTTACATAGTTACAGTTTTAAATATTTAGTTTCTTACATTATTTGGTCTTGTGTGAACCTATCTCTCTATGATTATCTTTTTGGACTTATTGCCGTAGATGCAATATCAGTGGCTTACAAGAATACAACAGAAGTCGTATTTTTGTTGCCTATTTGACACCAAGGGTGAGGGTGAAATTTAGTTCTCTCATAAATTCAAATGCTAAAGTGATATAGAACAAGGGTATATACCATGTAGCTTCTACTGATATGATTAATTTTTCCCTTATCCTCAGGATGATTTTGCACAAGTATTTTGGCTGAACTATTCAACCTCTTATTGTTGTAGGTCTCAGAAGCAGGGGAGAATTTCAGTGTTGGGCAACGGCAACTTCTGAGTCTTGCTCGAGCATTGTTAAGGAGATCGAAGATTCTTGTTCTTGATGAAGCAACAGCAGCAGTGGATGTCAGGACTGATGCTCTTATCCAGAAAACTATAAGAGAAGAGTTCAAATCTTGCACAATGCTCATCATAGCTCATCGATTAAATACCATCATCGACTGTGACCGGCTTCTTCTCCTCGGTGCTGGCAAGGTATTCTGTGAGACTCCAGTTGCCGCATGACAATCTTACTAGGATAACTTGTGTGGGAACCCAAAGCCTTTTTTTCAATATCTGGAGCATGTTTTTATCTGCTTATTATGGACTCAACAACTAATTGTTCAGAATTTAACCTTCAGATGTGGATAGCTATTAGCATGTTGAACTTACAAAAAAAATAAAAATACAGCATGTTGGTTTATTGTCATAGAATTTATTAACCACTAGTAGCTAGATTCAAACCTTTCTTGGACAGCTCATATCATTTTTTATGCATCTGAATGCATATAAATGGGGACACCATCAGTGCTTTGGAAGAGAAAAGTTGGGGAAGGAGGTTTTGGAGGGGGTGGGTGGGAGTTGAGGGGTGACAAGAAATCTAGGATAAGTTTACCTCAACTCATGGAGATCCGATACGTATTTCTTTTACAATATAAATTTATCTATTTTTGTTTAAATAAAATGGGTGATTTTTAGCCACTGGTTGCTGTCTTTTCTTTGAATTATTTTTCTTTCTGTTAGATTTTTGAAATGAATACACAGTCATCATCTCAGTTTTATGGTTTTCTAATCAAGCAGTAAGAATTCACCAATTTATTGCAAAAGCAGAAGCACTTTTGTACTTGTGGCATCATATTCTTGTTAGCAATGGCAACTCTTGCCTCCTCCATTGACAACATCTGGGCTTATCCTTCTACTTCTGGCAAAAATTTACATCTTAAGATCTCCATGGTCCATGCTCATTTCATGTGAAATAGCTTTGCTTAAGAAGAATCATGTGAAGAATTATTTGTGTTCAAGAGCTTTGACTAACTTGATAGTACACAATGAGTATTGTCAAAATTATCAAGTTCAATGCAATCGCCTTGGCAGCAGAGCTATTTGGTTATTATCAAATGGCACTGTTGAGCTCAATGCTAAAAAAATAAATCCATCTAGCCAGCCTAAATAGTTCGGACATTACAGCTTGTCGATGTTGCATCAATCGATGGTATTGACCCCTACAATTCAGCATGGAAGATTGGTATCGTGATACTGTCTCAACCCTCTTGTGAGTGAGACAAAGTGGATATTAATTCTTATATTGATCATTGCATTTAACTAGGTTTCTTCATAGCAGTTGAAATCTTTGTGGTTTGGAAACTTATGTTGGAAATGTGATTCCTAATATTTAGAATCATGACTCAGTGCTGAAATTGGTACTTCATTATATTGAAAGTGTATTGCCTTTCTGCTCTCTATGTAAATATGTTGTTGGCAAAAAAAAAAAAGGAAATGCTCATTCAATTAAACAATAACTTGCCTTTTCTGAATCTTCTTCTATGGAAATACCGGTGTGTACTGTTTATGTATAAACAGAGATGCATACATATGTTGATGCTTACTGTGCATGCTTTAATACATTCACGCCTAGATCTGAATCCACATGTACTTCAGCCTACTTAGATCTGAATTGATATACTGGTGTTCTGCTCAGACTCCTGTCAAGTCTCATGCTTCTCTCTCAATTACTATGTTAAAAGATTACAGTTATCAGATTTCATCAATGTATATCACCCGACTTCATCTGCAGGTTTTGGAATTTGACACCCCAGAGACCCTTTTATCAAAGGATGACAGTGCTTTCTCCAAGATGGTTCAAAGTACTGGAACTGCTAATGCACAATACCTACGGGTACTAATACATGTCTTTTTCTTTCTGTTAGTTATTTACCTCTTCAAAAGAGTTTTCATGAGCAATATCTTATCTTGTTTTGTCACTTTAATCTAGAAGTATGGTTCATCACAAATCTTAGTTGTCATATAGGTGGTCAACTCTTTTAGTCAAGCCTATAAAGTTAAAAATTAGTAAGCATGTTTTATCCAATATGAATCATTTTTTTGTATTTCTTTGGTTTTAGGTATTGACTTTTTCCTTAATTGTTCATTCTCACTTTAGATCCTAGGAGGAATAATAATTCTTAAAATGACTTGGTATTGAGAGTTCAAGTTGTATTTTGGAAATTTAGCTTTATTACCAAACAAGAAATTTGTAAATGTCACAGGAAGACACCTTCCACACTCTAATTTCATTTTGTAAGCTGCAAATATCATTCAGAGGGTGTTGGTGTCATGGTGAGGTTGCTCAATTTTAGGAATAAGTTATCTAGGCCCTAGATAATCCATCGGCTCAAGAACAGGTAACCTGTCATCAAGCTTGGATACTTCAAATTTCTTGTGGTGCCTGTGTTGTCTATGTGTCCATGTTAATTGGATACTTCATGACATGTGCATGATGCTTCAAACGTATTCAACTCCTTGTACTATTGACATGCATATGTCTCGCACGTATTGAGGATATTTATAACATGTAATAAGTCTTCAATACGTCAAATTTTGATAATGAGCATCTAAATAAGTCTTCAAGACATCAAATATCCATATGCTTGGCAGCACTAGGATTTGAAAATTGTTACCAGCAATTGTATGTATGTTGTTGTGGACCTTTGCCCAATCAAGTAACGAGTAATTATGGCTATTTTTTTATTGCTTGCCTTCCTGTTCAGCATTTTTTTTTAAATATGCACTTATAGCCTTTTGTTTGATGGAAACAGAGTTTGGTCTTCGAGAACATGTCTAGCAGGGAAGAGACCAAGAGACAAGAAGGTCAGAGGAGATGGTTGGCCTCATCACGCTGGGTAGCTGCTGCCCAATTTGCACTCGGGGTCAGCCTGACATCTACGCAGAGTGACCTCCAAGGGCTGGTGATTGATGATGAGAATAACATCCTTAGGAGAACAAAGGATGCTGTTGTGACATTGCAGAGTGTTTTGGAAGGAAAGCATGACAACGAAATTGAAGAAAAGTTGGAAGAATACCATGTCCCAAGAGATAGGTGGTGGTCTTCACTATATAGAGTGGTTGAAGGTAACTTCTTTCAACATAGCTTTACCCGTGACACATGTTTGAACATAGACTGCAACAGTCTGCATGGGTAATTAATATGCTTCGGCTGATTGCTTGTCAAAAGAGATACGTTCATATGCACCAGATTCAGCACTCAACAAGGCATATTAACAGATTTTTCATGTTTAACTTATACTAAACAAATATACTACACGTAACAAGAGGCACCGTGACAGTGATCGAAAGAATACGGTACACAAAAATAAGTGCATGTTCCTTTGTTCTACCCTACTATTCGATCAAAATGCTTGTTATGTCTCATTTGCTTCTTGCAGCTTCTAATGTTACGATGCTGGTCTCTTTCAGGTCTTGCGATTATGAGTAAACTGTCACGGAACCGACTTCAACAGTCAGGTTATGCTTTCGGAGACAGATCGCTCGATTGGGACCAGCTGGAGATGTAGCAAATGCAGCTGACCACCATTTTGCATCTCAAATCGGGTTGCTGGGAAGTGCAAGGGAAGCTTATGGTGCCTCCACTTTTGTCCATTGAAGTGACTCTTAATCTTTCTTTTGCTCTCTTCTTTTCGACAGCTGATACTGAAGACACCCATTATTGGAATTGTAATTCTTCTCTCTGAATCATCGATGTCGAGAGGATGCCAAGGCACAGATGGGTAACAGGCTTTTGCATGTTTGTAAAACTCTGCTGTGATGGACATACATTGTCTTCAAACACTCTCTTTAATGTCAAAGATGCTATTGCAAGGATTTATGAGTATCAGAAATGTAAGTTTCTTGTATGTGAGAGTTCCATCCATCTTTATTTGACCTGACAATATGACACCTTCTGTCCCATACTTTTTATCACATTGTTACTATGCATTTTGATTTGGACTTCGACTTGATCATCCATCTTTGTTGTTTAGATGAGATGGCTAATTATATGATTTTGTTTATGGATGGATGGATGAAAAATAAATATCTATTTAATCGACATGATTATTTAGGTGTACTCAAAACCCATCTGCTTAAGAACAGGTAACCAACCGGTCACTGACACGTGGACCCCTAATTCCTATACTCGGATAGCGATCTTGCAGCGGCCATGACAGCCTCCATCGCAACAAATCGAAGCGAAACCAATCAAAACACGACAATTGAGGAGCTTTTCGACGGCTATTGATACTGGCTACCAGGCTGATGGGCACGGGACACCGGGAATCCCCACGCCGTCACATCGGAGTGAATCCACAGCTGGGCCCCGACACGACCGTGTCCGTGGGTCTGCTTGCGCCGTCGACCAGCGAGACGTGAAATGTTGCCTAGGGGATGCCGTTGGATTCGCATGTTTGCGGATCTTGAAGCAAAGACGCGCATATCCAACGGCCAAGGAAGGCGCTGTGAGTCACGAAACCTTGAAAGACGGTGGAAGCATACGGCTAGAAGTTACCCAATACTAAAGTTACTCACATTTGTACCCAGATTGAAGAGACGTGGGATCCTTCTTGGGGCCCGCCGGTTGAATAATTATATCGTTCGTGCTGAGAAAAGAAAGGAAGACACAGTGGGAGTGCTCTCGTTCCCCGTATCCCTCTTTCCTCTCCGCCTCCGCCTCCGCCTCCGATCTCTGGGGCTTCCCAGCATTCGATCTCGTCGATCATGTCCGCAGTAAGCGATTCTCTTCTCCAGATTCCCTGAGTCTTCTTTTCGTCGATTCTGTGATTCCTTTTCTTCCGATTGAACTTCCAGCATCCGGTCCTTTCTAACAATCGGAGTAGTCAAAATGCTCTTTTTTCTTCGAATTTAATGCATCTGATTTTGATTCTGAAAAAAAAAAAAGAGAATCATCATGAAAATTTACTCTGGGAAGTTCTGGGAGACGTGCGCTATGGGTGAGGATTGGTTCCGTCTTGAGGATCGACCGAAATGATGCGGGTGTGTCTTGATTTGGTCGATTGTGAAACTTGATTGTTGATGCACGTACGTGGAAGTCAATGATCTTTGATTGGTTACTGTGGAGCCAGTCTTTGCTCTTTAGCACTTTGATTGGTGTGTTGGAACGTGTAATTTGTGCTCCTTGTTGGCTTAGAATTTTTGATGAATTAAATTGTTTAATTGCTTATCATATAGTGATCCAGTCCTTAGGAATTGTGCCAGTAGCTCAAGATCTATACATGCATGGCCTGTTTATGTGGGAAAGATTTTCTTGCATCAAGATTTCAAATTGTGGCGTCTGAGCTAATATTAGTAACCCGAGTGCTTAAACAAGCAAACCAATAATGTTATCTAGAATTGCTTTACTATTTTTTGGATCTGTTTTCATGATCGAAATAATTTGTGCTGGATAAGCAATATACCTTGATTACGTTCATTATTCTTCCTGCTGTTCCCATTTTACAACTTTTTAGCAAGCTCAACCTTGGAATGTAACAGGACAGCAAAGATTAGACAGATGATCCTTTTCTTTTCTGAGTGAGAAACAACAGGATATGGACATGATATTACTTTTTAAATTTGTTTTATTTTGCCAAAATCTAAGGGAGATGGATCTTTAATCTAACTTTGAATGAAAAAGCTGACATGATAAACCATACAAGGCATCTGAACATATGGGATCCACTTAAATGTAGACTACATCTAATGAAGTCTGATATTTAAGCCAACACCTTCTGCTTGGTATCAACCAATTCTGTTCCTTGATGTGGACTCAGGCTTTGCTGGCCAAACTTTTTTTCTTATGGTTATGGTCCCCCAGAGATCACTCTTCATTTTTCTCCTCTAACACGATGCAACTCATCTTTTGGAAAATCCTGTTCACAACATAATAGTCCAGCTTTCTTTCCATCATATAATCTATTGGATGTCTGCCTTCCAGTCAGCCGGTATATATCATAACTTCTTGCTGTCCACTACTTTTCCGATTATACATTTCCTTGTGTAGCCTCAATAAATTTTGTGGATGTAGAAGGTATGCTATGGAGTCTAGTCATTTCTAATCATTCTTAACTGTGTAATTAAATATAAAGCAGTATACCATTATTAAGAAACTGCTTGCTCAGCACAGATACCAAATATTTCTTCTCAAGTGCATGATAATGATGACTGTATTGCACATACACATAAAGAAGCATCAAACATGCATCAGTGGATGGCCTAGATAATCATAGCACAAATGTAAGGAAGTAATGACATAAGATTTACATATGATTTTTCGTGGCATATTGTGTTTGACGATGATACTAGTATTTTTCCCTTGCTTGGGTTGATCATAATTGAAACCAAAAAATGACTGCATGCTTGCTTCTTCCTTTTCTTGTTTTGGTTGCAATTAATATTCTTACTAGTGTGACTGCCAAAGTACTCTTAAGCGATTTGGGGACCGTGCTACATCTTCTACTACTGTTTTATATGCTGGACAATTGTTATTAAACCAGAAAACGACTGCACACTTGCTTCTTCCTTTTCTTGCTTTGGTTGCAATTAATATTCTTACTAGTGTGACTGCCAAAGTACTCTTTAAGCGATTTGAGGGCCGTGCTACATCTTCTACTACTGTTTTATATGCTGGACAATTGTTATTACAAGTTGAAAGTTTTATGTGAAGTGATTTGTAACCATTTCCACTGGCTAGTCTAGGATTATCTCATACAATTATCTGTCTGATAAATCTTCCTACTACTCTCTGTGCAAGCAAGTTGCCTTTTTTTAAGTGATGAACCCTTCAAAAGAAACTAGCATATTGAAACCCAACTCTTTAAACATTGAGCTAGAATTCATGATCGCCTTTAACAGAACGTTATATCAAACTTGAATTTAGCTCTTAGCCTATATATTCTAGAATTTTTCTTCCATCAATTATTGAGTTGGGAAAAAGTGAGAAATCCAAGAAGGAAACTAGTGTGCTTGTTGATAAGACAGTTATATGGAACCTAAATACAAATGCATTAGACTTGCATAAATCTGAAGCTTCAAGGAGATGTATTCTATTATTCTCAGTTAGGTCAAACTGAGGAGTGTTTGAAATGAACATCAGAAACTTTAATATGTTTGGGTATAATACTTACGGAAGTTCTTATAATATTAGTGTTTAGCCAAATTGGCAGATCCACAGTTCCGTTGTACATAGTTTGTCTTCCTTTTATTCTCATACTTTTACAATCTTATGCTTTGATTATGAGAAGGATCATTATGCATTTCAGTACCTGAGTGTATCTTCCTTCTCAAAATTTTACTTTGTTGAACTTTCTTGCGAAAAGGATTATTATGTTTTTAAGCACTTGAGTGAATTTAAGTTTATTCAGGAAGATAAATTGAAATCTACTCAAGGAAGAAAGGCATCAGCTACTTGCAAAAAGCTTCTTTGTGAAGGGCTAGGAGATTGATGAAAAGAAAAGTGTAGGTAGAGATGTACATTTGGATGAACAATGGAATTTTGCTATACCTGTAAACAGCACTTTGTTAAGTAACTTCAAAAGTTGGCCCTAGTGAGAAATTGAAGGCAACTGCCCATTGACTGCCACTCTGCTAGGAAATTGTCCTTTATTTTTTCCAATAATTGTACTTCTATTTGAATTTAGAGAAGTATTTTGTTGAATCGGTAATGCAGTGAACACATGCTGTAGTTTCATACCTTATCACCATTTTCCTGCTTGAAGATTCACCAGTATCAATAAAATTTAAGCTATTATCTCTCACTAAATTGGTTTTGAGATAAGGATGTTGGGATAGATCATGTATTACTAAATAAAAATGGAACCAGAAATGTTTACATTTGCAAACAATTATGGGTGGTTCCTAGAAAAGAATAAAATGAGATGAATTTTAGGTGGTATGTAAGTGCCAAAAAGAGACTTACAGATGTACTAGATAGAACAGACGAGCCAATTATGATTCATAGTGTAAAAAGAGATATATAAGACCAAAGAAACAATTTTTTTTAAAACATCAGAATAAAAATAGGTCTAATTGATCTTGGTTGCATAGCTGACCCAAAAGAGTTGGAATATTTCAGCTTGTTATTTTCCTGTTGTTGTAATCCGCACTTGATTAATGATACTAGAACTTCTTCAATTCTTGTCATTTACTGTACACTTTGTGGTACAATTTTTTTTTTTTACCGAAAATTGACTATCAACTGCTTGCTTAATTGTTTCCGTCTTCTTTTCAAATGGCTGTTTTGGTTTCCCGTAGCTGACTATGGTCCTCGAGATTTTATTTTTTTGAGTGCATCAGGAGAAGGGTCAACCATTGCCCAAGTTTGGAGAGTGGGATGTCAACAATCCTGCCTCGGCTGAAGGTTTCACTGTTATATTTAACAAAGTTCGAGATGAGAAGAAGACAGGTGGTAACTCGGGCACTCCGACAACACCAACGAGAAAAGATGTAGGTAGTCTGCCACCAGATGACACCTACCAGCATCCGAGAAAAACTGTATGACCCTTTCTTATCTTTTAGAACCTTTGCTGAAACAAAAGAAAAAACTCATAACTGTGATTTGATCACAGAAGCTTCCACACCAATTGGTATCCATGATCATGTTTGTTTCAACACAAACTAACCCGAAACACCCTGCGCTTTTGCTGCTTTCCTTGTTGTACCACACAAGCACACAATTTCTTGGTTTACTAACCAGTTCATTAATTTGGTGCAGCGGAAGTGGTTTTGCTGTGGTTGAATGCTGCTACTGGAATGATAAGTACTTGGTAATCATAGTTTGGGTTGTGAGGATAAAGAAAGTTTGGTTTAACGATCAGATCCTGTCATATGAATATTATGGTATCCGATGGATGATCCGTCTGTATCAATATTATTTCGACAAAAAAAAGACAATACATGGATGGATAATTATTTTTCTTTCAGTTTTAGCTAAATGGATTGCTGGAAAGAGCAGTGTCTTGTTGTGTCTCTCATTTTATATTTCTCTGTAGATTTGCACAAACAACACATTCCTTCAAATTTTTAGAAACCTTCTTCACATCTTTTAAGCAGCCTTTTGAAAGAAGCATCATAAATAAATCAAGTCATGGATTTGTCTCTGTTGACGCATTCCAATCATTAATGTACTGTTCTTGGGTTCAAATCTACATATAAATGTCATCATATATGTAGTGATATTTTCTTTTTCATGAAAATCAAAACAAAGGCATATCAAGTTTTATTTCCAAAATTAAAACATATATAGTGAATGATACGGTATATTTTGACCCAAGACACGTCAGAGTCCGACGCCATCGGTCACAGTCAGAATTCGTATTAAGATACTGTTCGACACGTCATATCTTGGGAATCTCGATGCAGAACCGCTCCTGAGACACGTAAGTCAGAATTTGTACCAAGGCACTGTTTGACATGTCTACCACGCCAACCCGCGTACGATCGACCCACGTGCAATATTATAAAGACCTATAGCAAGCATCTGACAAGGTGGGGGAAAAAAAGATCAATTGATCACTCCACTGACTTGCTCGTCAGAGGGGCATCGTCGGGTGATCCTGACGAGGGCTATTTTTGTAAGAAAATACGGCCATCTCACAAAGGCGAGCTGCCAGTCACCCCGGAGAAGGAGAGACGTAGCTCGGCATACAAGGAACGCTGATCAATACCCCGTCGCGAGGGCCCGGTCGACCTCGGCATCCAGCCCAGCCGACAGAAGACTCCCGACATTGACCCGTGAACCAGGCCGTGCTGACTCACCAGCCACGGCACATCTGTTCACCAACAATGAATAAAATGAAATCTCAAAAAAAAATTAAGAACACATCTCTAAAAATAAAAAAAATAATGCAGGGAGAAAATGTGGTTTAACTTTTGTTCAGGAAATAATATAAGAAAAAAAACTTATAATTCTTCAAAAGGATTAATTACCATAAATTGATTGGTAAGTCGTCAGCAACTCTGTAAATAAGAAAAATAATATTTTATTATTTTTAAAAAGAGATTATCACTAGTAAAAAGCGAAAATGGGCATTTGCGAAAATGGACCGGCCTGGTTCATAAGAGACTCCTCGACCGCTGATGAGCCGTAAAATCAACGGCTGAGACTACCTTATTTTCAATGGTTAACCCGATCCGACCGTCCGTGTCCGCGAGCGCCGGAGGCGATACGGTGGAGGCGAGCCAACAAATAACATAACAGTCTTTTACCTTTCCGTCGTCTTCTTCTTCTTCTTCTTCTTCTGCCTCTTCGCGGGCGGATCCGATCGAAATCTCGCCTAGGGTTTCTTCCTCGAGATTGAACAGAAGCGTCGAGTCGCGAGGCACCTTCATTTCGTAAGCCTTCGTTCCAGTCGCCTACTATTCGACGCTTTCGATCCCTGCGGATCTTGGTTAGGGTTAGGGTTTCGTTGTTCGGAGACTTACTTTTAATCTTTTATTAGGTTTCAGCGTAGATTAGGGCTTAAATATTGGGCTTTTGCACAGGATTTGTTAGGGATAGGACTTACGTTGAAAATTTGATTAGGTTTCAGCGTCGAGTTCTTTTGCTTCTTTCATCTCTTCAACTTTCAATCTTTTTTGGTATAAAATCGAGAAGAGATGATTGTGTTCTGCTTCCTAAGTTTTCGATTATTCTGAGAATTTGACCACTGAAAGATGGAAGAAGACGATTGCTGAAATCAGAGTCATGAATATTTGCTGAATTCTAATTACTGAGATCAGAGTCAAGCCATCTCCCAGTTTGTCTTAGTTAATACTGTAACTTAGTGAAGAGCATGTTCATGTTTAGTTCCTCTTTCCATTGACATTGTCGATTAACTTGATTTAATTTGCAATAGATCACAGTGTGTTTCTAGGTTTACAGCTTGAACATCTTTGTGATTGCCGGCAGTTTTATTAAGGGAGAAAAGGAAAAAAAATGCTGGGTGGACTGTATGGGGACCTTCCGCCTCCTTCTTCAGCAGCTGATGAAGAGAAAAGCAGCAGTTCCACTGTTTGGTCGAGCAGCGCAAAGATGGCGCCGGCCACATTGCGAAAGCCGTCATCTGTACTTACACCTCCTCAGTCCGTTTTGAAGAACCAGCAGTCGCAAAGCAAAGCTAAAAGCTCAATTGCGTCACAAATGAAGACTCTGAGTTCTTCTGCTCCACCACCATCTTTACCAGAAAATGGTACAAAAAGCTCATCCTTTCAGCCAGCTCTTGTCGGGGTAACATCATCAGTGATCGAGGAATATGATCCTGCAAGACCAAATGATTATGAAGAGTATAGGAGAGAGAAGAAGAAAAGAGCTGCAGAGGCTGAAATGAAGAGGGAGCTGGAGAGGAGGCGTCGCGAAGAGGAAGAAAGGGAGAGAGAGCGTGAAAGAAGGGAACGAGAAGCTGCAGAGAGAGAGGATAATGATCATCAATCAAGGTCCTCATCATTGAGTATTTCTGGTGAAGAAGCTTGGAGAAGACGTGCTGCCATAAGCGGGGGAGTTGCTCCAAGGTCACCTTCTCCACCTCCAGGTGGGGAGGGGTTTAGCATCGGAAAGTCAGGTTCGACTGGATTGGGAATTGGTGTTGGTGGGCAGATGACTGCTGCACAGAGGATGATGGCAAAGATGGGCTGGAAAGAAGGCCAGGGACTCGGCAAGCAGGAACAGGGAATTACTACTCCACTGATGGCCAAAAAGACTGACAGACGAGCTGGGGTGATAGTTAATGCCAGCGAGTCTAAACCAGATAAGAAGCCTAAAAGTGTTAATCTCAATAGCTCACCGACTCGTGTTGTACTACTCCGGAACATGGTAAGGGGGATGTCTTTCTTGTTTTATCACTGTGGTTTCAGATTCAGCAAGTGTGTTGTTTTGCATGCTATTATCTAATCTATTCTCATGCTTTCTTGTACATATACAGTTTTCTCGGATCATATGCCTGTTTAGGTGTTGCTGCATTAACTTTTGAATTTTGATGTTGCAATTGTTAACATTATGCTGCCATAAGTTATATAAATGGCAGTAGACATGTGCTCGTATTGCTCAATATGCATGCCCAAGTGAAAGTTAAATTGTTCTTTTTTGTCATATTTTGTGCTTTTCTATATCATTTCATGGGTTCTCGTCTCCAAGTTCTTTCAAATAGACATGTATTGTTTTTAGTAAGATGTTGGCAGTGGTTAATATGTTAAAATTCCTTTGTGCTTATTATTTTAGCTTGCAAATTGTTAATGTAACTTCTTCCGCTAGTGTTTTTTTTTGGTGGATTGATCTTTGAGGTCTATCCTCTCTTATGTGGTTTTATTTGTACAAGATTCAATTACGAAATTCTGGGTTTTAGGTTTAGGCTCATGACACAAGGGAATATATCTCACATACATAAGATCATTGAATAATCTTAGTTGTAAAGAAAAGAAAAGATTGTTGAACAATATTGTTCTTATAGGAAAGGACTCTTTCATGGTTCTGTATGTATTATACAGATACAAACAACAATGTTTATCCTTTGTTCTTGTTATCCTTGTCACTCTTTTTCAGTATGCTTTTCTTTTCTTTTGCTTTCCCCTTCTCCTTTTCTTGCCTTCTCTCTCTCTCTGTTATATGTGTGTGATCCAATGTTTTTGGTGCAACTCACTTACTGGAGTAGCACAAGTACAGTCACTTTTTTCTCCTCCTTTGGGGTATATGGAGCCATGTTCATTTCAAAGACACAAGCTAGTGAGCTGATGAAAGAACCTGAAAGATATATTAATTGCATAAGCGTTCGAAGGCTGTTGTACTGCTTTAGCCTCCATTTGAAATCCAGTTTGAAGTGTCATAACTACTGCCTCTTGGAATGCTGGGTGTTGGATATTATTTGTCTACTCAGCCCTTGTCCTCATATATTGCTGTAGAGAAACCTGTTGTCAATCATTCTGGAACAGGTACCTAACACCATTTGAAAATTGTTTCCGTTGTCCTAAGTCTTGGCCTGCTTCATAGAAGGAACATAAACAATAGGAAAATAGTAATTTAATGGAGGTGCTAATATACTGCTTTCTTACCAGGTTGGACCAGGAGAGGTGGATGATGAGCTTGAAGATGAGGTTGCCTCCGAGTGCACCAAGTATGGCACTGTGACACGTGTCTTGATATTCGAAATCACCGAGGCCAACTTCCCAACTGATGAGGCAGTCAGGATCTTTGTGCAATTTGAGAGATCAGAAGAAGCGACAAAGGCATTAATTGACCTTGATGGTCGCTTCTTTGGTGGAAGAGTAGTGCATGCTTCATTCTATGATGAGGAGAGATTCGGAAACAACGAGCTTGCTCCAATGCCTGGTGAGATACCTGGTTACCCATGAGAAGATTAAACACAGACCAAATTGGGGATCAATGTAAACCTGTGTGATTTTCTTTTTTGGTAGAAGCTGGAGTCTGATTTCCCGCATTGGAGCTGTGCCACTTGTTTGGCAAAATTTAGGGAACTTTTGATGCTGGCAACAATATTTAGGAACACAACCAACATGGATCAAGAGCTGTACAAGCTATACCTCTTGAGATATTCCTGAACCATGGAGCTTAATGTGAACTATTATTAGTTTGAGGTACATATCCTGTGTGATGCATTAGTAGGAAAGTGTATCTTTTTTTGGGGAAAAGTTGGTAGACCTAAAGACATGCTTGGACATGATCCTTTTCTGGATATTGCTTGTTCCATGGTTGCTTTTATTAGTTAAAACTGTGAGGTCAGTTGTCATAATGATTCATCCTAATGTTCTCAGCATGAACTAACCCCCTTTGTCTTGTATGTAATTTTTAGGTTGCACTCTTTCAATCAATTTATCATATACTGGTTTTAAGACTATATATATATATATATATATATATATATATATATATATATATGTGTGTGTGTGTGTGTGTATGTGTGTATGTGTGTATATGTGTATATGTGTATGTATACATAGTATATATATATATATATATGTATGTGTGTATGTGTATGTATACGTATGTATATAATATTTAGGTTGTACTCTTTCAATCAATTTATCATATACTTGATTTAAGGTTATATTCACCTTGTCAACACGTTATATATATATGTATACATATGTATATATATATACTCTTTTAATCAATTTATCATATATATATGTATATATATACGTGTGTATATATATATATATATATATGTATACATATGTATGTAATTTTTAGGTTGTACTCTTTCAATCAATTTATCATATATATATATATATGTATATGTATGTGTGTGTAATTCTTTTAGCAATAAATATCCTTGTGTTGATAAATTTAAATTTTTATTAATTAGTTTAAAATTTTAATAATTAATTTGGATATGTATGTATGTATGTATGTATGTATGTATGTGTATATGTATAATTTTTTTAGCAATGAATATCCTTGTGTTGGTAAATTTAAACTTGGGATCAGTAGAGTTGTTTTCTTTTTCAAGGAAATCAATGCAGAAGGCATATCAAATTCTATTTTTCAAAATTAAAACAGAGCTACCAAAAAAAGGAAATATCATACTTTTTGAGAATGTCTCTAAAATAAAAACTGAATGCAGAGAGAAAAGGTCATTAACTTTTGTTCAGGAAATAAATTTCAGAAAAATAATTAAAGTTCCACAAAAGGATTTATTACCGAAATTGACTGATATGCTATCAATTGTCTATTATACATGGAAATGGGCCAAAATAGACCGCCACGGTTCATAAGCGACTCCTCGACCGTTAATGAGCCGTAAAATCAACGGTTGCGACCACTTTCTTGTCAGTGGATGGTTAGATCTGGCCGTCCGTTATCGTGGGCATTGGCGGCGTGACGGTGGAGGCTATAAATAGCGGAAGGAAGCCAAGAAATGAAGAAAGATATTAGTCTTCGACCTTTCCTTCTTCTGCCTTTTGTGGGCGGATCCGATCGAAGTCTCTCCCAGGGTTTCTTTCTCGAGATTGGATCGAATCGTCGGGTTCTCGAGGTACCTTCAATTCGTCACCCTTCGTTCCGGTTGCCTACTATTTGACGCTTTCTATCCCTGCGGATCTTGGTTAGGGTTAGGGTTTCGTTGTTCCGAGGCTTACTTTTAATCTTTGATTAGGTTTTAGCATCGATAAAAAGGGGGCTTTTTTTTGTTTGCAGATTACTAGTTAGGAATAGGAGCTTGGGAAGGATCTCTTCTTTGGTTTTTGGTTGATTCTTCATTTTGCTTCGTCTTTTTGTTCTCAATTAGGCTCAAATTCTTCCTGTAGAAGGGATCCACAGCATTCTTTCTTCCCTTTTCGCTTTTTTGTCTTCGTTAATTTAGGTTCTGGCTGTTCAATCTTTGACAAAAAGAGATCTTTGAGGATTTTACAATTGTTTTGGCGGTAGAGGAGACCGTTCTAATTGCAATTTAGTTCCAAGCTCGACTCTTTTATGGCCTTAGAATGCCGAGGGATAGAGGAATCATTGCCAGAGAAGTTTGCCGCTAGTACTTGGGACGAAGAAGTTCTCTGGGCTGGCGTCCCTTCCCAAGTTTTATGTGTCAGCTCGAAACCAATGTGCAGCAAGAAACCTTACAGCAAATCCATTACTCGGAAATCTGTTTCCTCGGTTCCTTTGAAGAAAGTTGACTCCAAGTCTGAGAGGACGACAGCTGATGAGGCAGGTCCTAATGGTCAACCCCTTTCCTTCACGGACCTTCCTGCGACTGTAGTTTCTGAGATTCTTCAGTGTCTCGATGCCAAAGATCTCGGCATCATGTCCTGTGTCTCTACTCTGCTCAATAGCCTTGCATCTGACCATTATGGGTGGAAGGATTTCTATTGTGATAGATGGGGTCCTCCACGGGGACTGAATCCTCCTGCTGGACCTGGCTTCCCAAACCATAAATCTTGGAAGGAGTTATTTGTGGAAAGGGAGTTTAGAAGCAAATCGTTCATGGGACGGTACAGCATGGAGGACCTCCATGGCCACACTGAAGCTGTACGAGCTGTATTTCTTCTCCAGTCAGCAAAACTTATCTTTACCGGAGGGTATGACGCTGTCATTCGTATGTGGGACATGGAAGAAGGCTTGTCGGTTGCGGTATCTCGCCCTCTCGGTTGCACAATTCGAGCTATCACTGCTGATTCTGAGCTCTTGGTAGCTGGCGGAACAGATGCATTTCTGCAGTGCTGGAGAGCAATTGAAGGGCATCCACACCTGTTTGACATTGCAGGTGTCTCTGTGAACCATAACTGCAACTTCCGCCTATGGGGCCATGAAGGTCCTGTTACTTGTCTTGCTTTAGATTCCACCAGAATTTATAGTGGTTCATGGGACATGAGTGTTCGTATATGGGACCGAACTCATTCAAAATGCTTGAGAACATTGAGGCATGGAGATTGGGTGTGGTCTCTCGTCCCTCGTGGTGGAACTGTTGCTAGCACAGCTGGTAGAGATGCTTATATTTGGGACATTGACACTGGATGCTTGATGACTGTTATCCATAATGCTCATGAGGGTAATGCCTATTCTTTGACTCGAAGCCATTTGGGAGATCTTTTATTTACTGGAGGAGAGGATGGCATGATTCATATGTACCAAGTTAGCCATGACTGTGATGCTGAAGATATTAAACCAGTTGTGACTTGGATTCCACACACAGGCCCTGTTCATTCACTTGCTTTTGAGTTTCCATGGGTTGTGTCATCTTCAAGTGATGGGAGGATCGCCCTAATTAATGTGAGGAAGCTGTTGAAGTCTGGTCAATCTTGCACTTCAAGTCAGCAATCTCAGGTCAGGCACTCCACTCCAGATGCAGTGGAGCCACCTCAAAGGATGCTACACGGCTTTGGTTGCAATCTTTTCTCTGTGGACATTGGTGCGGATAGGATCATATGTGGTGGTGAGGAAGGTATTATTAGAATTTGGAACTTTTCACAGGCATTGGAGGTTGCAAAGAGGGCCCAAGCCCTTAGAAGTGTTAGGCTGGAGAACCGGATGAGGCGGCGCAAGGCGCAGATTGAGATGTGTAGTAATGGTGCATGCGCTGATCAGTGTTCGGTTGCAGCAAGAAGGAATCAGCTGAATGGGGAGCGCAGTGGCGTTTGGCACAGTAAGCGTGGCATGAGTGGAAAACTAAAGGCCTAGAGACAGGGACTCTGTCCCTGTAACTTGTCAAGTGCTTAATTTATGAAACTTGTATAAACATACTGTCAGGATTAATCTTAGACTGGTGCATAGTGTTATCCATGTTCCACATTTTTCTTCATTATAGATTTGTGCTTGCATAGTGTAAACATACTGTTGTCATTTTCAGTTCTCTTATTATATTTTGTACTCAATTTTTGTGTTCTTATTTTTCGTGTTGGCTTTGACTTGATGATGATTTGTTCTGACCCCTTCTCATGTATTGTTAGTCATATTCTTTTCCGTATATTTTTAAGGAATATTTGCTCCTGGATATGCATATCTGCGTAGTAGGTACACTAGCCTTCATATAATTGAGACTTTGACGAAGAGAAGTTTAGTATGTGGAAATTGCTCTCACAAATTATACTTAAAAGATGAGCTTTGTGGGGATAGAGCAAATTGGCTGGTTCCCCCCCCCCCCCCCCCCCCCCCCTCTCTTTTAATGTTTTATCTACATGCACTTAACTTCCGACTGATGCCTAATGTGAACTGTGGCTTCTGGGTTCACTTGTAAGTGCCTGGTTAAGTACAGAAATATATTTGAGATGAATCATATGCCAAAAATATGGTTTCATTCCGTACAGACCAGAAGCGTTGGTGACAGTTTCCTCTGTGCTCCAGGATATATTACTTGTTGTTAGCCTCATTAAGATATTCAACTTATTGTTGCCTAAAGTCCATCTCGAGATTTTTCTGTCAATGGTTGTATTTACCCCTGGAAAAGCTTGATGTTTAGTTATCAGAGCACTACATCTCTGTTGTATGCACTGTGCTGAAAAGTTTCATTTTTTTCTTCTTTTTAAGTAACTATTACTGGACTTTTATTAGATGTTCTCATATCTCAACTTCAGGGATTGTAATCTGCATTATTATGCCACTGCAACTAGCAATGTTCACTAGTTCTGTCCACAAATCAGAGATATGAGAAGGCTTCTTATTTATGTTTGGACACAAGATGGCACAAATTGAGCAGGTATTGAGAGCTGATGAGGCCGGAGAGAGCTGACTCTTTCTACATTCCTGTTCTTCCCTCATGTTTCACTTGCTCATATTTGTTGATCAGGCTTTGCTAAAACATGAGCATAAATTCTAGTTGAGAGTAAAATCTTTGGAACTTCCCTCGAATGCTTTTGAAACTTTGAGCTGAAGTGTGTTTGCATGACTTGCATTTGCATCCACACAGCACTGCATCATCTTATCACCACATATACACCTCTCTGCCATTTGTTCTCCTACAACATAGCCCATTGTATAACTGATGAGATGGACTCTCCAAGATTCTTTTCTTTCACTTTTTGTAGGCATTTCATATTAACCATACTCACAGATGTTGTCAGACCAGAACACTGCAAAATTCTCCACTTTCATGAGATCTCTCATTTGAGGACTTGAATGATAAGTGAGAGGAAAAATCAGGGGAAAATATGATGGATGTTGGCTGGCTGACTTGCAGAATCTCCACTTTCATGAGATCTCTCATTTGAGGACTTGAATGATAAGTGAAAGGAAAAATCAGGGGAAAATATGATGGATGTTGGCTGGCTGACTTGCAGAATCTCCACTTTCATGAGATCTCTCATTTGAGGACTTGAATGATAAGTGAGAGGAAAAATCAGGGGAAAATATGATGGATGTTGGCTTGCTGACTTGCAGAAACTTGTGACCACAGGACAGAGAGAGTAGTGACTGCATTGTTTGACAGGGATGTCAGCAATCCAAGCAATTTAAATGATGCTGCAGGAGTTCATATGAATCTGACTGCAAATGAATGAAGACCTGAGAAAAAGTAGTGTAGCTTCCAATACATCTCCACCATGTTTATGTTGACCTGAGAAAAGTAGTGTAGCTTCCAATACATCTCCACCATGTTTATGTTGACCTGAGAAAAAGTAGTGTAGCTTCCAATACATCTCTTATCATGTGCAAGGCAGATGACATGTTTTATTTTTATTGCTATGATAAATATTTTGATTGAAGACAGTAACAAAGCAGAAGATCCTATATCTTAATCTGGTTCTACCTGTTAGATTGAGTTTGTCTGCTATCCTCACTTGCATGAGTCTTTTATGAATATAAATCTGATTAATTACTCAAGCTTTTGGGTGAGATGATAATGATACAAATCTAAAAGATGGATTCAGGCATGACAGAAAGTGAAGGCAAGACTCAGTAGGTGCTGTCCATTGCAGAAGATACCAAATCATACAAGATTTCAAGCAGAAAGGGAGACCAAAAAAGACAGAAATAGTATTGATGCTGGCAATACGTGTCCCTCAAAGTAACTAAAGATGCTCTGAAACAGTACCACCATAGGGGAGAACAAAGGAAATCAACCATATGACTCCTCAGTCAAGGAATCAATCTATAGCATCAGTAATGAAGAGGAACTTCATCATCAGAACAAACTTTGGCCAAAAGATTCACAATGACTTTCATGAGAAGAGGGTAATTAACTATTCAAAGTAACTTTGGTGACATTTGAATCACAAGTTCCTCGTACACATGAAGAAGTTTACAGGCAAATCAGTGAATCTCTAACCCCAACTCTTCTCATAACGAGAACAGATAGATAAGATAGAAGCCTTCAGGCCCTCTTCACACTCTAAACTCATCAGTGATCAGAGTTGCAGCCACAGAAGAAATCGTAGGAATCGAAGAGGCCCTCCATCCACAGATCAAAATGGTGAGCAGGTCATGTTTGCTTTCTGCCTCTCTCTTTCTTAAATATGTTACAAGTTCTTTCTCTGGATTAGTACTGTCTGCAAGTAGATAGTTAACCCAAAAAGAGCAACATATCTCCTCTCACATTCTCATTAGGTGTAGAGCAACCAGAACATGGAGAAGAAAGAAAGCAGTGATGGTGAGGCAAGCACCATGTCTGCAGAGTTTCAAGCTTTCTGTCACTTGGTCGATGGAGAACGGGCACGCCGGCAATTGATAGAAGAGCGGCAGAGAAGAAGCTCAGGGAAGGAATCAGCAAGAAGTAGGACTGTCACATGGAATCCAACATTTGAAGTAGAAGACTTCAAGATGGCAGCTGAGGATGCTCACAGTGACCATGATGAACCATCATCCTCCATCGGAAGGTCAAGTCAGTTGGGAGGAATGGAAGAGGAGAGAGTGCTCATAGGGGCAAAAAGGATGAGAGAATTGGATCCACTTTGCACAACTGGAGAGAAGAGGCACAAATCCAATGCTGGTAGAGGATCTGAATGTGCACTTGATCTGAACAAAATTGAAGAGTCTTCAGATGTTGGTAATTAGATAAGTCTGATTGATTTGATACAGTGAACTGCATCATGTTTAAGATTCAGCTGGGAGGAAGATTACTTGATCCTCCTCTGATAGATCAACAAGTTAGCAACTTCAAATATTTAGTTGACAATCTTTCTATTGAGATTTTTTCCTCAAATTTTTGTACAATATCATAGTGACAAATTAGTTCTTCGTAATTCTGATAGCACTTGAATTTAGACTTGACTTGCAGATAAGATGTTCTAAAAGCTACTTCTGAAGGGCAGACAAGAGCAGAAAATAAGAGAAATAGATTAAAAAAAATCAGCTATTAACTTCATGAAACAATAAAAAATGAGTAGTTAATGGTTAAAATATTTAAATTATCCACAGTAAAATTAAATTATATATATATATATTTATGTTTGAATTAAATATATGTATGTGTGTATGTATACATGTATATATCTATGTATCGGTGTGCGTACATATGTATGCATTTATGTGCATGAGAAAAAAAGAAGATACCAAGTCAATCCAAATTGCATGTTCAGAAAACAAAAGCTTGTCATTATTCCTTACCCCATTTGGTGATCCAAGAAAATTAGAACATGGAGAGATTTGCTGTACAACTCTTAATTAACCTCCATAATTGTGTGCATCGACTTTGCCGCAATCGGATAAAATCAGAGTTCTCAAGCAAACTCATGTTTGTCTTCAAACTGATGTGTCTTCTTAGGGTCAAATAAAGATGAACAACTAATGTGTGAGGTTAACTTTTAGTGCATCTCTTCAGGCTCAAATGCTGCCAACTTTCTCTCATCCAGTATTGAACATGAACTCTCACAGCCTCTGTTGATTTGAAACCTCACTTGAATCTTAAGAATTTACAATAACAAGTGTGAACGATTGAAGCCAACAAGATTCAGTTGACCAAAAGAACACCAATCACATGTCGAGTGGATCGAAATTGCCATCAGAAACTCACCATAAACATTGTTCTGTTCTATGTTTCTGATCTGCGTATGGATTCACACGTGTGTTGAATTCTATTTCATCCCTCAAATACCAGAGAAGTAGCACCACAAAAATGTGCTGTTACCTACAAACAAATGATCTCCTATCTTGTCAAAGAAGTCTGCAAACTTGGCCGATGTTGGTAAGAATGACAGCTAAAGTGTGGAAAGATATTATGATCAGGAAGCCGGAAAGAAGCTTACATGATGTTTATGTCATATAATCTAATAATTGTTAGAATAGTATTCCACGGATTTGATGCACTTGATTGAATGTCAGTCATTCAAGAGAAGTTGCAGGTCTAATGTGTTCGAAGAATCCTTTAAAATATACAACAACATGACAACAAGATAATATAGTTTATAAGAAGCAATTGCTTTCAGATGATGCTAAGTTTACCTCCAAATTCTTCCAACACCAAAGTATGCAACTGTTGAAGAACAAACATCTCATAGACCTCTCATGCAAAGGTGCCTGTAGTATTGATAGAGATAATCTAGCTTCCTTTAAGAAGTGAGTAACATCTAAGTAAAAGTGAGTAACACTTTCAAGAATGGGCTCACACGATTGATATATTAGCAAAAGTCATATTTCCTCGTTAACGACGGATAACATAATCTGAACTTACCAATCTTCTCTTCCTAATGATTGATGAAGAGACCACTCCCTATGTAATATAAAGCGATAAAGAAGTCAGCTCAAAAGCATCCCTCCAACAGTCCGCCTCAAGCACCAGAAATCACCCTCATTAATATCTCTACCGTATAGTGTAAAAGGGGCCGTGGTGAATGCACATCCAGGTTGCTTAGCATATAAGTAAAAAAGCTAAGCCGTTGATCAAACTGGGACAAGAGTTATTTACTCTCTCACTTACATGGTTAATCTATCTCTTCGTCTCTTTAACTTAAGCATCCGAGGAGTCGAGCCAGGATGTCCCCGATGTAGACCTGTTGTGCGGGACTCTCGACGCCCCATCCAAGAGCTCTTTACAAAAAATGTTTTCATATTTTTTGTAAGGAATGCAATCATTTTCTTACAAGAAAAGAAAAATAATTGAGATTATGAATTTACATGTATGCTGAGATGCAAGCAGTCTGCTTCAGTAAGGCTACCTTCCCATCAATTTCCATGACTTCAGATGCTGTGCTTTCCGAAGCAAAGAAAACAGAAACAACTGATGTGGAAACACAAGTTGGTAAACAACACTGATGAGGATATCATTTGGAAAACCATGCAATGAATGATTCTGAGAAGAGGAATCCATATATGATCTTTGGAGTCAGTGACAAGTCTTATTAACATCACCAAACTGTTTTTTGATTCCTGCTTTCCGCTTTAAGCATTGAATGCTGCCTTGGGTTTATATTGTGGTCATTCAATCTCACTTGTGAACATCTGTTGGACACCAAAACAAGAACAAGTCTGTCAAACAACAAAGGCAGACTAAAATCTGCATGATGGTCAACTCAGCTTTGTTTTACTTTGACTAATTGACACATGAACAACCCCAAACATGTTCACAGGAGGCTCTGGTCAACGAATAATAGTATTATATTCTTCTATTTTCCATGATATAAAGAAAATTTTAAGAATGGGGAGAAAAATGGTTTCGAAATCAAAATTGATTCCACTAAATTTGGAACTGAATCAAATCGATTCCAAGTGAAATCATCACTGATTCGATTTCGATTGTCGATCGATTTGGTTCCAACTTCATTTTAATTTGATTATGATCTCTGATAATATCTTATATAAAGGAGCCCACACATGTAGGCGCCACGTATGACATGATGGATTTCATGGGTGATTTGGTCCACCTGAATTGTATTATGCCCGTTTGCACTCTTCACGATTGCGTAAGTAGTCACGTGGGACGATGGCATTGACTCGAGATGTGGTGGCCGTCTCTTCTTGAAGAGTGGGTTGACCAACTAAGGTGATTGAAGTCAAACAACGCCGAGAGGTACGGCGGCATAATATATATATATATATATATATATATATATATATATATATATATTTATTTATTTATATATATAACATTGATGGTGGAGTCGACAAGCTTCCTTCCCCCAACTTGACATTTATTTCTCTTCATTTAATACCACTTGCATAATAAATGCCCAATATAAAACTAATGGGAGATTCATCCACAGTGACACTTGTTATCATGACATATATCTCTAATAATAGTAAAATAGATGAGCATTTTGAGGCCTTCAAATTAAAATTTATATTCATAGTTTAATAACAAATTAACTCATTCATGTGCATCTTTCAAAGAAATTAGAAATTGACATGGATCATTACGTAATATTGGTGTCATTTTTTGCAGTATAAAATTCGTCATAAATTCCAAGTATAAGTTAGTCAGTCGAAGACGAGCATGTGACTGGTCCAAATATAGGGGTCCCACTTGACGAGGAGTGCTCTCATATGTAATCGTGTACAAGGTAGGATGTGGGTTCCGACGGGGCAGCGTGTGGGACACAAACCGGTTCGATTTTTTCGGTTCATCGAACCGCCCGGTTCAAAGAATGCAGCGTGCGATTGTTGACCGACGAAAGGGCAATTCTTACGCGACTAACGTGGACCCCGCGTCAGGTTGGCAATTCCGTGGGAGATGGCAAGATTGGGTGGGTTCCACACAGGTAGCGCGTGGGACGAACGTATGCCGTGGTACGCTTTCGTGGACTCATCGAACCGTCCCGGTCAATTGTTCGGCTTAGCTCGACCGGGTTCCGCGTTTCTTGGCGATCGCGAAGTCGACTATATATTTCCCCATCCCATCGCCTTCCCCGCATTCCGTCTCTCCACGTGCCTTCGGAGCTCCTCTCTCTCTCTCTCTCTCTCTCTCTCTCTCTCCCGGCCCGATCTGGTAGCTTTCTTCTCGGGTTTCTGTCTCGCCCCGATCGATTTGCGATAGTCGATTTAATTTCTCCTTCCGATCGTTCCGGAGACGACGTCGGCGGTCGAAGGTGAAGTGGTGTCGGCTGGTGGCCTGGTTGAGTGTGCTAACCTGCGCCGTGGGTCCTTGGAGGTCCCTCTTGCGTTTCTTTGGCTCTCTGGTCGAATTTCGAGGTGTGTTCCATTCCCCGGTTTTTTGTTCGGTCATCAAGATCGGATCCTTTTTTTTTTTTCTTTTCTTTTAAGTTTTCCGCATAAACATTCCCACTCTCTGTGCTTGCCTGTAGATTAACCCAAGATGTCTGATCTTCTTCTTGGATGAGCATAGTTTGTAGTCATTTTGAAATTGGTTGATTGGACCGAGTAGTGCCTTCTTGGATAAGCAGAATTTTAAGGCCGCACAACACCTTTTCGATGGAAGTTAGTGGTATTTATTTCTTGTTGGAAGTAAAGTTGTGTATGAGAATGGAATTTATATGGTCGATGAGTAGTGTCGTCCTGTGGGAGCAGTGTCGGGTGTCATAGCACAATTCATTTGGTCGAAGAGTTTTCCTGAGGCAATTGTACGAAAAATAGCACAAAGTTGAAGATGTGAGAGAATTCCTGAGGATCTCACAATGACTACCTTGTCCTTCCAAAGAATATTCAGTTTTTTTACAACCATGTTTGCCTTTCCATTTTATTGTTATACCTTTTAGAGTTTTATCTTCATGTCAGTCATCTGATCTCTTAGGTCATTCCCCACTGCAGGCTTTTATTTTTCTGTTGATCCCATCACAAGCTGTAACTGAAATAAGGACACTTGACTTGTTGGTGCATAGTAAGTTTTATCTCTTTATTTAACACAAAGGAAGCCTGTTATTGTAGTGGTATTATTTGATGCTTCAGTAATGGATTGTCAATTGAGATGGTGAGCATTTGGACCCAAGTCAAGGAAAGATGTGCTGGACAAAGAGCAACGGCTGTTTTAACTCGCAAATTATGTCAGACAAAATTCTATAGAACCTAAATCAAGTTTTAAGTGTGATGGATAAAACAATCCACCAATTCAGTCCAACAAAAGCTGATTCAGTCCAATTAAAAGCTGGTTCAGACTTTTTTAACTGGTCCACAAGACTAACTTGTTACACAACTTAATATTCTGACAAAACAAGAAATATCAGCCAAAATGGTAGTTTTTTGGGCCAAAATCCTATATCCATAGTAGGAATATGGTTCCTTTTCATATTACGTGACCGATCAAACTAACAAATCATTATTCGTCTCCTTCGATATATTCCTAATTTTGATTTCTGCTTGTGTTAGGTTTGATATAATATCTATTCTCAATCATGTGTTTATTTTTGCAGGGAATTTTTTGTTTGACAAAAGACAAGATCAGCAAAGAGAGAAATTGGTGGTTTAGGAATACACTATGAGTTGTTTCTCTTTCGTATTTCAAAGGACAAGTTGTTCAGGGGAACAAAGGAATCAACTTTATGAAGGTTAGACATGTCACACCGAGGTCTAAATAAAGTTAATTTTGTTTTCAGTGTTTGAGGTAAATTAGGATTCACTTGTTTCGAGCGCATGTCATAGGTTGCATCCAGTAAGTTCTTTCCACCCTCAATGGGTGCTGATTATGTTAATCTTTTCCAGATATTCCGGGAATCAGAAACATTAAAATCTACACATATAAGGAATTGAAAAATGCAACTGGTGATTTCAGCCTTGCCAATAAGGTTGGTGAGGGAGGTTTTGGTTCTGTCTACAAGGTAAATTCTGCAGACTTTTAATTAACCAATGCTATTTAATTTTGGAAGTTTTCCTAATGATTAGCTATTTTTGAATTAATTGGTTTAGGGAAGGCTTAAAGATGGGAAAATTGTTGCTGTGAAGGTGCTATCCTCTGAGTCAAGACAAGGAGCACGAGAGTTTTTGACTGAAATGACTGTGATCTCTGATGTTGTGCATGAGAATCTTGTTAGTCTGTATGGTTGCTGTGTTGAAGGAACTCACAGGATACTCGTTTACAATTATCTCGAGAATAATAGCCTTGCTCAAACCCTTCTTGGTATTCTAATTTCTTTCTAGTGCTTCGATGCCTGATTCATTATTTATAAGTACTGTTGATGCTGTCAGATTATATCTTAAAGTTCTTGCTTACTTGCAGGTTCTGGCCACAGTACTATCAAATTCAACTGGAGAACACGGGTAAGAATCTGCATTGGCGTTGCTCGTGGGCTTGCCTTCCTACACGAGGAAGTCCAGCCTCGTATAGTTCACAGGGACATTAAGGCCAGCAATATTCTTCTTGATAAGGATCTTACACCCAAGATTTCTGATTTTGGTTTAGCAAGGTTTCTGCCACCAAATACTACCCATGTCAGCACTCGAGTAGCTGGAACAATGTAATTCCACTGTTTAATTTTCTAGCTTCTAATCGATATTATTCTCTCAGTTACACAGTAACAACTTTGCATTTGACTTGATACTGCTTTTTGTGCTCCGTGGCCTTGACTTGTTCACTCTGGAACATGGAATTGCAGTTTGATGCAAAAAAATATAGAATCCAGTTACACCTCAGGCCAAATTGGTTATCTAATTCCTTTTAAATTGTTCGCTTTATATTTTATGCAGCGGTTACTTGGCTCCTGAATATGCAATTAGAGGGCAAGTTACACGGAAGTCTGATGTGTACAGCTTTGGCGTGCTTCTACTAGAAATAGTCACTGGCCGGTGTAACACAAACACAAGATTACCATATGAGGATCAATTTCTACTTGAGAGGGTAAGAAAATATAATTAGACATGGATGTAGTTTTCTATCTTTCCATTTGAATCTGAAATATTTGGTTATAAGCAAGATTTATTTTGTTCATGTCAGTCGACATTTTTGCTGGAATGCTTTTTTACTTGTGTCCATTGGTCTAGTATATAACCAAAATGTTGCGTATGGTCATTGTTGTTGATGGTGACATGCAACTTATGTTTCATATGCTCTATAATCCTGAGAAGAGTTACTACTTTTGCCAGGTTCTTAAAATTAAATCCTAAGAAACACATTTATGTCTTAACTCATTATTGTGCTTATATCGTGTCATTGCTTTACCTCTCCAACAAGCTCAATCAAATTAAAATTAGGCAGCAGGCACTTCAAAGTATCTAAATTTTAATGTTTCTTTTAACACCTTTAAATAAGAGGTGCTTACTTATCGGAATTTCAATGCACAACTTGACATGTTCATGACATATGTATTCTGCATATTGCGTTGATACGAGAAAAATTGTGTCAGATGTTATGCCGGTTGCCACAATCTTTCTGTTATGAACAATTTCAGGTCGTGATTAATAATAGATTTGAGATCAGAAACATATTGAAGATGTCTCTTACAAAAAGAAGCAAGAAATTTCAAAATTTGTACTGTTACCAATAGTAAGGACCATCCTAAAATTCTAGTAGATGCATTAAGATGTATGGAAATTTTATGATAAGAAGTAAGGATGATCACGAATTGACGTCTAAACAAAAGTTTTGACAGACATATATTTCTTTTATGAAAAAAGATCAACGATATAGATATAGAAGAAAAGAAGAGGAAATTTGCTAGTTGTTACTTGCCTTAAATCAATGTCTTCTATTTTAATTATTGGATATAGAATTACAAAATTACAGAAATTTTATTTTTTTAACACTAGGTATTTAAATTCAATCGGTGTAAGTCACCATTTATTCTTTTGCATGAATCTATGCTGTTAATTAAGTTGCCTATGCTTTTTCATCCCAAATCTCCCGAGCAACGTAATCTGATTCCTGTTCATATGAACAAATGACAAATATATGATCTAGCAAGATTATAGAATTTGACTATACTTCATGATTTCCATGATCATATGCTCATCTTAATTTGGCATGGATGCTAAGAGACCCCAACTGCAACTATTGCCTGTCTAATTTTAGTTTTATAAACAGCATGCCATGACAGCTTGGTTACATTACATCAATGCTTTCATCCTGTTAATTTTTTGTCAATCATTTGGTAACTTGTTAATTGTGTCCCAGTTATTCTTTTTTATATGCTTTTCTCTCATCCTCAAATATATTGATGTAAATTTTCTTGTCCTCTCTTTTTCATGCTTGACCATGATTACTGTTTTCAGCCAGTTAGAACTGTATTATATTGTCATTCATCTTCTTTTATATTTGAATCAAAGTCATTTGGTTCCATGACATTGTAGTCAAAGGTCACTGATATGCACATTCTATACATACGCTTGCTCCCAGATTTCACCAAAAAAAGAGAACATACACACTCAACAGCTTAAACTTTACAATGTTTGAATGCATCAAATTCGACTGCTAATTCAAATGTGTTTAGCCACCGAAGCAATTTCTATACCAAACTGCCTTTGCGGAAGTATTTCTGAATATGTATTGACTGCATTCTGTCAGAAGGTAGAAACTGCTCTCATGATTAAGTCTCACTTCTTACTTAAAAATGTCCCAGTTCTTATGATTGAGCTTTCATGTGCATTTATAATGATGAAATTCATACATTAATGATTAATCAATAATGAATCGAAACTCATGGTTTAATCCATAATCCCCAGACGTCATGCTTAGACTTCTCATATTGCAGATATGGTCGCTATATGAACGTGGTGAGATGACGTACATTATAGACACTGATTTGGCTGATGATTTAGATGTTGATGAAGCATGCAAGTTCTTGAAGGTCGGGCTTTTATGCACACAGGACGCTGCAAAGCTGCGCCCTTCAATGTCCGATGTTGTCAGGATGCTGACCGGTGAAAAGGATGTTGACTTAGAGGAAATCACGAAGCCTGGTCTACTTGGTGATTTCTTGGACCTTAGAAGCCAGAAGAGAACTGATGACATCCATGTTCCCTCCCTCATATCCTCCGGTCATGATAGTTCACCATTGTTATCAGAAAATACTACACTTGCATCCATGACCTCTACATGAAGATCGGATTTAGGCTCAAATATCAGTATGCAGAATTAATTGCAAGGTACATAACTTCATGTATATTCCGTGAAACATTTTTTCATTTTTTTTTTGTGAGAAATTTTGTCTGTTTGTTTGCATCCTCGTATACAAATTTTTTTTTTGTTTTTTCTGTGAACATTCAGTTGGAGCCTAATAAATATTGATCTGGGTATTTGCTGGAGCTAAAAAAAAGACTTGAATCCAATCTTGATTAGTTTGAGCGGCAAGTTGGAAGTTAATGCTCGATTACTTTCTCAATTTATGAGAATATTTTTGCCGCACGCGAAGTTTTGTGATTTTAATGTGCATTGCATGGCCCAATTTGTACTTTATATATATTGCAGGTATGAAACTATCAAATTGGAAAACTCTTTGTTGAGTGAATCAATGAAGCCATCATGTGTCCATGTCTTGCCCAGTGTGTTGTTTGCATGAGTTGGACACCTTATTTACCATAATTCTTTTAATGTTCTGTTAAAAGTTGGGATTGGTGATGATTTTTCTACAACATGCTACCATGTTCTTGTCACTTGGAATAGCCTCCATATTAGACTTATTGTTAGACTAATTACCTTCAATAATTGCTGGAGAGGGACATCAGACCAACTTCTTTAATTTAGTTTGTTCAACATCTTCTGTCAAAACTGAGTGGATTCTTTATTCCTTCATTGTTTCCTTTTCCCCTCCAAAGTAATTTAAGATTTGAACCCAAAATCTTATATTACCCATATGGTCTGTTCAACCGATCCGCGCTACGGTTCTTTCCATTTTCGATTTTGTTCATTTTTTCTCTCTATTTCATCATTGTTATTTTTATCGGTCATTTGAGAAAATATTAAAGTTTTTTTATATCTTAAACTTTCATGTTTAATGGTTCAGAGGTATATGCGCCATTGAGACTTGGAATTTAGATTTCCCAACTGTTTTCTAGAGGTCTTCCTTTACAAAGCTTCTTTTTGGATATTCAAATTTTCTGAATCCTAGGAAGGATGGAAAGCTGATCATGACATGGCTAGATTTCGATCTTAGATTCTATATGCTCACAAATTTTATCTCCAGCCTCACTCCTCTTGCACTTTATCACGAGAGAGAGAGAGAGAGAGAGAATGCTTCATTACAACAGAAAGTTATGATGCAAAGACAGATTTCATCCACTTCTTCTGAACCATCTCGACAAATAAAATAAGCATACACCAGAGAGAACATTATAGTGCTCTCAGAGAGAACCTCTGCGGAGTGAAATGAATGAAATGATTCGTGTGTTTTAGAGAGAAAAATAAAGAGATAGACATATATTATATACAGAGAGAGGGAGAGAGAGAGAGAGAGAGAAGAGGCATGCTTGGCTCCTTGCACACCACCCACAGTCACCAATCACCCAAAGATTGGTGTCCATGTGTGGCATACAAGGAGCCAGGCACAACCATTTGTCACCTTCGTGCTTGCACCATGATCAGCTCTTCTTCCTTTGAGGGGACAACCCGATCTCATACAGGAAAAGAATCGACAACATCGTTCCTTCTCTTGCCGTTCTCTCACAATCATCGAAAGCCCATATAACTCTTCCACCCTACGGATCTCCTGAAAGAGAGATGATCATGAATGGGCAGCCATGGAAGAGGTGACACAGGATGATTCCAGATTAAAGGAGCACTTATATATATCACCCACAGGCAAGAGCTCAGTTGCTGTTCTCTGAACCCAGCTGCGGGAGTAGGTGTGGGTAGGGAAGGAGAAGAGGAAGAGTGGGAGAAAGCAAATGGCTGCTGGCTTTCCTCGCTTGCTCCCGGGGGGGGTAGGGATGTATCTCTTTTCCCCGTCTGCATATGGACTGAGTTTTGTCTTGAGCGCTTGGATTAACTGTGATTCTCTCAGACAACTTGACAAACAAGATGTCAATATTTGACAAGGTTGGCACCCAATGGACAAAGGTCTATGTGACCTGAAGCAGCCATTGACGTATTGCTCGCACTGTTTGACCCAATTGGACCACCTAACTTTCGAATCCAGGCAGCAAACATGGCTCTATGTTCTTCTCGAGTTTTTCTTTTTGGTCATTGAGAAGGTTAATAGAATAAGATAGTGTTCTTCACAGAGTCATTTTGGAGAAGTAAATTGCATGTAGTTTTTACTATGAACATGCAAATTCTTCAAAATTTTCACTGTTGTTTAGTCAGTAGCTTTGGGAATGCTTTAGGTTTCGATGAGAATGCCTATTTTGCAACATAGAGAACAGAATCATTTTGCTAAATCATGTCAGGATTTTGTTTCTAGGGTTGAAACTACAGAAACCTTTTTACTTGACAGAACTAACAGTTCAGGAAAGAACATATTGTTCTTGTTCTTCTTCTTCTGTCTTGCTGGAATGGCAGGATGTAGTTGACTTCTCATAGATTGATATACTGTAAGCTAATAGGAATTGTTAATGTTGACAAGGAATTTTTTGGGTTTTGACAGCCATCGCTGCAAACTGTTAATCAGTGACCCCAAACTGGAGTTTTCAGGCTTCAATGTATCTGAAGTATGTTGGAAGCAAGCAATCTTCTTACCTTCAGATTTGATGACACTTATAGAATATTAAAATTTGCAAGAAACACTGAAAAATATAAAGCTCAGAATAAAGAATGAATGATAGTAATATTAAGGAGACCATACTACAACATTTCCATCAAATAAATGGCTTATGAATTCTATGTTCAACTAGGGTGAAGATTGAACAAAATAAGCATATGTCTGATGTTGCAGATTCAAGATTTGGGAGAAGAAACTTTCTTTTGTTTAAGCTATGGGCTTGGACTAGTATTCATGGAAATTTTTCTAGACTTGAAATTCCACTGTTTGATTGGGGCTTCTATTGATTCTTGTCCAGAGATTAGCAAAAAAAGGGAAAAAAAAAGAAGTCATTCCTTCCTCTCAGTAAAAAAACCCTGAATATTCTGAAGAAAGTCATCTGGCTTTGTTGTGCTTAAGATTCTTTCTTTGACAAGCTTGTGAATGCATTGGTTCTTTATTCTAAGATGGATATGACCTATGAAGATAACTGAAAGAGTTAATGGGTGAGCACATTTGTTAAGTTGTTTCATTAATTGCAGTCTTTTTGGAGAAACCTTTTATTGATGATGGAAGTTATGGAGCTCTGCCATCCTATCATCAGATCAAGGTTTATTATGTCACAACATTGCAATATGCAGCGATGCCACAATCTTTGGGAACAAAAGCATGCTTATTACTACTAATGAGAGGCATCTATGATGGGTAAGTAAAGTGAAAGGAAGAAACAGAAAAACAAATGGAGTTGCAGAGAAAATGTGGGCAAACCTCCTTATAATTGGATTATTAGAGCCAGAATCAGAGTAGAATAAGAAATCTAGCTGTGGTGAATGCCCAGCTTGCTTATAACTTGGTTTCTTCAGAGGGCACAATGTTCCTTTCTTTTCCCAGATGTTAGCTTATTGCATTGTGATGTTGCAGAATATATGATTCTTAACATTCACATTGAAATTGGTATACAAAAGCTTTGAGGTTTCACTTAGCTTGAGAGCCACTCTGTTCTACTAACTTTCCATAGGATGTATTATAGATGCTATAAAACTTGGAAATTGGTGCTATCCTCTAAGCATGCTACCCTCTGATTCATGATCTTAACTTTGATGCTTTATATTTCAAGCATGCAAGCTAAAAATATTTCATGTTTCTCATGTAAATATTATTTCTCTTTCCCTTTTGAATCTATTTAGTTATATTTATAGACTGGTCTGGGTCTTCCAAGTCTTATTCTTGCAGCATGATCTTATGGTAAACTAAAGTGGGTGTATTCATCCTTGATGCAAGCATAAGAGAATATTCTTGGAGTTGTTATTGACATCAAATATATATGGCACAATAAAACTGCTAACACCCTCCTTTTCCTGGTTTCATGAATACATATTGGTCTCTGACCTCTGCTGGATTTTATTGTTTCTTGTCAGAGCTGATGAGTATTTATTTCACTGAGGTTAAATTTCTGTCACTGATGATGGCATGACAAGTATGACTAGCACTAGAACTGCTATGGTTCCTTTCTTTTTCTCTTGAATACTGATACTCTTGTGGATTTCTCATTTCTTGGATCATCAAATTGCCTTGCACATAAATATTTTTATGTTTTACATCAAAGTCAAGTCAAGGCAAATTGATTTGGCTCCAACAAAGACCTGACATCCCTTTGCACTTTCATTCCCCACCTGATTCATTGTTATCATTCACATGAGGCACACACTGTGAAGGATCTCACCCCAAACAAATACCATACAGTTGTTTGTGTGCCAGAGAAGCAGCACTGCAGTCATTCGAAAACAAGTTACATAGATTTTGTTCTCCTGATGAGAACACACGGTTGGTGACCAAGAATTAGCTGTATTTGCTTACCATAAATGTGTAGATCTGAAACCTGGTGGGTGTTGGCAGCATTGCTGTCAAGGATCTCAGTTTCTGCTACATGATTTAGGTATTCTACTGCTGAACACATCAACCTAAACATCACACGTTCCTAACAATCCAATTTACTGTAGTTAACTATAGGTGAAGTATGTGCATGTTTGTGTGTCATGAGAGGGCTTGTGGTTGCAGCTAAAAAGTGTTCCACATGTGGGACAAGCCATTGTCAGCGAAGAAGAAGCCCTCCGAGCTTCCCTGAGGCAGAGATGGAGGGAGGAAGTGGTTCAACAGAGTCTTGATGACCTTGTCATCACGGTCACAGGCACCCGAGTCTGGGAAGCCACCTATGGAGGAGGTCGGAGGAGCTGCAGCATCTTGCAGGGGCACCGAGCTCGGCGGGAGGTCGGAGAAGCAGGGCGCCTGCGCGTTGCTCTCCAGCCTCGCAGGGTCGAAGCTGATGAAAGGCTCCATGAGGGGAGGAAGGGAGGAAGCGTTTGCGTGGTCATGGCAGGAAGTCGTCATGGAGGTGGTGGCACCATATCTGCTCTTGTGGAGCACCCTGCACAAGACCCAATCTTCCTGCTCCGATGGAGAAGGACAGAGATAAAGATTGGTGAGGCACCGATCATTTACCGTGAGAAGCTGTAGGAGAGAAGAGAGCAGCGTACACGGAGAGGAGGGAAGCTTGGTGGATCACTGGATTCCATTCGGAACTCATGCATGACCCAGTCGGTCTTCTTCCCCTTGGGAGCTCGTCCATGGTAGAACACGAGCGTCTTCCTCATGCCCACCATCGCCCCCCGCCGCTTCACCTGCCGGTCCTTCCCGGTGGCCTTCCAGTATCCGGTCATGGTGGCGCGGTTGGTCCGCTGCCCCGTCGCGTACTTGCGATCCCGCAGGCTGTAGAAGTACCACACCTTGCCGCCCACACATGCCATCTCTGCAACAACGGCAAAAATCCATGCAACTCTTTCAAGAAGAAGAAGAAGATTTTGTTATTGGGGGGATGGGATGTCACAATTGACATGAAAGATTCATCTCCGATGCATTCACAGCATGGATTATTGTGGTGGTGTGGATGCAATGATGTAATTGGCACATCCACCGCCGCCACCCATGGCCAATAATTCCACCTTGGGAGGATGTGGTGTCTGCATCAGGCTGACAAAACTGGTGATGGCGTAGATCATATGCTATCTACTATTCATTTTTATCTGAGAAGATCAATAAGATTCCGACATAAAATCTATTAATTGATTCTCAGCAGTCTACAAACGATAAATCCTAAGAAGAAAATAGAAACAGCCAATTAAGTCTAAAATGTGGAGATTATACTCTCAAGCGTAGCATAAAAGCAACCAAAATCTATTCTCAAAATATCTTGGAAATCATCGAATTGTTGGGTACTTTTGTTGCCATAGAATATAGTAAATTGGGATCTTTTTTTGAATCAAGACACAGGATTTCCATCCAGCGAAAACCAATAATTTGTGGTGATGAACGAACAAGTGTCTTTTAATCCTCAGAAAAAGAACAAAAAACAGAACTTTGGCATGAACAGATTCGGCTTCGCTCTTCGTTGAGCTTATGGCAACACAGTCAACTGTGTGTGTGTGTGTGATGCAGCGAGAGCGTGATCATCTCACCGGGAAGGTCCCATGGCTCGCACTTGTTGAGGTCGACGTCGACGATGACGGGGTAGCCGCCGTGGGAGCTGCCGGCGCCATCACTGCCGCCTCTCACCTTCTTCTCCAGGTAGTCACACACAAGCTCTTCGTCCCGCGGGTGGAATCGGAACCCCGGCGGCAGCCTCGCCTCCGTCATGCTCAAGAAGCTCATCTTGATCTCTATAGTATGTATCTATACATATATATATAGAGAGAGAGAGAGAGAGACGATGGTGATGAGGGTTGAGGACGAAGAGATGGAGGTGTAAGCCTCCGTTGGCCACCTACATGGCGTATTAATAAGATGCAAAAGTCAACTGCTCGAGAGAGAGAGAGAGAGAGAGGAGAGAGAGCTTGACATGGAGAAGGAAGCAGTTCACACACGGCCATGAGAAGTGGATGCTACAAATTGCATCATTGATTTTTATTCCCACGCATGTATCGAATCATTAAATAATCCGTCTTGCAAATGATAATTATGATTCTTTTATGATGATAAAATCGATAGATCAATATGATATCAGAACAATGATTGTTATGTTAGATTTTGACGTGCCGTGGTAAACTCTCAACAGTAGATATACACGACATACTCCATCTTCTTCTTCTTCTTCTTCTTCTTCTTCTTCTTCTTCTTCTTCTTCTTCTTCTTTTCCTTTTCCGAGTTAAATTCGTAGTCTTCTTTTAGTAAACCCTAAAGCTAGGAAAGCTACGTGTGTCACTTTACTCTCTTAAATCCATTGATATGGATGTTATAAATCCGACTCTTCACCAATTCAGCAATCGAATTGCCAATCTCGAGCTAGAAAGATTGATTCATCTTGGGAGGGGGGGAGGCAACAAATTTGCATCGAGGAATCCTCCCAACTTGATTTAGTTAGACTCGCTATCCTCGAAGATGTTGAGATAGATTGGGGGCACACCCAACACCAACACCTTTTATCTCGTGCTTCCCACATGGATTTCATGTGTTGTCGGTCACTTGTCTTGTCGCTCGTCGTCCTCCGATCACGATCGAACGTCCATAAATCATCGATGAATGGACCCCATCATGCCAAGAGCCATCTTCGCCCATACATCTTTATGGCACACACAACTAATAAATGTCACCATCTATGATTTGGAATTGTCTTCTGATGCCCAAAGGATGTCTCCTAATAATTTCTTATCTATCTTTCTATTGCCATTTTGTCTTTCTACCGATAGCTACCTTCTTATCGTCAAGCGATTAAAGAACTCAAATGGATGGATGAATCATCTTGTCAATTCGGCTTTCATTTACTGATAAATACATGGATTATGCTTCGATAAGATATCAATTATCATTTGATGGTCCATATCGATTATCGATCCTCATCGGACCAAGTATCGATCGATACCTATCAAATTTTTAAAAATTCTAAAAAAACAATTCTAATACTAGTTGGAACAAGTACAACCCTCATCTATATCAAACACATCATTTGATTTATCTTGATTCATTTAAAAATAAATTATTGAACCGATAAATATCATATGTATTGAATCATATTAACTACTCTATTGGGTGCCAAATGGAGACTTATCACCAATTCCATGGGAGAACAAGTTGCTCAAAAAAAAAACCTGAATGCCACAGTTGATGTAGCTTTAGGCCATGAATGATTGCACATGAACCAACTCAAGGAGCAGTGAGGAATTCCATTCCATGATATGAGCAAATGGCTTGTCACATTCTCCATCCACCAATGACAGAGTCCTGCACACATGCTGCTGAGGGTGGCTCTTGGAGTGGTTGCTGCCACCATTGCAATGTAGAAAACTGAGGAGAAAAAGTCAGAATAATATGGCAAGAAATGTATGCTGCCAAACTGTCTCTCTCATTTCGACCTCTGCTGAGACTGAGACCTCTAGTGTGCCTTGGTTGGATAGACATCACCAAGGAGATGAACCTGGTCATGGTGAAGAGCAAGGAAAATGAAGAGACTAGTGCTTTCCATGTAATGAGGATCTCAAAGATGTGGTGGATCCAAGCAGCAAGTCAATGATCAAATCTGTTTGTTTTGACTGCATCAAGGAATGGCTGCAGGAGATTGACCACATGGTTTGAGCCAAAAAGCCTGCATCACAACAAGTAAAGAGATCAAAGCAAGCTATGGCTGTGTTTGAGTCCCCAAAGCAATGCATACTTTGCCCAGTCAGATATTATTAGGAAATAGAAATCATTGTCAATGGTTCAAATAAGCACAAGAAAAACACATGGAAAGTCAAAGCGAGATTGGACACTGCTCCTTCTTCTTCCTCCTACAGTGAACTCTGAGAGAGAGTACGAGAAACTTCAGGTTCTACAGTCTGGAAATCATGAGGTCAGCACAATCATGTTGAAGTCAGATGTTATTACTTGGTCACAGTGATGCATATAGAATTTGGTCTCTTCTGCTTTCATGATCACTGTAGCAATCCTTTTCAGGATATTTTCACAAGGCTTGGTCTTATCTATTGTGGCTCTGATAAATTGGGATATCAACTTCTTCTTTTTATTTGTAATAGAACAATGATTTGAATATCTCCACAGATGACATGTTTTCGCTTGGAATGAAAGATCATCATTTTACTTCACTGAGCATATCTATCACAATGTCAGGTTATGTTAAAGAACATGCAATATGACACTCTTAAAATCCTGGAATCAGAATAAGAGAATAACAATGTTAATCCAAATATATCTTCTTTTTTTTTTTTTTTTTTAAGGAAAGGATGGAGATATCAGCATGTTTATATTCACAAAACATGAAAAGGAAAAATAAAACATGGACCAAAATAGAAATTAGTTCATTGTTCGAAGCGAAATTGGAATTTGTTATTTAATGTTTATGTGATTAATTCACTCTTAAAAGTTTGTGATATTTTATATATTTACTGTTTATTACCTTTTACTTATTTTTTAGAGTTTCATGTTATTTAATTTTATATTATCTTATTGTTAAAAAAATTGTACTATATTTTATATTCCTATAATATGTAAGTTTAATTTCATGATTAATATTTATACTAGGTGGAGCCAGGAATGAATTCCAATTCCTAAGGATACTCCAATTCAGCTCCATAATTGGAAGAAAAATGAGGTTACCTCAATCCAAACACCAACAAAGAGAACCAACAATTCTCTTTCTCATTTCCAACACAATTTTCTTGTTTAGGGAAAGCAAATTCAAAGTTCAAACAAGAAAAAGATGATCCCATCCAAAAGCTCATAATAAAATTCAAATTGCCAACATATTGTGTGTGTTCCACAAGCATCTTTTTCAGTGAGCATGAAGAATGATCAAACAGTTTAAGAGAGATGTAGTTGGTCTGATGATAATTAATGCTGGCAAACATGGGATAGGTGAAGCAACACATGGAGGACTTGGTATTAATGCCAAGTCAAGTTAGAATACTACTTTCTGAATTGGTAGGTCATCAATTATAAGATGCATGGGATTCCATGTATACAATGTTCTACATCAAGTTGCTCATTAGGTACATAGTCTGGGCTTCTCTGATCTCAATATTCTAATCACAGTTCAGCAATACAGCTCATAGAAATCAAGCACAATACATGAGATACATATGAAGTTTGAAGACAATTAACTTCCTCATATGCAAAACCCAAACACCTTAGAATACAATAAGGCTTCATTTTATTCCTTCACCATAAAACAAAGAAGGTAACATGTTTTCAAGTCAGTTTTAGCAAGCAGTGAATTAGTTCATAAAACAATCCATCATAGGAAGCAGTTGAGGAAACACTTAAGACACAGCATTATTAGGTGGATGCAATGGATCAGTTTGATGATATATCCTTCAGTCCATTTAGAGAATTCTGCTTTGTGTAATGTGAAGATAGAGGAGACTAGTCAACCAGAATTAAGGATAAGCTTTAAGACAGAACAATACATCACAACCAGTCAAAAAGTTGGATCATCATGATATTTTTTTTCTCTGGAAACAAATTATTCCACTGATCATTATTATCTTGATGTGTAACAAACAGCAAAGTAAAAATTCCCTGAGATGAGGAAAACTATTGGCTGAGATCCATGATATACTGGAAGACTAAGTCATAGGCAGAGCAAAATCTATATTGGCTGAGATCCATGACAAACTGGAAGACTAAGTCATAGGCAGAGCAAAATCTATGTCAACTCTGAAACAGACTCACTCTTGCAGTTGGCTACAATATTCTTTTACATGAGCAAAAGAAAACAAAAAACTATGCTTGTTCTATCCAGGCAAATTCTTGTGTTAGAATGAAAAGATGTAGATGTATCTATTGATACGTGCAAATTGTGCATTGGTTTCTGCATTCTCTGAGGAGTTTTTCCTGTTATCTCAATGCATTCAGCACAATGCTTTTTTATTGATAGATGCTAATATCTTTTTGGCTCCAATTGCCATTCAAGTTTCACATGTCAAAGGTGTTGACCTTGAAATTTAATCATGTCACAGTTGTGCTACTTTATTGTTATTATCTAATTGAGCTTAGCTGTCTTCATTTTTCCTAAAATATCTGTGAAATTTACTATTTTCTTTTGCTAGAATGTTTTCCTAATGTTTATATGCATGTCTTTCTATAACCTACTTCTGCAGTGCATTCTCTTCATGTTCTATGTACTGAATGCTCTGTTCTATGCACACATCTTCTCCCTTCCAAATCATGATTTTTGATCAAGAATTTAGCAATTCTTTTCTTGGTCTATTCCACAATGATCAAGAATCCTAAAACAGAAAAGCACCTTAAAGAATGTAGGGAAAATGCTAACAGCTACTGTATAGAGCTAGAACATCGGGAAAGAGTAAAAAAGAAAGACTTATGATCATTATGAAAAAAAAAAAAAAGAGAGAATGGCTTTCCTATTTACCATAAATATAAATGATACAACAGAAATGAATCAAGAAAGTGTAGCATTCATCACTAACAATTAATTGTTTCTCGTCTATCCCTGTATAAAAAAGATAGGCAATTAGCACAGCTCCCTCCACACCTGTATGATGAGACTTCTTATTCTGTATCCAAATCTTCGTTTTTCCAAATATAACCATATTTGCTACTTCTATCAAGCTAAGCAATAGATGGCAGTTATCGACTTCCTATTCGAAGTCTGCAACTCCATGCAAATCTAATTATACGCAATTATATTGTTGCAAGGATCAAGTCAAAGTGTGATGACTGATTGTGAGCCATAACCATTAGGATGTGCTTTCTGCCATCTCCATGCAACTGAAAGGCTTTCCTGAAGATTTATATACTGCGCTGTCCAGTTGAGCTCCTGATTTATCTTCGATGGATCACTGTAAACCTCAGCATAGTCCCCAGGCCTCCGGCTGAGATACTCAACTTTAACCTCCACCCCAGTTGCTTTCTTGCAGGCTTTGACAAACTCTTTGACGGATCTGCCTGAAAAAAGGATGGAAATAATTCTTGAACCCTCTCGGATATAAATATCAGAGTACATTATTTCTCCATTACTGATAGGTTAGGTAATTTTATTACTATCTTGTATTGTAATTAGCTTCTCTAGTAGCAACAGTAACATGAGAAACAACAGTATTCACAGTTCATTAAGTCTACTCTAAGAGCATTTATTTCATTGTAGGTTTGCTAATATAATATATTTCTGTTGCTAACATGTATAAAAAAATTAAGTTTCTCCACGTAATGGATAAGAGGAGAATGATAAGCAGAATCAGGCAAAGTGACCTTTTCCAGTGCCGACATTGTATATGCCAACTTTGCTAGGCCTTGCTTTGTCAAGGGCTTTCACATGTGCATCGACAAGATCAGTGACATCGATATAGTCTCTTATACAAGTTCCGTCATTCGTCGGGTAGTCTGTTCCTCTAACCTAATGGACGAAAACAAAATCAGTATCTCAGAAAAGTCATTGTTCAGCTTCCTGAAGCATTACATGACATCAATTTGTACAACAGAGTAAATGGAATTTTAAATGTATACATACATGCTATAAGGAAAAGAAACTAAAGATACCTTCAACCCTGGTATTATCCCGAGTGCTGCATCAAAACATGCACCAGAAATTCGTCCATGCTCCCTTAGCTCAGGTCTGGGGGCTTCACCTAATCTTCCTTCTGGATCTGATCCGATGACATTAAAATATCTGCACATGAAGACAACTAAATTAATCTAAAAACTCAACAGCTCGTGTTTTGAGCTGTTATTAGTAGCAACATACCTTAAGATCATGACAGCCATGTCTGATTTCTTTGAGAAATCCAAAATTATATCTTCTGCCATTTTCTTAGCCTTCCCATATGGGTTGATAGGAAGCTGCATTTGAACAAAACCTTATTCAGTGGAATATCTGAAGCTGCTACTTTAAATATATTAAAGGTTGACGTTATTGAGGTAACACATTTTGAAGGTAGGTAATCATGGAAGTTTATTGAAGGCTAAGCCAAATTGCTTATCCTATTAGAACTAAATGCAATCGATCAAAGCAATAAAATGTTATGTTTCACCAACCTGAGGTGTTCCTTCTGTAATGGGCATTTTTTCTGGCTCTCCATAAGTAGCACAAGTACTCGAGTAAATAAGAGTTTTAACGCCATGTGCTGACATAGCCTCAAGAAGTGTCAAAGTATTTGCTGTGATATTATGATAGTACCTGTTGCAGACTTTGATACTGTTTTAGCAACTATAAGCATGTAATAAATAATGAGCTGACTAAGACACTCTATTATTCACAAATAAACAAAGTAGATTACGTATCAGGTTGGTATAATGATTCATTGCAGTTAAATCATAAATGTGAGATAAGTACTTATGATGAATATTTAATAAATTTAAAGTACAAAAAAATACAAGTAGATTAATATTCTATTTAATAAAAGTAGTAGATAGTGTCATATTCTGCTTTAAAGATCACAACTGAGATAATTTTAACTCAAAACTCGAAATATATAAAGAATCAACGACATAATGCTAAGGACATGAGACATCTGCAATCGAAAGTACCATGCGATGCCAATCCCAAAATTTGACCAAACCTGTTCGTTTGCTAAGTGAGTGCTGATATGATGGGAAGATTTTATCTGTATATTTGCATTGATGACTAGTATTCAGCAAGAAGGTTTTAAAGCATAGGTAAAAATTATCATATTTGTAATTTCTAACATCATGTTACAGGAAGTGTACATCAACTATGACATTGAAAACTAGTCTGTGTGTGTAATTCAGATATCCAAACAGATGCAAATCCAATTGTCTGATGCTCCTAGTAGATATATGGTCACTGTTGAACGAAGAAAAATATGATCAGAATATTTTGAATGCGGTGGAGAAGATGCACAAGGTACCTAAGAGGATCAAGTGTACTTTCACCCACATAAGCAACAGCTGCAAAATGCATAACCGCATCAAACGCGTTTTCTGCAAAAATCCTGTTAACCTAAATGTTGGTTAAGAGAATGAACTGTAGGCCCTTTTGCAGTCAATAATATAGAAAACAACATCACTAGTTTGTTAAAAATCTGCATTATCAGGATACAGCTCTTGCATCGCCTAAATCAGCATAAATAAATTGAAGTCTCCCAGGTTCTGGAAACAGCCCCTCCAGAACTTTGATGGCTCCGATATTTCCTCTAGAAAGGTTGTCCTGTCAAATCATGGCTGAAAATTAATTATTGCTGTAGAAGTCTTGAATCCTTTTACATAAACTCTTATGAGGGTACAGAGATCACAATGATTTTTTCCCGAAAGTGTAGCATAAATATTATTACCACTATGGTTACTCTGTATGAGTCCTTCAATAGGCGAAGAGCAGCATGTGAACCAATATACCCAGCACCTCCTGTTACTAAAACATGGGTTGCTCCGACTTCACGACGTAAAAACTGCAAAATTAAAGATACACTGATGTCAACAACACCAGGGAAACCAAAAAAAGAAACAAGGAGGCACATGGATTTAGATTTACCATTCATACGTTAGCCATGAATTATAAAATTTTTGTCAGCATTTGCAACTAATTTGCAACGTAAAGTAAGCCTGCTAATATAATTGAATCTTTTCAAGAAGAGCACATCAGTGCTGAAGATCTATATGAAAGAAGTTACTCAGCAGAATTTAAGTTCTTTAGCTTTTATAGAAATTAAGACCAACAACGGCATGTAATATTAAAAGATATCTCAGACAGAAAGTCGCTAAATATATAAAACATTAGGGCACATCTCTCATCTCAAGTGTTCACTTGTTACGGATCATATCTAAGTGAATTGACATCATGAGCAAATGTAGTAGTTGAGATCTCCATATGCCTAGACCAGATATTTATCTCAATACCTTCATAATTTACCTGTTAATCAATTCATTTTTTCTCAATTTATCAATATCTATAAACGTAAACGGTCATGTTATCGAGTTCTCTAAGATAACCTCGGGGCTTCAAAAATTAACAAGTCTAGTGAGACAAAAAGTATTGTCATTTTTAGGATGAACAGTTTACTGCATTTTATTAATAATGAAAGAACTATATTGGCTTAATAAATAAATCAAACTTTAATAGCCAAAACTCAATCTGGATGTACATAGTCGTGTCATCAACTCATCTAACTTCCTCCATATATCAAATCAAGGAATCAAATTGCAAATTTGCAGTATCAGTTTCAAAAGTCAAACTGTGAAAGATGCTAATCAAACATGACCCGAAAGAGAAATTTCATGCATCGTCCAATATACTTTCAGCAAACACTGTAAAAAAAGTAAAGACTTGCGCAGAAAAGGAGTCAAGAGAGTACCAGGCTAGGTCCACTGAAAGCAGGGGATTGCTTCAAAATGAATATGCAAAAGGCAGTAAGAATAGCCACCATAACAAGTTTTGCAACAACCTGTGGTTTGCGCCTTGAATCTGAGTAGTCCATTCCTGTAATCTCAGTACATTTAGATCAAAGAAGAATTTATTGTCTATCTCAAAACAATGGTAGAAACTATATCTTGATGTGAATCCCTACCATGTTGATAGTTTCCAAGAATATACTGCTAAAATGCATATAATTCAAAGGATAAGAATGACTACCATGATCATGAGATCAAACCGGTGATCATATGGAATCAAACTTTACTGACTTCAAACCAATTTTATGGATTCTTATTAATCAAGAAGGATGTACTTCAATCATCAACAGAAGAGAACATAGAAAGTATACTAAGATATAGCTGAAACCTGGAAAAGACCAAGGACTACCAGCCCTGGACTGACTTCTGCTCCTATTGATGGGTAGCATGTGAGGAAGACCCTTCAAGTCAAACCACAAGGATCAAACATGCGGTACCCTCAGAGAAACTGGGGGTAAAACAGATTGCTCTTTTCCTTGAACTAACATGAAGTTGCCCACCAATTCCACACAGCTGTGGAACAAAGAGTTGTAAAATTTTAGAAGAAAAAACCAGTTGTTTCCACACTGCAATTGAGGTGGAAATAAAAGTCACTTCAAAAACGAACTTTTCTTAATTGTAAGGGATCCAAATATTGAGTAAAACAACAAGGAGGTCATCCAACCATGACAATCAATCAGACCCCTTTGGAGGCTTGGGATGCACCTTAACATAGACAGCATTAAAGTCTCAGCCATCTCAATCTACCAAAAATTGAAAGAGGAAGACCGCAGAAAACACCAAGATTCAGGAGAAAAGCACCTTACGAATTCAAGGACTGAAGAATGCGAATTCATACTTCCGCCTACGACGAGGAAAGCTTAATCTCCGTATAGTATGAAAGAACAAGTACAACGACGACAAGTAAACTGAAAGAAGAAAGAAAGATTCAACTTACACTCGAAGAAACCAGAAGAGGTTGCTTCAATTCCGAAAAGTAGAGACGATCTCATAAAGATAAAGAAAGCCAATAGAAAGAGGCGGACATATCAAGAGAACACGAACCCACAACGCCAAAGGAACCCCACCGCCCGAAAGGCACCAACCAAACCAAAAGGCCACCTTTAAGATCTCTACATAGGATCCGAGCAACAAGACCCCATTCCCGGAAGGAACGAGCGGCACACGGTAAAAAACCTAAACGGGGTTGCCACACCCCGCACGGAAAGAAACCCGCAAAAGAGTAACCGAAACACATCAAGATCCTCGCAGGGAAATCCACCGGAGAGAATTAACGCGCGATCAAAATCGAGTCTTGGCAACGGCGAAGGTACCTGGCAACAATAGAGGAACAGGTGAGGGGGAGAGAGAGCGAGGAGGGACCGAGAAGAGGGGAGGAAGGTTTGGGGGGAGATTGGACCAAGCCGCGGTGTGGACCATTTAGAGTGGTTGGGAAGAAGAGAGAGAAGAAATTGAGACATTTGTGAGATCTCTTTGACTCCCTCCCCTCCCATGTTCTTCCTATGAGGAGCTTTCCACAGACACAAGGTCCACATTTTGAGCCTTGATCTCATTGGATGCCTTTCCTTGGAACAGAGAGTGAAACAAACCCATTTTTCTTCCTAAATTTCATTTTATTTCTTCATCTAAAATTCTATTTTTCCCCTTAATTATTGGTTAATTCTTCATGTTTAGGATCCTCTCCATTTCAAAAGGAATTGTAGAGTTCCTAATTCTTCAATGCTACACACATCACTAACAAAAAGATGAACAATTTACTCTGCTTTTGCATGTATTTGTTCCACAGGAAGTCTTGCTTAACACATAATAAGTATGACACTGAATCAATTGTTTTTAATTGCTCGACCCAACTTCTGATGTCAGTTCATCAATGAATTGATGCATTTGGAAGGAAGTGTCAATGTTCAAGAGGTAGGTGTTGACTTTGAAGTTTGCATTTGGTAACATTGAAGGATGAACAATAAAGGGGTCTTTGTGGTGGAGATTTGGAGAACCATAATGGCAATATAATTTACATTGGTATTAGCAACAATTTAATATAATAAGGTGGACATTCAAAGCTGCTTTCTTAACAAAGTTATCTGAAGCACTTGTTGAACCATTTGATTGCCTAAACAAGTATCAGAACAGCAAAACATGAATCTGTGTCAGATCCACTTGGTTTGAAGTGAAGCTTCTATAACCAATAGATCTCTACATGATAAGCAAATGAAGAAGGTAGAAAACATTTTCCTCAAGAGATTGTTTCAAAAATCATCAGCACCTGATGCATGTAATGTCCTAAATTTCCATTACTTGGGTTAAAGTCAACCAGATGAACTACCATCATGAATTCTTTCTCTCTTTTTTTTGGGGGTCAAATCATGTCTCTAAAGAAGCCAAGCTGAGTTTAACAAGTCAAACTATTAGGAATAAGGCCACGAATGGCACTCCACCGATTCCCAATCCAAATCTTCTTCTCCTTCAAATGTTCTTCTCGAGTCTAAGCATCTGAAACAGCTTTGAGTCTGATGCTGAACCATCACAACTTGCCAAAGATGCCTGCTTTGGCATGTCCTCGTGGAAGATTTGGTGGCACTCTTTCTCTCCACACTCGAAAGTTTTGACACAGGTGAAACGAGAGCAAGATGAGATTGGGTTTGGTAAGGCCTAACTCACAAGTATTCTCATTGACTCGGGGATTACAGACAATGACCTGCCACCGGCCCTGCTTTGCTGGTAACTCTACACAAGCGGATGCCTGCAGCTGATGCAGAGCACACACATAGATTATGTCATGCACAGTCTCAGCAAATTCATGTTTGAGATCCTGTGATTGAACATAATGTGGCCTGTCACCAACCTTCGTTTGCAGATAACCCCATGGATGCTTGCATCCGATGCAGAGCACTTGATGATAACCGAGTTGAGCTCTCCTCAGCTTCCAACTCTTAGTGTTGGCTCACTACGTCGGACCCTCAGCCGCATGGACAAGCGTGGACGATCGAAGACGAAGCCGCCGCCGGGATTAGAAGGATCGGCTCCGCCGCAGCGGCTGTGGAGGACGCGGTCGATCGAGTTGGCCGGACGGGGAATGCTCTGCTCGTCTGGCTCTGTATGTATGCAATTTTTCATATATAACCCTCTAAATATGTTATTTTTGTTTTTATTCCTCTAATTTTAGATTTAATATATATTTATATCGTACCGTCAGTCGTAACCCGTGAAGATGCCACGTGTCATCGCGGATCCTATCACACTTCGTTCGCTTCAAAGTCTCGGACGCGTCGCGACGCGACCGAACCCGATGCACTCGGCCCTACTCCGCCCTACGGCCGCTGCAGCCGCATTCTGTCGCCTCGGCCTCCGTTCCCTGCCTCCGTCCCGCCGTCCGATCCTCCCCCTGTCCGCCGCCCGGCTCTCGTCCTATTGTGGTGGTGCCATGGACGGCTGCGGCAGCTCCACGGTCCTCGTCCTGGCCGGCAAATCTCCGCAAGAGGACGACCTTGCTCGATTCCTCAAGTCCAGGAGCGACACCCTAAAGCTCCTCGACGAGGAAGCAGGGGAGGTTAGGGTTTTACTCCGCTCCGAGGCGTACCAATCCACTTTCGATCCTCAGTTCTATATGGGCGCCCTCACCGCAAGCCGCTTTGGGCGGCTACTCATCTGGTCCCCGAGGCTTCCCTCCACCCACGACCTTGTTTCAAAGTGAGAACACGGAAAGATCCCGTCTTTTCTTCTGATTCCCATTGCTCGAATCGTTTCTTGGATTTGAAGCCTCATATTTGATTTATGAGTCGTGGATAGGAACTTCGGTGAGCTGCCGGTCGGCACAGTCTGCGTCACGGATGTCCAGATCAAAGGCAGAGGTGTCGATCGAAAAAAATATATGGTTTTTGGTTTCCTCTCTCGGGGTGCGATGAAGTTTTCCTTTCTGATAAAGACCGTATATGTTGTTATTTGGCTCTGAAGGTCGGGCGAAGAATGTGTGGGAGTCGCCCATGGGCTGCCTTCTGTTCTCGTTCACGTTGCAGATGGAAGATGGGCGAAAGCTGCCGCTGTTGCAGTATGTTGTGTCTCTTGCGGTGACTGAGGCAATCAAGGAGTTGTGCCAAACCAATGTGAGCTCTTTCATCCTAATTATTACTCGTCCCCTGTGCCTTCTTGTTATAGTCTCTTTCGGCCTCGTTTTTAGATCGTTCCAAATGTGATCGATATGTGATGGTTTGGTTTGTGAAAAAAATATAATTTCAGGGATTACCACAGCTCGATATTAGAATAAAGTGGCCAAATGATCTTTATCTAAATGGTCTTAAAGTTGGCGGAATCCTTTGCACTTCAACTTACAGATCGAAGCACTTCAATGTTTGTGCTGGTAAACAGGTCTCTTTTTTCCATGTGATGGTGTAGGTTTCCAATACTTTTTATTTCTTTTGACTGCTCTGACCTTCTGAATATAGCAATAATGGATGAAGTTTTAATGGATTGAAAATTTACTTTGATGCTTTTCTCCTCTTTAACAGACTAATTTGATTTACCTGTTTCCTGCTTAGGATTTAAATTTGGATGATGACAACAGCTTAAGCATTTTGTTTGTAACCAGATAGTTTTTCCCTTTGGCTTGATGAATGGATAATTCTATGTTTATAGGTATTGGATTGAACTTGGATAATGAGAAGCCAACTACATGTTTAAATGCAGTACTGCAAGAGATTAACTCAGGTTCACTTTGCTTGAGGAGAGAGGATATACTTGCATCATTTTTCAATAAATTTGAGAATCTCTTTGAGGTTTTTCTAGATCAAGGTAAACTACTACATGATTCTTTCATTTTGTTCTTTTATCTCACTATTAATGATGACAATTGGTCAGTTCCAGATGATCTGTGTTAGTAGGCCCAACCTGAACTTGCTCTAACCCACAAGGGATCAAGGATTCTGGAAGAATGATGGTAACTTGGAATTTGACTGGTTAGGGATAGGTGGATTTGTATTAGACCAGGTTAATTGTCATATCAAGATAAGTTTCTTAATTTGTATGGAGGAAAATTAGGTCGGACTAGTCCAATTCTATTTAAATTTCTATCCGGCTCGAACTTGACTGAGCTCATCAACTTGTAAAAGTTCCTTGAGCTTAAATTTAAGTTTGATCAGATCCATGTTAATCCATCCTCTGTATCAGGATTCTTTACACCTTATCTGAAGTATGTATCTGTTTAAGGTCAATCGTATCACTGCCTTCGTGTTAAAACCAAAGAGTTTAACACAAAGCTTAGTTAGATTGTATTAGAGATGGATTGGCTTACTCGGGTTGTATGTAGCTAAAATAGCTAAAATACAATTTGTAAATAGTTACATAACTCATAGTCGTTCATATTCTAATTTTTTATGGTCTATGCCCTATATTGTCTAATCTTGTTTGGTTTGGTTATACAAGGTCTCGGTTGAATTTATGGTTAACATTATGGAATTAACTTGGTTACCCAATTAGCTTTAACGCTTTTTCTTTTTCTTCATCTGATTATCTGGGTTTAAATACTTCCATTGTATGATTTTGACCCTTCTTAACTCTTGTGCACTTCATGTATTAAATCTATAACCACCAATTTAACGCATAACCCTTAGCTTAGCCTGAGGAATTTGTGGTTGAAACTGGTTGAAACCCATAGAATTGTTTTCAATCATATATCTGCCATCCATTTACTGCTTTTAGTTCTTCTCAGAAATTCATATCACCATGCTTAATTTGAAGGTTCAGTTATAGAGTGAGAACTCCTTTGGATGCATTACAATTTTTTGGCTGGAAGCCAAAGTGGTTACCATGGCTAGCTTTCATGTCATAGATGGTTGACCTTCCAAACTCGGGGGTGATTCTGTAGTGCATCTTGCTTCAACATCATTGCCAATATGTTTTTTCACCCTCCTTAATGAGGCTTCTTTTTTGTGGTTCCTTGCCCTGTTCTTATAACAACAGCTAGTAAGTCAATGTTTAGAAACTTGTAACTGTATCGGGTTTTGTTTTCTTGCCAGGCTTTCAGTCTCTTGAGGAGCTGTACTATAAGACATGGCTTCATAGGTATATTACAATTCCAAAATCATTCTTTTATTTTTATTCATGCACTTGTAAATACTTTAACTTTTTCTTAAACTTCTCTGATTTTCCTCAATAATTTCTTTAAAGCAAGTTTAATGCAGTACATTTTCTTCTTCCTTCTCTTTCTATGAAGATATGTGCAATAAACTTGTATTGGATATACTTAACTTGCAAGGTGTAATGTATCCATCTACTTAATAATTAATTTGAAATGATTTGATTACATAAATGTTTTACTTGGATGATTAAGCTTGGAAATATACTCAAAGTTTTTCTCCCATCATAGCATAATATAAATTCAGAAGTTAGACATGATCCTGTTACCATAGCTTACCTAGATCAACAAGATGATCACTTGCTATCATGAGGCACGACCAACATTTACTACAAAATTTGAATAGCCTACCCGCTGATTGGAAATTGACTAAACATATTATTCCATTTTTCAAAAAAAGTTTAAGAATCTAGATTCCATCCTTCTTGAATTCATATTATTCCTACGTATGATTCTTTTCAGTGATTTAAAATGCGCTAGGCGCCAAGGTGTCATGGACAAAGTTCTAAACAGAATGTTTGATGTAATACTTGTGTATGTCCGTGTCTTTTTGTTTGTTTATGTTTTGCACAGCATGTAGAGGAACGATTGAAGGCTTAACAACCTCATTTTAGTTGAGTTTGATAGCCTTCTTAGGCTTGTAAATAAATATTGTGTCATGTGGACACTTGTGAGAGATATTCGGTCTGTAGTGGACCATTTTGACCCTTTATTGTGTAACCATTCAGAGCTTGTAAAGTCTGTTTGTAATTTGCATTGTCTATGAAGTATTTTTTGGAATGTTTACTTGTGGATCACGAGTGAGACACTTTCTCTAACCCGTTTTCTCTTTTGTAGGTCCTAAGGGACCATGGGAGGTTTCGGGGAGGCTGACTTTTGCGGACGGACACGCAAGGGTGCCGCACGACTTAGGCAAAACCAGCTAAGTCCATGACAGATGGTATTAGAGTGGGACAAGCACTCATAGAAACACTTGGCATGCAAATGTGGGGGACCTAGCGGGGCTGCGTTGAGGGCAATCAGCACACTCGTGACCGTTTGGGGAAAAACGGGCATGGAGATGTAGGGAAAATGAGTCGCTCGGAGGAGCGGGCATCTGAGATTGACATTCAGAGGAATGGCCAATCCTTTGCGCAAGAGGCACCACGAGAACAAGCAAGCTTGGAAGAATGCGGAGTGCACAAAGGTTGGGATGGCTGAGTTCGAGCTACGGCTCGACGTTGACAATGATACTTGATGGTGCTCAAGGCAAGCGAGGCGCTTGGTAAAGGATGAGACCATGCAAGGTGGAATGAGTTGCTCATCGACCGAAAGAGTTGTGCAAAGCTCACAGAGGTGAGGGGAATTGCTAACTCGAAGAATTCGGTACTCATGCATGGGCTTATATATGGACGATAGAAGCGTAGAGAGATGTTGCTCCAACGGGACAGTTATCCAGGAGGGGTAGATCCCGGTTCTCCAGAGGTAGAATCATGTGTAACAGACCGCATATGTTGAGGAGAAGTACCTCAAAAACAATAACTCCATGAAGCTCAATGGATCGAGTGAGCGGCGAGGAGTCATCGCATGATCTCACTTGAGAGAATGCATTGGTGGATACATTGCGAGATCAAGTGGGGGAGCGACCCAAAGCAACACAAATAAAGGCACACTTGGAGTCGATATAGAGATCGGACTAAAGGGAGGGCTACTCAGTGGAGTAGGCGGCAAGGTTGATGGAGAAGACGGTACAATCCCAGAGGCGACCAAAACTATTAGAAACTTACTTCAAGTTGGGGTAAAAACTTTCTGCATTCCAGAAGTTCTATGGCATTGAGAAGGTGAATCACAGTAGCTAACTCAACGCAAGGAGTGCAAACACTTCGAGTGCTTCAGAAGTGTGAGCAAAGAGCAGGCGAAGGCCAGTAACCAGCTCGATGCATGGAATATAACCCTTGAGGAGGCGGGCGAAGTCAAGTAACCATTGTCTTCTCAACTCTTAAGAGAATGGGCGAAACCGAGTACCCCAATTCTCTTATCTATCCAACAGAGGAGCTCTGCATAGGTTCAAAGACCCTTCAAAGATATTAGAAGACAATAGTTGTCAAATCCTCACCAATGGTGATCAGTGCTACTGAGAGTAGATTATCCGCTTCATTTCCCAACAGAATGCCAATCGAAAGCGGAAGTGATGCGAATCTACTTGGAAGTGACAACTAAGTGAAAGAAGAGTCGATGAACAAATTTTGTGGAGGAATGACCCAAAACTTCAGAAGTTTGCGAGGCGATGCTCGTTAAAGCTCCAACAAGCATCCACCCAGTTCAAGCAACATGAGGCATTTGAGAGACTGGCGCATAGTAAGGATGGTTTTTTCCTTTATCTGGAGGATCCGCAGGAACCAACAGGGATCAACACAACTCAGCCAACCCCACACTAGAGTCAGTCATTGGCGAGTTGAAGCAGCATGGCGGATCAAAGGTTCCGACTACTCAAAAATAACAGCGGAGAGCAATTGGGAGTCAAAAGACGCATTGCAGCTGGAGCAAAAGATTGAAGACTCAGTAAAGGCGAGGAGTTGCAGTGTCGGCAAAGGCTTCGACGAGGACGTCGAAGGAATAAGTGGGGGAGAATGTCACGAACAAAGTTCTAAACAGGATATTTGATTTAATACTTATGTATGTCCGTGTCTTTCTATTTATTCATGCTTTGCACAGCATGTAGAGGAACGGTTGTATGCTTAACAACTCCATTTTAGTTGGGTTTGGTGGTCTTCTTAGGCTTGTAAATAAATGTTGTGTTATGTGGACACTTGTGAGAGATATTCGGTCTGTAGTGGATCATTTTGACCCTTTGTTGTGTAACTGTTCAGAGCTTTTAAAATCTGTTTGTAATTTGCATTGTATATGAAGTGTTTCCTGGAATGTTTGCTTGTCGATCCCGAGTGAAGCGCTTTCTCTAACCTGTTTTCTCTTTTGTAGGTCCTAAGGGACCATGGGAGGTTTCTGGGAGGTTGACTTTTGCGGACGGACACGCAAGGGTGCCGCACGACTTAGGCAAAACCAGCTAAGTCCGTGACAAAAGTTCCAAAACGCCCGAGGCACTAGGTGCTCGCCTGAGCGAAGCAAGGCATTCTAAAATATTAAAATATAAAAAATATATAATATTATTAATATATTAAATAAAGATTATTTTGTATAGTAATTAATAATATATTATTAATAGTATATTATTTACTGTTAATAATAGTTAGAAGAGAATAGTATAATTGTTAAAAGGGATAAAAAATATCACCTAGTGAAACCGATAGTGAGAAGTTAGAACTCAGAAGAGAAGCAACGGTGAGAAGCAACGGACAATAGCCGTGGTAGCGAACAGCAGCGGCAGCAGTAGAGTCGTGGACAGCAGTAGTGGAAGTTGAGGAGACTCAATCAACGACAGAGGAAGACTCAAAGGCAGCGAGAGAAATTGTTGGCGATGGAGACAGAGGGAGAAATCGTTGACGGCGGATGTAGAGGGAGAAATCGTCGGCAGCGGAGGCAAAGGGAGAAAGCGCATGCTAGGTTGGTAGTTGGGGTCGCGCGCAGGTTTTGAGGTAATTGTGTGCGTTAGTTGGTTTAATCGAACCAACTAACGCACATTTAACCAAACCCGGTTGCCTTATATCAACGGGGCGCTCGCCTGAAGCACCTAGTGCTTGGGCTTAGGCGAACACCTAGGCAACGCCTTATTGAAGCGCATCGCCTAACCCTTATATGAGGTGCTCGAGCCTCGCCTCGCACGAGCACCTAGGCAAGCACCCGAGCGCCTTTTATATCATTGATTCTTATCACAGTATTCAAGATGGACCTCGGAGACCCAAAAATAATTTAGACCAATTATAAGGACATTCATCTAAGAAGTAGTTTTACGCATCTTCATAAGTCTAGTAAAAAAAAAAACTCATTTGTTTGTGGAGTCATTTAAATTCCTTTGTTAGTGTACATTTTTTCACATTTCCACATCTGTGAAAACAGAGTTAGCATCTGCTTATGACTTTTTTTTTATAATTATATTGTTCAAGGACCAAATGGTTATTGTGGTTATTGAAACCAAAACTTGAATTTGATATATATTTTTTCTTTCATAACTGATGGTTTGGTCTTGGTGATAGCTTAGGTTGCGATGACAGAACAAATCCTAGAAGTTTCATCTCATTGAGAAAGTCACATAAGTGTAGGAGCAAGGGAATGTATAGGGAACTCAGTTTTTATTGGCTTGGAGCACTCTTACCACTAAGTAGGCTCTGTCATGATCACAAGACAATTTCTTGTTACAAAAGACCCTTCAGAGAGCTTTATTGCTTCAACTAAACGTGCTTAGATAGGTGACTTGTGAGTTGCAAATTGCAACGAGTGGTTTCACTGAGCAATCTGATATTCAGTTCTGTAGGTTTGGTGTTAATAACTTTTTTTCATTGCAGAATTAACATAAGTGGCTAGTTATATGGTTAGACATGGCAAATGTCCAACTACAGAAAAAACACATTGCACATGATGATGGATCTTCAAGTAACAATGACATGGCAATCATTACATTTTGTTGTTTGTTTCACAGGAAATGAGTGTTTGATCTCTTAGCTACATCAAAGTGATGTTCCAGAAGGGAGACACATTATAATTAACCAGATTAGTTACTTGAAGTTGTCCACTTATATAATTGACATTCCACAATGAAATAAACCCTTACCTGACTAGCATGACAATGCAGACAAGAAATTAATGGGTGAAGAACTTGGCATTGATTTTCTCTTTGTTCTTTGTCTTTCTATGTGTACACATTTTCGACAACCTCTTATCTGCTTTCTTTTCCATTCACACGCTTTTGTTGGTATCATTGCATATAATCTGATAAGCTCTTATGTTTAAAAATGCAGTGGTCAGAAGGTTGTCATAGAAGAAAAACAAGAGGGACAACCTGAGGAAAGCATTATAGTTACAGTTCAGGTAAATTTTGCAATTGTGAAATTCTGAAATAACTGTTCTAGCTTATCTAATTTGGCTTATTCTACACAGGGATTAACATCCTCAGGATATTTATTAGCTGTTGGTGAGGACGATAAGAGTTATGAACTCCATCCTGATGGCAATAGGTATATTCTGTGTCATCTTACATCTTTAACAAATGATAAATACCATTCTATGCTTATGCTGAGTACAGATGCAGCAATCGTCTGTGTCCTCTTTAAATCTTTGACAAACGGTACAGACTATGTTATCCTACATGGTCTAATTAAAGAGGCAGCATGCCTGCCCTCAATTGTGAAGTATTTCTGTTGTTTATGAGTTTCTTTTTGTGAAAGATATCTGAGCATCAAATCCGTGGAAGGAATTGAATCTCTCATCATCTTGATGCATGATTTAAAAACTTGTTAACTTGAAACTTAGCCAATGTAACTCCAACCAAATTTTTGGTTTTAAGTTGGTGCCATACTCGGTTGCCTGAAACTTGGAGTCGAACTCAATCGACTCATAAATTTCTTGATAGACATGAGCTATAGAACTCATTGATGGCTAACATCACAAAACTATTGTTTTTTAAATGATTTAAACATTACTTTGCTTGCCTTGTCTGATAGTCAACTAAAATTTGATACATCTATTTGAGTTACTTTTCTCACTTTATATATATATATATATATATATATATATATATATATATATATATATATATATATCCTTGTATTTGTTTATAGTCATTATATAGAATTGTGAGTGTTTACCTGCCTATTTGATGCATGCAGCTTTGACTTCTTCAAAGGACTGGTTAGGAGAAGGTTGGAGTGAAGACTAAGAAATTGTGCAGGCAGCAAACAGCACTAGCGGATGTGAGAATTTTGGTGCTTAACCTTCTCAATAAATTACAAATACTCTTAGTAATTAAAGATATGACTTGACAAAAGACTCGTGTAATCAATCAATCTCAAGTAGTTGAAACATTATGTTTTTTTTTTTTAATTATTGTTGTTGTTGTTGTATGTTCGTCAATAAACTAATCAAATAATTGAACTGATTTCAGAAGTTTATACAGTGACAAGTCATTCTTGTCCATCGAAATCTTGTTAAATTGTATAGAATAACAAATTATTGTCTTCTATTTGGTGTTGGTGGGTGATGAACACTGGAATACCAGTGGGTTATCATCATGTATCGTTTTCTCATCTATACAATGTTTGAATGTGTGCAATTTTTTCCACTTAAGTTTATGTTTCCTACTTGTTATCCATGAAGATAATAGATAGATACATACATTGGAAAATCGATTGGAACTTAGAAAGAAATATACAACAATAAATAAATACTTTTAGTTTGTCGTAATTGAGCTATAGATGTATTTAAATTTTTATTTATAGGTTCTAATAAAAATCTGTTTTTAGGTCTATCTCTCCTAACACAATTAATATTAGTTATCTTTAATCTTTTAATTATAGTATTTTTTATGTCTCTTTATCACATGTTTATTATGTTTATGAATAAAAAATAATTTATTTTATTTGTTTATGTACTCCATAAATCCATCTTAACAGTACTTATTTTAATATGTATTATTTCTTAATTAGCACAACATTAAGAATTGACATGTAGAATTTTTCATTCGATTTAAACGATAACCGATGACATCAATCCCTCTTCAATTTAATCCTCTTCTTTATATTATAAAGAATGCTTTCATCAATCTCTTTTTATCTTATTGAATAAATCATTTATAAAATCTAAAACTTCAATTCATCACAGGAAAAAAAAAAACAAGTGATACTAACAAAACAACCGACACAATTTTGGATAGGGCAATGTGCATCATAAACAACATGCAGATAGTGAGATTTCACATGGACCATACAGGTTTAACAAGTAGCAACGTGAAGAAATCAACAGGCACAAGTACCCCTCTCAAGCTGCCTCTTCCTCTTCCTCGTACTCTTCCTCCTCGTCGTCTGCTGTTGCATCCTGGTATTGTTGGTACTCGGCAACCAGATCGTTCATGTTACTCTCGGCCTCTGTAAATTCCATCTCATCCATGCCTTCGCCGGTGTACCAGTGCAAGAAAGCCTTCCGCCTGAACATGGCCGTGAACTGCTCACTCACTCTCCTGAACATCTCCTGGATGGAGGTTGAGTTGCCAATGAAAGTGGAAGCCATCTTAAGCCCCTCGGGAGGACTGTCGCATACGCTGGATTTGACGTTGTTGGGAATCCACTCGACAAAGTAGGATGAGTTCTTATTCTGAACATTTATCATCTGCTCATCGACTTCCTTAGTGCTCATCTTACCTCGGAACATGGCTGAGGCAGTAAGGTACCTGCCATGGCGGGGGTCGGCGGCACACATCATGTTCTTGGCATCCCACATTTGTTGGGTCAACTCGGGAACTGTGAGGGCACAGTACTGCTGGGAGCCTCGTGATGTCAATGGTGCAAATCCTACCATGAAGAAGTGGAGGCGAGGGAAGGGAATAAGATTCACCGCAAGCTTCCGGAGGTCAGAATTAAGCTGGCCAGGGAAGCGAAGGCAGCATGTCACACCGCTCATGGTGGCAGAGATCAGATGATTAAGATCGCCAACTGAAATGCAAAGATTAAATAAATAAGAACTGAAGATTAGCACAAGAGAAACCAAGATTAAATGAAAAGGTTACAGTTCTTGTGACCATTACTAGTGCTGCCACACATCAAAACCCTTTAACTTTGGAAAAGCATATAGGCATAATTTAGAAAGAAAAAAAAAAGGAAATATGGAAAAGCATACATAGCAATTCCATTGTCCACAGTAGAAACGAAAGCAGCAGTCATAGAACAGAGATGCACAGGCCATAAAGGTAGGTGAGATAGATGTAAAGATCTTAACTGTGATAAGAAATAACCTGAAGAATTTCAGAAAATTAAACATGATTATGTTATGTGCTAAAATTACGTTAGAGAAATCGATAAATGAATCAAGCCATGCTTAAGATCTACCAGATGGATCAGAACAGAAAACAGAGGAAAGAGCAAATAGGCTTTTGTATATGCAACAATAAAAGCAACAGCAGACGTGCGTGTTAAGAATGTAAACATTCAGAAATGTAAGTAAATGGTATTAAAGATGGATGTCGACGGTCATAGCATCTGATTATAATGAAAGAGCTGTTCTCGTTGATAGGGTTTACTTACAAGTAGGAGTTGCAAGCTTCAGAGTGCGAAAGCAGATGTCATAGAGTGCCTCGTTGTCCAGGACCATACATTCATCAGCATTCTCAACAAGTTGATGAACGGACAGTGTGGCATTGTATGGTTCCACCACGGTATCTGATACCTTAGGTGATGGAAAAACAGAGAATGTTAGCATCATCCTGTCTGGGTACTCCTCTCTGATCTTAGAGATAAGAAGGGTGCCCATTCCGGAACCCGTTCCTCCTCCCAAAGAATGGCATACTTGGAATCCTTCAGACCAAAAGGGAACAAAATCAGAAATTTTACATGCAGCTATAAACAAATCAGGTGGAACACAGTAAAACATGAACTAATTTTTCAGAATTACATAAGACACTTCACTCATTTGGCAGCAAATCTTGGTAGAAAGATGGAGAAACATGGATAGAACCAATTTTTATCCGGAATCCCTTTGCCCTTCTCTCCAGAAGTGGAGAGATTTGGAGAGGCAGGAAGAACATTAAGTGATAGCTTCTCTTTTTGCTGATCCAAACCAAGTTAACTTTTCTCTTTTAATTTCTCTTCTGCCCTTGCCTTCTCTTCTATTCCCTTTTTCTCCACTTATTTATTCTCTTCTCCTTTGGTTACTATCCAAACAGATATCCAACTACTTTGATGCATTTCCAGACTCAAAAATAAAATATTTTTAGCTCTTCTAATTTGATATAAGATACTACCACTACAACAACAAGGTCACAACTACTTGGATTCGGCTAATTTGTTACAAATGAAAAGGAAAAAGATGCTTGACGATTCATAGATACAAACATCTATTTGCACATGTTATTAAGACAAAATACATTAGACTACAAATATGTCAAAGACATATATTATTTCAAATATACTTAAAACTTTCTTTTCTCTCTTCTCCTTTCAGGAAAATCTACTTGAGCAAGAAAAGAAGATTGAATAGGGTAAAGCCTGTCGGCACCAAGATGGCTACATGATTGTGAAAGAAAACAAGAAAATTCATTTAGTTTCAGTAAACAAACTTGAATCGTAGGTAATAAATTCCCAAAGTAATTCTCAAAATCAAGAAATAGAAAACCTAATTAGTCTCATTTCTACTCTTTACAAATATCAAAGCAATAAAGAAAAATGTCGAACATTACGAACAAAATATAAGTACAAAAATGAAAGTACCTTGCAAGCAATCGCAGTTCTCCGCCTCCTTGCGGACGACATCAAGGACAGCATCGATGAGCTCGGCGCCCTCGGTGTAGTGCCCTTTGGCCCAGTTGTTTCCGGCCCCGGACTGGCCGAAGACGAAGTTGTCGGGCCTAAAGATCTTGCCCACGGGACCGGATCTGATGGAGTCCATGGTGCCGGGCTCGAGATCCATAAGGACGGCGCGGGGGACGTACCGGCCGCCGTTTGCCTCGTTGTAGTATACATTGATCCGCTCGAGCTGGAGGCCGGAGTCGCCCGTGCAATTACCGGTGCTGTCGATGCCGTGCTCCTCGCAGATCACCTCCCAGAACTTAGCACCGATCTGGTTACCGCATTGGCCACCCTGTATGTGCAGGATCTCCCTCATACTCACCTGCCGGAGATCCCAAGGTCGCTAAGTTTAGGGTTCGGAGCGACGGCGAAGGGAAGAGAGGCGAAGAGGAGAAGTAGGCGGAGAAGACGAATGGGATCGGAGACTCACAACCGCCCCTATTTATACCCGAGTTAGTCGTGCTTACCGATTATTTAGGAATTATTTTTAGGAGAAATGGTTCACTTCGCAGAATGTGATACAACTTAAGCTACGAATCACGATTTAGACGCACATCCTTCCGTCGCGACGTAACTCGGACGATGTACGCAACGGCGTCAATCGCCGTTCACAGAACGAGGATGTTAACGACCACCTGGCTCCGGTTTGGCGCGGGAAAAAAACGCTCTTTCGCCTTTGTAACACAGCGATATATGGCGTGCGAACCCGTTATGGACTCTTCGGTAAATCCCGGTTTCCAAGTTTGACTTGTCGATGCCAAGAACAGTGAACTCGGCATCGGATGTCATGATCTACACACATCACAGTTATATCTGTCGTTGGATGAAGCAGTAGGTGACGTTTGATTATTAAGGTCAACACACACACACACACAAGACAAACAAATAGAATTCTCTAGCTAGTTTGTGGTTCCTAGAAATGAGCCTGAATCCGATCTATGATCTTCTTGTCCACCTGAAAGGCCTTAGCGAGGATATCATCCGAGATGGCTGGTTTGGACCCGAAGACGGAATTGGCGATGGTGATCACCCCCGGATTTTGGCTGCTGAGACCGGAGAGTGCGACGGCCTTGCTGGTGCCGTAGTTGAACTGGAAGTGGATGAGGCCTTGGGGGAACACAAACACATCACCCTTGCGAAGCACTTTGGTGACGAGCCTGTTGTCGGGGTTGGAGGTGACGAAGCCGACGTAGAGCGAGCCTTCCAACACCGTTTGGATCTCCGTCGCCCGGGGATGGATGTGAGGAGGGTTAAGGCCAAACGGCGCGTAGTCCACCCGGGCCATGGAGATGCCGAGGGTGTTGAGGCCGGGAATTCGGTTCACGTTTAGGAGCGTCACGTTGGAGCCGACTTTGTTGGTGGTGTCGCGAGGCTCGTCGAGACCGGAGAAGAAGAAGTCCTCGGCCTTGACGAGCTTCGGATCCTTGCAGACAAATCCGTTGACGAACACTGCATGGGTCGAAGCAGGAATCAACATCACGATCCATGATAATAATCAACCCGATCACAGGTACATTAGATAAGCTGTTAGTATACCATTGGACGTGTTATCTGCGACACACAGGTCTTGGAGAGCACCGGGATCACGGGCCATGGTTGGGGAAGAAGCCAAAGCAAGGAGAGCAGCGAGGAGGAGGGCGTAGGCTGCAGCCATGTCTTTGAATTGTTCCGCTACGTAACGAGAGCAAGGAAGTAAAGAGAGGAAAGGATCACGAGAGCTTTTGTCGTTGGATGCAGATAGCATGAGCAGATGGATACATGTATATATATCACATCGGAAGAGTTGACGCTTTCCCGTTGAACAGGAAATGATAGGCGGCAGCTGCAAGAAGGAGTCGATCGCAAGTGATATATACTAGTAATAATAATCAAATGTTTGATGCAGTCCATCCTCTGCTTCACCACGTAACATCATATGCACGCGGAATTATTGATAGCAGCACCAAAGAGAAAGAATGTTACGCTGTGACTGCATCAAACTTGTACTTGTTCTTATCGGCACATGCGAACAATGACTTGTTCAATCAATCATATGCCGGCGGGATATTGTTGATCGATCGTTCACAGCTACTGTAAGCCTTCCTGTTGAATGGGAAAGCATTACTGTGTCAACGCTTTCTTATTGCCAAAAGTCTCTCTATCTGTAGATATCCATCCATCTGCTTCCTCCTCGTTCTACCACCAACTAGTAAAGTTCTCTCTTGGCTCCGTCTTGATCACCAAACACTGTGCAATGAGCATAATATTATTGATTCTTAGGCCATTTGGCAATCGAACTTGCAGAATTGTTGATTCCTTGACACTGTCATGTGATCTAAACTTATCCTAATTGTGTTCTTACACCTCCCTCTTTAAGAGACTTCTATGTTACATAACATTTGGTATCAGCATACTGTCTTCAGCATACAATACATACTATCAAAGGAGTATTAGCAGATTGTAAAAATTAAAGCACCGGAGGCAATGTTGATGGATACACACAAACAAATAAAGTTGGAAGAACAAAGATTCAAAGATCCAAAGGCAAAGAATTATCTTTTCCAAGCGATTGATCACCGAATCTTGAAAATAATTCTTTGTAAGGATACTTCCAAGCAAATAGTTTGGGCTTTGATGGTACTCTTCGGGATCTATTGAATGTCGAATTCTTCAAGCTCGACCGACCATTTGAGCATCTGTCCTGATACATCGAACTTGGATAGAATATGACGTAGTAGTTGATCGGTCACCACCTTTATCGTGTGGGCTTGAAAATATGAGCGCAGTTTCTAGTCGCTTGTGCTAGGGCTAATGCCAATTTCTCGATCAGTTGGTATCATCCCTCGGGCCCGTTCAAGATGTGGCCAGTGTAGTAGATTGGTCATTGTGTTCCTGCATCATCTCGAACTAGGACCGAACTAACTGTGTGTTTGGACGACATGAGGTAGAGGCTAAGCGGTTCGCCCAAGATGACCAAGGCAAGCTGAGGTAGCTAAGTGAGATATTCCTTGAGATTCCCAAAGGCTTCCTCACATTTAGAATTCCACTTGAAGTCTTTGGGATGACTTAAAGCTGGGAAGAAGGGAAGGCATTTGTCTCCCAATCCGGACAAGAATCGGGTAAGGGCGGCTAACCTTTCTGTAAGGTGTTGCACCTCCTTAGCCGAGCAGGGGTGCAACATATCAGTTATAGCTCGAACCTTTTTGGGGCTATCCCCCTCTGGTGAATGATGAAGCTAAGTAACTTACCAGAATCGACTCTGAAGGCACACTTGGCGAGGTTGAGATGTATGCTGAACTTCCTAAGCATTTGGAACATCTCAGCAAGATATGCCAGATGGGTGCTAGCGAGCTTGCTTTTCATGATCATGTCGTCAACGTATACCTCCATGTTCCTCCTGATCTAGTGCTTGAACATCTTGTTAACTGTTCTTTGGTATGTTGCTCTGGCGGTCTTCAACCCGAAGGGCATAACCTTGTAATAGTAGACTCCTCGATTTGTGATGAAGGCAATATGCTCTTGATCTTCAGGAGCCATTTTGATTTAGTTAAATCCCGAGAAGGCATCCATGAATGTAAGGAGCTCGTGCCCCGAGGTTACGTCGACCAATTGGTCAAACCTTAGGAGCGGGTAGCAATCTTTCGGGCATGCACAATTAAGATCGGTGTAGCAACACATATCTTTTAGCTTTTATTAGATTTTTTGACGAGGACTACATTGGATAGCCATCAAGAATACCTTACCTCGAATATGAACCATGCCTCCAATAGACAATCCACCTCATCACTGACCGCTTTCTGTTAGTTGTGAGAAAACTTTCAAGGCCTCTACTTCACCGGCCGCACTTGGGGGCAATTATTCATGTGGTGTCGTGCTACCTTTGGATCAATTCCCAACTTGTCTTTTGGCAACCAAGCAAAGACATCGACATTTTTTTACAATAAGTCAATGATTTGGACTCATTCTTTCTCTAGGAGCTCAGACCCGACCTTCACAAGTTTGTCTAATCGACTTTTGCGTAGGGGGACATCCAGTATCTACTCGGTTGGCTCAGGACGATGTGGTAATTTGGCAACATCTTGGGGGTTGGACACATGCAGCTTGGGTTTTAGCTTCTTACGTAGCATGACAGCTGCCAGATTGCATTGCCTTGACTCCCGAGGATCACTCCTTCTCTAATCCCAATGCAAGTTAGGAACTTTATTGCCCAGTGATAGGTGGAGATGATAGCTCTTAACTTGTTAAGGGTCGGGCAGCCTAGGATGATATTATATGTTGAAGGGAGTCCGACCACTATGAGGTGACTATCATAGTCTTGGACCTCGGTTCCTCCCCAATGGTGACCGATAAGGTGGTAGTGTCGAGGGGCGAGATAGAATCTCCCGTGAACCTGGTGAGAGTCGAGGACATAGGAGCTAGGTATTTTCTAGCTAAGCTAAGCTTCTAGAAGGCGTTGAGGTACAATACTTTGGCTAAGCTCCCGGTATCTACCATTATCCTTTTGACCTGGGCGTTGGAAATCCTGATTGAGATCACCAGGATGTCGTCATGGTCGGGGTGCTTGACTTCCCCTATTGGGAAGGTGATCTCGGGCTCATCCCATTACTTGGGACACCTTTCCACGGTTGCTCGAGTGTAGGCTTTTTTTGTCGATGCGATGTCTCCTCCCAACGTAGACCACCGATGATGACATCAATCTATCTTTCTACAAGTCCCAGGGGGTGCGGGGAGGATTCTCGTGACTTCTTAATGTAGCATCCAAGATGCCCCCTACGAATGAGCTCCTCGATCAGGTTCTTTAGGTCATGACACTCCTCGGTGTCATGACCATAGTTGTGGTGGAACCGGTAATAGTTGAAGTGATCTCTGAGCTAGCATAAAGTTTTCATCGGGTTGGGCACTCTTAGGAGCCCCTTCTCTTTAATCTAGATGAAGATCTCCATTCTGGATGAACTCAAGGGTGGGAGAGGTGGCCACGAGAGTGGTGGCTCGGGTCGATCGAGCCTTCGTTTTAGTGGGCTCGAGGGCTACCCTCAAGATTGCTCCATGCGAAGCCTCTTATGTTCCTCACGCTTTCCCGCTACTGGGGCCTCGGCGGCTATGTACTAATTTGTACGTTGGAGCATCTCGGGGATGATCACCAGCAGTCGCTCAACCAACGACCAAAAAAATTTGGATAGTCGCACGCCCATCAAGAATGCTTGCATGATCAATGAGGGGTGCGTGTCGGGAACTCCTTATATCTTAGCGACGAAACGAGCGACAAAGTGAGAGAGGGGTTCGTCGTCCTTCTAACTCAGACTAAGGAGCTTAGCTGCAAATGGTTTTGGCCATGCACTAGCTAGGAAATTAAGCTTGAATTCCCTTGTAAGATGGTTGAAAGATGAGACCGAGGCTGGCCTAAGTCGGCTATACCACATCCAAGTCAAACCTCGAAGAGTGGTGGGAAACGCCCGACACATCAGGGTCTTCGAAGTACCATATAGGGCCATTTGAGCCTAAAAGGTGGCGACGTGCTCTATCGGGTCGGAGCCACCATTGTAAGCCTCAAGCATAGGGAGGCGGAAGTTTAGTGGTATCGATTTGTCCTGAATCTCTTTCATAAAGGGAGACCCTATCGAGGAGGCCTCCCTGAGCTCTTGGACTTATCAAACTCCCTTTGGACCTTGTCCAAACATCGATTGACCGAGTGCAACTGAGCTCCGAGAGAGTCCACTGAGTCAGATGATAGGGTGTCGGGATCGGGGCAGCTCGGGATGGTGCGTCGGAGGCCTAGGGCGTTGTGCTCTGTTGTTGGTCTCCGGTTCCCCGATTGTTCCTCAGGTGACAGATTCACATCCGTTGCTCTAGGTTGGTGAGGGACCAGAGATGGCTCTCGTGGCACGGTGATAGGGGTCGACGGGTCCCATGACGGCAACGGTTTAGGCAGTACCGACTGCTAGGCATGTTGGGGGATGAGGGGGCTAATAGTCTTCATCATCCCTGCTAAAGCTTGGACTTTGTGAGTGAAGCTGAGGAGCACCTCGGCTGAGACAGCAGGTTGCACCATGGTGGTCTCGGGAGGTGACAGCCCAGGATCATTGAACAACCGTCAATAGCGGCTCGAGGTCGCAGCCGAGGTATTCCATTCTAGGCTTGGAGGAAGTGGGAGCTATCATCCAAACCCGAAGGTCGGATGAGTCGGGAGTGGCTCTTCTCCAAGGTGCTCTCTCGGGATGCTCAATTGGGGGCGTTCTTGTGACATCGGGCTCTCCTTCTAGCACTAAAATATTGGGGAACCTTTATGTTGTAATTGAGGTGTTAGCACGGCTCGGTCCAATCCTGAATATGCAAAGTCGCCCATGCAAATGCTTGGATAGTAGAACTAGGCATCGGGTTGGGTTGGGTTCGAGTCTCGTCTCCCGAGTGCAGTCTTCTCCCTTGGCAAGTTGCCTGCTTTTTTATCACTGAGTTCTTATACATAGGCCAAAGTCGGGAGAGGAATTTCCTAACTTAACCCCTCCAAAGTTTAAGTTAGTGTTGAGTGGAATTAGGGGGAGTTGAGTGCTCGAAATCCCTCTCGACCTTGGTTAGGGGGTTGGCTTTTAGACATACGAATAAGGGTTGATCGTACATGTTCCTTTAATGACTATCAACTCCTTGGGAGGATAACTTGTACCCTACGGACGAGCATCGATGGATATGTACGGATCCGTGCTGTGCGGCACTATTCCGAGCTTTTCGGAACGACTCCGTGGTGTTCGACGCTGACTTGTATGGTGCCAAATAGCCCGAGGGAGTGTGATCGTCTCGTTCCGATCCGAGGTGTTACGTGGTGTCAACTTGTAGGTCCTTTGTTGGCCTTATCATAGTCACCATATGCTGCCACGTGGACGGTGGAGAAATGTGCCACATCAATTACATATTACAATCGGCACCTTGTTTTGCAACGGAAGAGAGAGAGAGAGACTATATATATTACCGAGAACTCATTGAGATAATTAACGATAGCATTAACATTATTCAATCTAGAAACATCAAGAACGTTCACAAGGGACAAAATACATACGACGATCAAATCAAACGAATGAATAGAGAGAATGATGATGATGACAAGGAGCAGCATGCAGCAGCGGTTCCCTAGCTCGTTTGAGATCCTAGAAATGAGCCTGAATCCGGTCTACGATCTTCTTGTCCACCCCGAGGGCCTTAGCGAGGATATCATCCGAGATGGCCGGTTTGGAGCCGAAGACGGAATTGGCAATGGTGATCACCCCCGGGTTTTGGCTGCTGAGACCGGAGAGTGCGACGGCCTTGTTGGTGCCGTAGTTGAACTGGAAGTGGATGAGGCCTTGGGGGAACACAAACACATCACCCTTGCGAAGCACTTTGGTGACGAGCCTGTTGTCGGGGTTGGAGGTGACGAAGCCGACGTAGAGCGAGCCTTCCAACACCGTCTGAATCTCCGTCGCCCGGGGATGGATGTGAGGAGGGTTAAGGCCAAACGGCGCGTAGTCCACCCGGGCCATGGAGATGCCGAGGGTGTTGAGGCCGGGAATTCGGTTCGCGTTTAGGAGCGTGACGTTGGAGCCGACTTTGTTGGTGGTGTTGCGAGGCTGGTCGAGACCGGAGAAGAAGAAGTCCTCGGCTTTGACGAGCTTTGGATCCTTGCAGACAAATCCGTTGACGAACACTGCATGAGTTGAAGCAGGAATCAGCATCTCGAACCATGATAATAATTAACCCGATCACAGGGACATCGATAAGCTGTTAGTATAATACCATTGGATGTGTTATCCGCAACACACAAGTCCTGGAGAGCACCGGGATCGCGGGCCATGGAAGGGGAAGAAACCAAAGCAAGGAGAGCAGCGAGGAGGAGGATGACGTAGGAAGCAGCCATGGCTTTACAACGAGAGCAAGGAAGCAACGAGAGAAGTTTACTTCTTGGTGGCAGAACAAGGAGGGGGCAGATGCATATATATATAGATAAGGAGATGGGTAAGGGAGACTTGGCAATAAGAAAGCGTCGGGGTTTATGGCAGCTCTAACAATCAATGATATCCGCCGGCAAATGATTGACCGAACAAGTCATCGTTTGCATGTGCCTCCAAGAAGAACAATTAAAACTTTGATGCAGTCCGCTACATAACCTCATCCGTGTTTGATTCTTTTGCTTTACGACCATGAAGATACATCTCTTGATGACGGAAAAGGTCAAAGAGAAGCTAATTAATTGAGGACGTTACGTGGTGAAGCAGATGATGGACTTCATCAAACACATAGTAGTTGTTGTTACACAGCACTCGTAGTTGACTTCTTCTAGCTCAGGCCGGCTATGAATGCTTTCCTCTTCGACGGGAAAGCGTCAACTCTTCCGGCGTGGCCAAGTCTCACACACCTTCGATCTCCATATATATCCATCTGCGCCATTCTATTCTGCCATCAAATTACAGATTGCTTCTCTTCTCTCCTTGCTTCCTTGCTCTCGTTACGCGGTAGCACAAATCGAAGACATGGCTGCGTCCTACATCCTCCTCCTCTCTGCTCTCCTTGCTTTGGCTGCCTCTCCAGCCATGGCTGGGGATCCCAGTGCCCTCCAAGACTTTTGTGTCGCGGACAACACATCCGATGGTATACGGCCTATCTAATGTACTTGTGATGCGGTTAATTATTATCATGTATCGAAGATGCTAATTGGTGCTTCGACCTATGCAGTGTTTGTGAACGGATTAACCTGCAAGGATCCAAAGCTCGTCAAAGTCGAAGACTTCTTCTTCTCCGGTCTCGACAAGCCTCGCAACACCACCAACAAAGTCGGCTCCAACGTGACGCTCGTAAACGTGAACCGAATTCCCGGCCTCAACACCCTCGGCATCTCCATGGCCCGCTTGGATTTCGCACCTTACGGACTTAACCCTCCTCACATCCATCCCCGGGCGACGGAGATCCTGACGGTGTTGGAAGGCTCGCTCTACGTCGGATTCGTCACCTCCAACCCCGACAACAAGCTCTTCACCAAAATGCTCACCAAGGGTGATGTGTTTGTGTTCCCCCAGGGCCTGATCCACTTCCAATTCAACCATGGCACCAAGAACGCCGTCGCGCTTGCGGCTCTCAGCAGCCAAAACCCCGGGCTGATCACCATCGCCAATGCTGTCTTCGGATCCAAACCGGCCATCTCGGACGATGTCCTCGCTAAGGCATTTCAGGTGGACGAGAAGACCGTACATCGGATCCAAGCACAATTCTAGGAACGCAAACTAGCCAGACATCTGCTGCATGCTGCATACTGCTACTTATCCTCATTCTTTACTCTTCATTCATTTATTTGTCATGTGCTTGATTTTTCCGCTAAATAAATTTCGATAAAGTTTTATTGTTCTCGTAGCAATAAATGCTCAACAATTTGTTGAAGGAGTTTATGTTGCATATTTGTCATCCAGATTTTGGGAAATTGAAATATATTAACCATACTCAACAATCAAACCCTAGAACCTCTCTCAACCGCCACTGTCATGTTCCGTCGCACCCGGGTCTAGCCGACTATGCATCGACGTGTGCCACCTATGGTCATCGCGGTGCCACCCACATCACCACCCATGGTGATGTCATCACCCACAACCGTTGCTCGTCGACATCATCGTTCTCTTTTTCACTACTCAACAATTGAAAATCATAGCCTACGACGTCCAATCAATGTCAGCCGCATCCAATAGATGCTACAGCGATGTTAATGCTATCGCCACACACAGCGCGAGACTATCACGTTGCACGATGATTCCGCTGAGTATGCAGCTGTTGCCGGCTAGCGATAACCAAAGGTCCCTGCCCCAATAATACTATCGGTAATAGTAAGACATCGAGTGATCAAATATATATCAACAGATTTGTTTATTTTTTTAAATAAACTCGTTAAGAATCATCATGATATTAATAATTTATTATAATTTTTAATTATATCGATGTGAAAATAAGTTTTTTGAATGAGAATCTTGAAGTAACCTAAATGATTTGTAAAGTAAGAATCTTATAATTGTACAAACAAAGAGTTATTACTGTTGGAGAACCTTTATATCATGGTCGAGGTGTCAGCATAGTTCGATCCAATTCTGGATGCATAAAGTCACCCATGTGAATGCTTGGATAGTAGAAGTAGGCATCGAGTCGGGTTGGGTTCTGTTAGGACTGTTTTGGGTAGAGGGGGCTTTCGTAAAAATTATATCGATTCAAAAATTTCTTTCGATAAAGGTAATATCGAAAAAGAGTTTAACTTAAAACATTCATAAAGTAGTGAGCAATTAAATCAGTTAGTAATAAGAATGAAAAGCAAAACAGAAATACAAACCAAATTTATAATAGTTCGGTCATCGCTACATACATCTACTCTCATTCCTCTTCCTTCGAGACTATCGGCATTCACTAACGATATTCATGGGCAAAAATAAACTATTCTCTTACAACTCTTTCTCATTTTTCTTAGGTTTAGGAGATAACCTTTACAAGTCTCACAAAAAGATCACAAAACTATAAGAAGGAGGAGGACTCTTAATACTTTTCAAGACTTTTTCAACTCTAAATTACTAACCTTTTTGTTCACTTTTTATGCTTTTGCAAACAGGAAAGTGTGGGGTATTTGTAGGCCTCAAATGACTTCAAAAATAGAGCCATCGTCATTACTAGGCTGTACCACCATATGCTAGATTGATAACTAGTGGTACCATCGTTTGCCAGATTAACACTAGGTGGTATCATTGCCTAACATTGATGGTACCACCATCAGGTCTTTCGAAAGAAATACATTTCATACTTTTCTAGCTCATGAGCAGTTCCACTGCTTGGTCGTGGTGCCATTGTCTGACCTAACCTTAGGTTACTGAATGGGCCTCCCAATGAGCCCAACTCAACCTTAGATCAGACCCAATAGGCCCTAAATTGGGTTATCATGGTTACCCTCTGAAACTGACTCAATTAAACCTAAACTACTTCGATCTAAACACACACGATTACAAGACTAGAATACTATGTTGTCCGGCATGTAATTGGTTCATCCAATGCTTCGTCTGATTCATCGGTGCATTGTCTTCTCCTTCGGCGTATTATCCAATCGACATGTTGACCTCCCGTAACATTCGATCTCTTTAGTGCAATATATGATCTTTCGGTCTGATGCTTAAACTCATGACATGAAGTCCTTCTGGCACATTGACCAGTCCTTCAACCCGATGTCCAATCTTCTAACATGTTCCACTATGGCCCAACGTTTGATTCTTCTTGTTTTAATCGAATTATCTTTCTATGATCGAAGTTAGTCATGCGTCACTCAAACGTACATTTGATCATAACTTCCATTGATTTCTTTATCAAAATCCAAGTATCAACAATCTCTCCCTTGGAAAAACTACCTCGAGTGGGAGCACCGCCTCAGTCCTGAATGCTAGACTGAAGGGTGACTCTCCCATGGCAGTCTTTTGTGTGTTTGGGATGCCCATAGGATGCTCGGGAGTTCATCAACCCACATGTCATGCGCCTCGATAACCCTTCATTTAGGCCTTCTAGTATTGTTTGGTTGGTCACTCCGGCAAGGCCATTGGTTTGGAGATACTCTACTAAGTTGAATCTTAGTTGAATTTTATAATTTTGGAAGAACTTCTTGAATTTTGTGTTATTGAATTGGGCTCCATTGTTCATGATGATGGCCTTTGGGATGTCGAACCAAGTGATAATGTTTTTTCTAGACAAAGCCTTCGACTTGTCTTTGGATGACGGATGCTAAGGGCTCGGCCTCGACCCATTTGGTAAAATAATCCATCTTGACGTTAAGGAATCTTCGTTGTCTTGAAGTTGGAGGGAAGGGGTCGAGGAGATCCATTCCCCATTATGCAAATGGCCATGTGCAATCTATCGAGGTCAGGGGTACCACGGGCTAATGTTGCACTTAAGCATGCTTTTGGCATTGCATGCATCGTTGCATATAGGCGACGGTGTCCCACCGCATGGTCAGCCAATTGTAGCCTTGTATGAGGATTTTGAAGGCTAAAGTATGGCCGCTGATATGCTCCCCTCAAATGCCCTCATCCTTTTTGTAGTAGAGAATGTCCTCCATCCATCTTGGAGTCACTTCGGTTATGGCGATATCCTTGATTGCAATGGTTCAAAAGGAGAGCTTTTCGACCTCCCGGCCCAAGGCGAGTTTTGCTAGTGCATCTACTTGTGTGTTCTGTGCTCGGGGCACCCTTGTCACCGTGAAGTGTTGGAAGCGAATTGCCAGTTTATCACGGACTTAACTGGTTTTGCCTAAGTCGTGCGGCACCCTTGCATGTCCGTCCGCAAAGGTCAGTCTTCCCGAAGCCTTCCATTGTCCCTTAGGACCAACAAAAGAGAGAACGGGTTACAGAGAACACCTCAATCGGGATCCACAAGCAAACATCTCTGAAAAACACTTCATAGACAATGCAAATTACAAACAGACTTTACAAGCTCAGAACAGTTGCACAACAAAGGGTAAAATGATCCATTACAGATCGAGAATCTCTCACACGTGTCCATATGACATAACCTTTATTTACAAACCTAAAGAGGCTACCAACCTAACTAAAATGAGACTATTAAGCCTTCGGCCGTCCCTCTACATGCTGTACAAGGCATGGATATGCTAAAAAGACACGGACATGCATAAGCATTACATCAAACATCATGTTTAGAAGTTTGTCCATGACATTCTCCCCCACTTATTCCTTCAACATCCTCATTGAAGCCTTTGTCGACACTGCAACTCCTCACCTTTGCTGAGTCTTCAATCTTCTGCTCCAGCTACAATGCGCCTCTTGGCTCCCATCTACTCTCCGTTGCTGTTTTTGAGTAGTCGAACCTTTGATCCGCCATGCTGCTTCAACTCGCCAATGACTCTTGACTCTAGTGTGGGGTTGGCTGAGTTGTATTGATCCCTGTTGGTTCCTGCGGATCCTCCATATGAAGGAAAAGACCATTCTTACTGCGCTAGTCTCTCAAATGCCTCATGCTGCTTGAACTGGGTGGATGCTTGTTGGAGCTTTAACGAGCATCGTCTCGCAAACTTTTGAAGTTTTGGGTCCTTCCTCCACGATATTTGCTCATTGACTCTTCTTTCACTTAGTTGTCACATCCAAGTAGGTTCGCATCACTTTCGCATTCGATTGACATTTCATTGGGAAATGAAGCGGACAATCTACTCTCAGTAGCACTGATCACCGTTGGTGAGGATTTGACAACTATTGTCTTCCATTATCTTCGAAGGGTTTTTGAACTTGTGCAGAGCTCCTCTGCTGGATAGATAAAGAGAATTGGGGTACTCGGTTTCGCCCATTCTCTTAAGGGTTGAGAAGACAAATGATAGATAAGAGAATTGGGGTATTTGGCACCATGTTTTGCGACAGAAAGAGAGAGAGACTATAACAATTATCGAGAACTCAATGCGATAATCAACAATAGCATTAACATTATTCAATCTAGAAACATCAAGAACGTTGACAAAGTAGAAAATGCATACAACGATCAAATAAAACGAATGAATAGAAAGAATGATGATGATGATAAGGAAAAGCATGCTGCATCGGTTCCCTGGCTAATTTGATATCCTAGAAATGAGCCTGAATCAGGTCTATGATCTTCTTGTCCACCCCAAGGGCCTTAGCGAGGATATCATCCGAGATGGCCGGTTTGGAGCCGAAGACGGAATTGGCAATGGTGATCACCCCCGGGTTTTGGCTGCTGAGACTGGAGAGTGCGACGGCCTTGTTGATGCCGTAGTTGAACTGGAAGTGGATGAGGCCTTGGGGGAACACAAACACATCACCCTTGCGAAGCACTTTGGTGATGAGCCTGTTGTCGGGGTTGGAGGTGACGAAGCCGACGTAGAGCGAGCCTTCCAACACCGTCTGAATCTCCGTCGCCCGGGGATGGATGTGAGGAGGGTTAAGGCCAAACGGCGCGTAGTCCACCCGGGCCATGGAGATGCCGAGGGTGTTGAGGCCGGGAATTCGGTTCGCGTTTAGGAGTGTGACGTTGGAGCCGACTTTGTTGGTGGTGTTGCGAGGCTGGTCGAGACCGGAGAAGAAGAAGTCCTCGGCTTTGACGAGCTTTGGATCCTTGCAGACAAATCCGTTGACGTACACTGCATGAGTCGAAGCAGGAATTAGCATCTCGAACCATGATAATAATTAACCCGATCACAGGGACATTGAAAAGCTGTCAGTATAATACCATCGGATGTGTTGTCCGCGACACAGAAGTCTTGGAGAGGACCGGGATCGCGGGCCATGGCTGGAGAGGAAGCCAAAGCAACGAGAGCAGCGACGAGGAGGAGGACGTAGGAAGCAGCCATGTCTTTACAACGAGAGCAAGGAAGCAACGAAAGAAGTTTACTTGGTGGCAGAACAAGGAGGGGGCAGATGCATATATATATATATAGATAAGGAGATGGGTAAGGGAGACTTGGCAATAAGAAAGCGTCGGGGTTATGGTAGCTCTAATGAGTCTTCCATTTCTTTATACCACTTTACAAAATATGGATCAGATTTCCATAATCATATATTTAGCACATGGATGACCTGAAAAACACATAAAAGGAGAATCATTAACAAATTCAATTAAGAATGTCAATTGAAACGATGACCATTTTATTTATCTTCATCTGTAAAGCATGTCCAGAAAAAATTTACTTGATTGTAATTTCCAAAACCAACAAAATTGTCTTTAATCAATTCCTAAATCTGTCTTATTAAACAATTGAAGGTTGCATGAATCGACATAATTTATGAATGTTTAAAGTTAAACTTTTTACTGATACTGTCTTTATTGAACGAAATTTTTGAATAGACATAATTTTTACGAAAGCATTAATTCAACCCCTCGTAGTACCAAAACGGTCTTAACAGAACTCAATCCGACTCGACGCCTACTTCTACTATCCAAGAATTCATGTAGGCGACTTTATCTAGAATTGGACTGAGCTGTGCTGATATCTCAACCACGACATAAAGATTCTCCGATAGTAATAACTCTCTATTTGTACAATTTCAACATTCTTACTTTGCAAATCTAAAATTATAATTAACTACTAATATCTATTAACGATTCTTAACGAGTTCATTTAAAAAATAAAAAGAAGTCTTGTTATGATCGATGGATCACTATCGATGTCTTACTGTTAGCGATAGTATTATTGAGGTAGGGACCTTCGGTGAAACGTGACAGTCTCGCGCTGTGTGTGGCGATAGCATTAACATCGCTGTAGCATCTATTGGATGCGGTTGACATTGATTGGACGTCGCAGGTTATGATTTTCAATTGTTGAGTAGTGGAAAAGGGAACGACGATGTCGACGAGCAGGTTGTATCGTTAGCGGTTGTGGGCGATGACTTCACCATGGGTGGTGATGTGGGTGGTACGGCGATGACCACAGGTGGCACGCGTCGATGCATAGTCGGCTAGACCTAGGTGCGACGGAACATGGCAGTGACGGTCGAGAGAGGTTCTAGGGTTTGATTGTTGAGTATGGTTAATATATTTCAATTTCCCAAAATCTGGATGACAAATATGCAACATAAACTCCTTCAACAAATTGTTGAGCATTTATTGCTATGAGAACAATAAAACTTTATCGAAATTTATTTAGCGGAAAAATCAAGCACACGACAAATAAATGAATGAAGAGTAAAGAATGAGGATAAGTAGCAGTATGCAGCATGCAGCAGATGTCTGGCTAGTTTGTGTTCCTAGAATTGTGCCTGGATCCGATGGACGGTCTTCTCGTCCACCTGAAATGCCTTAGCGAGGACATCGTCCGAGATGGCCGGTTTGGATCCGAAGACAGCATTGGCGATGGTGATCAGCCCGGGGTTTTGGCTGCTGAGAGCCGCAAGCGCGACGGCGTTCTTGGTGCCATGGTTGAATTGGAAGTGGATCAGGCCCTGGGGGAACACAAACACATCACCCTTGGTGAGCATTTTGGTGAAGAGCTTGTTGTCGGGGTTGGAGGTGACGAATCCGACGTAGAGCGAGCCTTCCAACACCGTCAGGATCTCCGTCGCCCGGGGATGGATGTGAGGAGGGTTAAGGCCGTAAGGTGCGAAATCCACTCGGGCCATGGAGATGCCGAGGGTGTTGAGGCCGGGAATTCGGTTCACGTTTACGAGCGTCACGTTGGAGCCGACTTTGTTGGTGGTGTTGCGAGGCTTGTCGAGACCGGAGAAGAAGAAGTCTTCGGCTTTGACGAGCTTTGGATCCTTGCAGGCTAATCCGTTCACAAACACTGCATAGGTCGAAGCACCAATTAGCATCTTCGATCCATGATAATAATTAACCGCATCACAAGTACATTAGATAAGCCGTATACCATCGGATGTGTTGTCCGCGACACACAAGTCTTGGAGGGCACTGGGATCCCCAGCCATGGCTGGAGAGGCAACCAAGGCAAGGAGAGCAGAGAAGAGGAGGATGTAGGACGCAGCCATGTCTTTGATTTGTGCTACCGCGTAACGAGAGCAAGGAAGAAAAGAGAGAAGAGAAGCAGTCTGTAATTTGATGGCAGAATAGAATGGCGCAGATGGATATATATGGAGACCGAAGGTGTGTGAGACTTGGCCACGCCGGAAGAGTTGACGCTTTCCCGTCGAAGAGGAAAGCATTCATAGCCGGCCTGAGCTAGAAGAAGTCAACTACGAGTGCTGTGTAACAACAACTACTATGTGTTTGATGAAGTCCATCATCTGCTTCACCACGTAACGTCCTCAATTAATTAGCTTCTCTTTGACCTTTTCCGTCATCAAGAGATGTATCTTCGTGGTCGTAAAGCAAAAGAATCAAACACGGATGAGGTTATGTAGCGGACTGCATCAAAGTTTTAATTGTTCTTCTTAGCGGCACATGCAAACGATGACTTGTTCGGTCAATCATTTGCCGGCGGATATCATTGATTGTTAGAGCTGCCATAAACCCCGACGCCTTCTTATTGCCAAGTCTCCCTTACCCATCTCCTTATCTATATATATATGCATCTGCCCCCTCCTTGTTCTGCCACCAAGAAGTAAACTTCTCTCGTTGCTTCCTTGCTCTCGTTGTAAAGCCATGGCTGCTTCCTACGTCATCCTCCTCCTCGCTGCTCTCCTTGCTTTGGTTTCTTCCCCTTCCATGGCCCGCGATCCCGGTGCTCTCCAGGACTTGTGTGTTGCGGATAACACATCCAATGGTATTATCCTAACAGCTTATCGATGTCCCTGTGATCGGGTTAATTATTATCATGGTTCGAGATGCTGATTCCTGCTTCGACTCATGCAGTGTTCGTCAACGGATTTGTCTGCAAGGATCCAAAGCTCGTCAGAGCCGAGGACTTCTTCTTCTCCGGTCTCGACCAGCCTCGCAACACCACCAACAAAGTCGGCTCCAACGTCACGCTCCTAAACGCGAACCGAATTCCCGGCCTCAACACCCTCGGCATCTCCATGGCCCGGGTGGACTACGCGCCGTTTGGTCTTAACCCTCCTCACATCCATCCCCGGGCGACGGAGATTCAGACGGTGTTGGAAGGCTCGCTCTACGTCGGCTTCGTCACCTCCAATCCGGACAACAGGCTCGTCACCAAAGTGCTTCGCAAGGGTGATGTGTTTGTGTTCCCCCAAGGCCTCATCCACTTCCAGTTCAACTACGGCACCAACAAGGCCGTCGCACTCTCCGGTCTCAGCAGCCAAAACCCGGGGGTGATCACCATTGCCAATTCCGTCTTCGGCTCTAAACCGGCCATCTCGGATGATATCCTCGCTAAGGCCCTCGGGGTGGACAAGAAGATCGTAGACCGGATTCAGGCTCATTTCTAGGATCTCAAACGAGCTAGGGAACCGATGCTGCATGCTGCTCCTTGTCATCATCAGCATTCTTTCTATTCATTCGTTTGATTTGATCATCGAATGCATTTTCTCCCTTGTGAACGTTCTTGATGTTTCTAGATTGAATAATGTTAATGCTATCGTTAATTATCTCAATGAGTTCTCGGTAATATATATAGTCTCTCTCTCTCTCTCTCTCTCTCTCTCTCTCTCATGGTAACATCATCTTCCCATCGGTCAGCCGTTCGATCTTGTTAGAGTTCCTCTTTTGAGACAAGTATTGTTGCCTCTTACGCTAGGATGCCTTCCTCCGCAGATCACTCTGAAGGCAATGGTGCCCATCGACCACACGCCACAACGAATCTGCGTGGTGGCGCAGAACAACGACGCCGCCGCATACAACTCCCTGCTCCAACCCTCCATCGACGCCCTGAGTGCTTCGCTCGTCCAAAGCAGGTTCGTGTACGTGGACATCTACACCCCACTGATGGACATGATCCAGAACCCTAACAGAAACAGTAAGAAACCCTTCTTTTGCCTTCAAGATCGGACGTCCTCGTTGTCTTCCTCAATGATATGATGCCAAAGGTTTTGAGTCGACGACGTTGGGGTGCTGCGGGACCGGGACGGTGGAGGTGGGTCCGTTGTGCAATGCGATGACGCCGGTGTGCTCGGCTCCTTCTTCCTTCATGTTCTGGGACTCCGTTCATCCATCAGAGGCAACGGACAGAGATCTTGCGGAACAGATGATTCAGGAGGTGCTCCCAAAGTTCGGATGACAAGAATAAGTGACCGTGGATATATATATATATATATATATATATATATATATATATATATATATATGTTAAAATTATTTTTCCCATAAAAATAAAAAAAAAAGTCTTTTAATTTATTCTCAAGGATGACAATGAGAGAAAGGGGTTGATAAATTCAAGTTGTATTTATATATTAGAATATTTTATGCATGTATATTGACTATTAGAACAAAATAGTATAATTTTATTTATACTTTAAATATTCATATTAAGTATTTTTGTGGGACAATATACATAAGTATTCTTAATAATTGGATTTACATATTAGAACTTGGAGTAATTTTTGAAAGGATAGATATGTAAAACTAAAAAGAAAATAAAAAAATAAAAAAAAGGAATAAAGAATAAAAGCAAAGGAAAAGCGCTTCGAATAAATAAACTAAAGGTGGTGGATGCCACCACGCGGAGCCCTAATCCCGTCCCTCGTCGATCGCCGTTCTGCTTCCTCGGCGACGCCCCCAAGGTGCGATCTCTTCCCCGCCATGATCCCTACTTGCCGATGCGTTCGTAGCCCAACACGATGTTCCGTGGAACTCGTGTTTGGACGGGTTTCTTCGTGGATGCTGGATTTGGATCCGCTCTGGTTTGGTTGTCGTCTTGCACCGAGGTTCTTGCGAGGTGCCAGGGGAGCGCTTGTGACCCCTTAGATCCTCTTGATGGGAAGTAGCAGAGAAGGATCGCGCCGGGAGGAGAGGATGAGAGGGAAGATCAAAAGCGGGCGATTCGAAGGCGTAAAATTAGATCCTTTCTAAATCGTGGTTTGAGATGGTGTTATGGTGCTCGTCGATCGCTGTTTGAGCCATAGAAGAAGTTGACCTACCTCTTTCCTGCGTTGAGGGTTAGATAAAATCTTTTAGTACTTATTCTACTTTTCCTGTGTGTGTGCCGATGTGTTAGGCTTCTTTTATAGATGTGGGATTCAGTGTTGAAGGGAGAGTTGTGGGTTTTACTTGTAGTTTGAACCAGATTCTATCTGCATTTTGAAATCTGAGGTTGATAGCTTTGTGGAGGAAAATTTTCAAATGAATAGGATAAAAACTGATAATAAAGCAATGATTTGATGTCTGGGAGCTTGGATTATGGCACTAGCAGTGGCTTCTGCAATCTTGTGCCAGCCAAGTATGTTTAAGACAAGGATTAAATCTTCTTGTTGCAGTATCATTTCATTACTCTCTCTCTCTCTCTCTCTCTCTCTATAATATATATATATATATATATATATATATATATATATATATATATATATATCCTCTAATGTAACAAATTTAAATGGTATTATCACTGAGAAAGATTCAGACAGTCTGCCTGTACATTTCTGTGCTTTTGTGATCATTTGTTATGTTCTGGGCTTATCCTTGTGGTGTTGTTTATTTTATCTAAAAGGTAGCATCCGTCCAGTGGTATTTTTGTCTTTACTGTAGGTTGGGATCCTTTTTGCAGCCAAATAATTATATGGGAAAGCAATTAAACTACTAATATACTGGAGGGATCTTTCAAACTTTAAGGTGACATTTTTAATGTTCCTGTACTGGAATCCTTATTGTTTACCTTTTGGTCTTTGAACAACTTCCTGTGCTTCATATTTGATTATCTGGATTTTCAGTTATGATTGGCGGCAAATTCTTAGGATAATCCGCCTTCTTTCCAAGTTCTCCTCACACTAATCCTTCTCTATCTTTTGAACTTCTGTTTTCTGATCAAATGCACATCGTTAGGTCTTGTGATTATAATCTTGAATATGAAGCTACATGGCTTAGTTTGTTTGCTGCAAGAAGGCTTCAACATAGATATACCAGTTAACTCATTTCTAGATATACTGCTGATATTGTCAGTTTTTTATTTGCTGTTATTATAAATCTTTACGATTAACTGACTTTGCTGACACAAGGTTTTTACAGCGATGATTCCGTTTATCAGGCCCAGAGAGGAGGATCATTCTAATAGATGCTTCTTTTGTGGAAATTGTTATGGTTCTTTAGGAAATAGATTATTTATACATGATCATACATTCATGCAACCTTCAGTTGTTTAATAAGATAGATTTAGGAATTGATTAAAGACAATTTTGTTGGTTTTGGAAATTACAATCAAGTAAATTTTTTCTGGACATGCTTTACAGATGAAGATAAATAAAATGGTCATCGTTTCAATTGACATTCTTAATTGAATTTGTTAATGATTATCCTTTTATGTGTTTTTCAGGTCATCCATGTGCTAAATATATGATTATAGCACCAGGTTCTTCCTTGCAAGGTCCATTCATTATGGAAATCTGATCCATATTTTGTCAACTGATATAAAGAAATGGAAGACTCAGGGATCTCAAGCTTTTGGGGACCTGTTACATCCACTACAGAATTGTGCGAGGAAAACTATGCCCATTCTTCATATATTGCAGAATTTTACAACACCATATCAAATATTCCTTGCATTCTTTTTGCACTTATTGGCCTTACAAATGCCCTTAGACAAAGGTTTGAGAAAAGATTTAGTGTGCTTCACATTTCCAACATGATACTCTCAATCGGGAGCATGATATTTCATGCCACATTGCAACATGTGTAAATTTCTTTGCTCATCTCTGAATTCTTTTTGCTGTCTGTGTCTTTTCATTTTATTTATTCTGTTTATATCGTTCAATCATACTAGTTACTCGCCTTGAAATATATTGGGTTCTGTAGCAAAATAATGTGTATGTTTGGCAGAAATCATTACTTCTTTACATGCATCTGCACCTGAGGCAGATAACATGCGAGTGAGCATCATTTCTTCAATCTTTGAACAACATATGTGCACATCTAATGTTGCTATTTGTGTGCTTCTTGATGGTTAGCAAACGCTCATCTGCATACTATCAGGGCTTCTGGGGTTGGCCCTGGCCAAGCTATTGTAACTTCTGCAACCACAGCATTTTGTGGGGTTGCTTGTGTTTTTTGTGGTCGCTCATAATAAAAGCCTAATAGATGGATTCTAGGTTGGCTTTCATGTTCTACACGTATTCGATGGTAGGTTTGTTTTACTAACTTTTAATGACATGAAATTTGTTTCTGAACCTGATACCTTTAGATGTCATGCTTTGTTTCTATCCAACAAGCCGTTGTGTTGCACATAATTGGAGATGGCTACATGGATATCTTTTTTCCTGTCATTGAGCTCTGTTTTAGGATGTGCTTTTTCTTAATGGTAAAATACGTGGTAGGACTAAAACTGGACTGCTGCATTTCAATATATTGCTTTGATATGGAACTTTATTCATGAATATCTTACATGCCGTGAACTCTCTAAAATCTCTGAGATTCAAATACTGATTAATGTAAGTTATATAATCAGGCTTTACGAAGGTGGCAATTAAGCAAAGGTCCAGTTTGAATGTTCAACACACGAAAAAGTCAGCTGGATATATTATAATCATGCATCACCATCCTATCTGTGATTAGTGGTTCTTGTGTTTTGTCAATATGCTATGATGTATTATCTGGTGCTTTTGCTAAGCTCTAATCATTTGTTAATTAGTATCTGTCCATTTCTGAATTTACCATACATCTATGATTATGAAATAGATCTACTATTCAGATAAATTGATTATCTCAGAGGTCACTGGCAGTGTTAGTGGTACCTGGTATCCACCCTATTAAACATGTTGGATATGTCTCAGTTTGTTGGATGCTTATCATATTATTTGATCATATATTATAATATTAAAGGAGAGAAAGCGGACCTTTTTGTTTTTTTAACATTATTATGCATCCATCTTTGAAGTTTATTATCATGACAATGAAATATAAGTATCGTGCAATGTATTTTAAAAAATAAAGTTCCATATGCCTTGCAATTTCTTTTTTGTCTTCTTTCATACTGGAAGCTTGGATATGAATCCTATTTAATTCTTTTGTCCACATCTGTGCGACTGTTCTGTTTGGTGGCACCTATATGCACCTTCGGTAATTGGTGGATCTGTATTAATGATCGATCTTCATTGTACTAAAGTTACCTACTTTGTGTTTCTATAACGTTGATTCAGTCACTAGTGCTTTATCTATTTGCCTTTTCATTTCTTTCTTTCTGAAAGGAATGCCTTCATGGTGCTTCTTGATTCAGTTGCTTTTCTTTTATTAGTATCGTCTACGTTCTACTTGATTTAAGATACTTGGACGCAAGTGCTGCTTTTTCCAAGTATTCCATTGTTGACTTTTACCATTGTGATTGGCTTGTTATTAATATATGTATAATTTCTTTTGAAATTGTTTGCTTGATTTTATTAGCTTTTATCTTTTTTTATCGTGCATTTATCTATTGCATACTGAAAATTTTCTTTTACCAATTGCTAGGATAATTTTTATGCATGAGATTACATTATGACTAGTTGTCAGTGCTTATGAACAATCTGATCACATCTTAATTCACTTTCAGACTGCAGCAAAGCGATGAAACACCAATGGTATGGGAGATGTTGCTTTACCTTTATGTTCTTTACTCACCGGACTGGCACTATAGGAGCACTATGCCTACTTTTCTTTTCCTCTATGGTGCTGCCTTCGCTGTTGCTCATTCATTGGTGCGTTTTGGAATAGGATTCAAGATACACTATGTTGGCCTTTGTCTTCTATGTATCCCGCGGATGTACAAGTATTACATACAAACAAAAGATGCGTCTGCTAAACGGCTAGCCAAGCTCTATGTTGCGACAATATTTCTCGGGACTATATGCTGGTTGCTCGACCGGATGTTCTGCAAGAAATTATCACACTGGTATATTAATCCGCAGGGTCATGCGTGGTGGCATGTGCTTATGGGATTCAACTCATACTTTGCGAATGCATTTTTGATGTTCTGTCGGGCACAGCAGCTGGGTTGGGAACCGCAAGTTGTTCACCTCTTTGGTGTATTCCCATATGTGAAGATTCATAAGCCCAAAAAGCAGGAGTGAGAAAGAAGCAGTCGGGCAAGTGTTCCATGCTGGTTTCTTTCTGCAATCTTTGGAACAGATGTTTTGTTTAGCGTGCAAACAGGCGGTGGCACTCTGGAAATGAACGTTAGTGACATGGGCTTATTGATGTTTTACATTTCATCGACTGGCGCTTGCTATGTACTGTTCCTAAATCTACAATCTGTGCTTAGAATAGGTTGAATCATGAACAGTATTTTTTTCTTTTTCTTGCTTGATATGTTTTTTTTTTTTAGGGTTACACAAGATGATTGAATTGGAGACTGACCCAACCGGTTAATTGGGTCTATAATTAACTAGTGAATTTAATCTTACATCCAGAGCAAGCAATGATATACGTATGCATGTTAGTTGCTATATCTTTAATGTTACTAAGTGTGTGGGATCTTGTCGAACATGAAAGATGCGATCATGTAAATAAATATTCTTGAGAATGCATACGTATGTGAATGCACGATTGGACAATACTCGGAAGTGATAAATTGACCTTTGGGCTATGGATTCCACTTGCAGAAGATTGTGTTGACTTTGAGGCCCAACCAAACCCAGAAGGAGCCTAAGTCAACCAACCCAAAACGTCCCCCGTGAACAAAGTGAAAAGGTGAAAAGATGATACTTAGAAAACACACACACACAAAAAAAAGGAGAAATCAGGGAGATGGAAACGAAGATTGTTTGAATGTGATTGGTCAAATCCCCTAACATTATCTTCTCCTATCTGTTCCCCCCATATAAAACCCTCGATAACCCAATTTTTATGAGAGGGTGGCTTCCAAGTACCTCATCTTCCTCCTCTTCCCCTCGCTCGTGTTGGCTTCGGGGATCTGCGCCTCCTTTCCGCCATGAGAACCGCCACGCATCACCCTCTCATCACCGCCCCTTGCAACCTGTGGCCTCGACCAAGGCCGACCTCGGCTCCTGTGCTCCCCTCTGGATCTAGACGCCCCAGGAGAGGGGCCTTGGTCGTCAGAGCTGCGGTGGTTGTGGAGCAGGAGGTCAAGACCAAGATCTCCCTTGTGAGAATTGGCACCAGGGGCAGGTAGACCATTTGATTTCCTCTTCCCCCCACCCTTCCTTTTCTGGCTCAGTCTCTAATTTTTCTGTATCAAGATTCTGTTGGTGTGCGGTCGTTGACTCGGGCCTTTAGCTTTTCTTCTTAAAAATTGTATCTTTTCGCCTCCCCCCCGCTTGGAGATCGCTTCAATTGGACGCTAATGAGGTCGCTGGTTTTCCTTAAGACCTCCCTCTGAATTAATTGGTTTTTCACATTTGAGGTTCCTCGCTGTTTTGGTCGTGTGCTGTGAAGGTCCCAATTCGATTCTTTAATTTCTTAGGTTTAGTTCCTCCTACATATATCAGTTTTGGAATTATATTTCTGGGGTTTCCTTTTGACTCAACCGTGATTCACTTCATTTAGTACCCGTTCGATGCTGGTGGTGTTGTTGATATCTCCTCTGGTCTCATTGGCACAATGTCAGATGTTCTGCTCTCTTAGATGTTTACATTATGACTTGGTCTTCATTCGTGTTCTGACCTTGTAATTTTTCTCCGACTTAATTCTTGTTTTGCGCATCATGTTGTGATTATATCTACGCTTGAATTATCAATTTAGTTGTTTTAGCAGCTTTGAGTATTATTCTTTTCCTTGAGGCTGTGCATTTACTATCACACGTCGTGGGCATGTAGGACAGTCCACTAGCACTTGCGCAGGCCTATGAGACCCGGGATAAGCTCATGGCATCACATTCAGAGCTAGCCGAGGAAGGAGCCATTGACATAGTAATTATCAAGACAACAGGCGACAAAATACTCAATCAACCACTTGCTGACATTGGTGGCAAGGGTTTATTCACAAAAGAGATAGATGAGGCCCTCTTGGAAGGTAGCATCGATATTGCAGTTCACTCGATGAAGGATGTGCCTACATATCTTCCGGATGGGACAATCTTGCCATGCAACCTTCCGCGAGAAGATGTAAGGGATGCATTCATTTGCTTGACTGCAAAGTCTCTTGCGGAGTTGCCTGCTGGAAGTGTTATTGGAACTGCTTCCCTTAGGAGACAATCTCAAATTCTATATAGATATCCATCATTAAAGGTAGATGTTGATCTTGATCTTTATATTTTTATATTACTTTATTACAAAGTTGCTTGTCCTAATTTCCCTAATCAGTTGTAGACCTCAGCTGATTATAAATAGTCAGCAGCATGTTTTTGTCGCTAACTTGTTATATGTTAAGCCATTTGACAAGGCAAAACATTATCTCTGTCTGAGTGCTTGAATTGTACATGTTTCTTGATTAATATTGACCTTTTTCTTGACATCTGCGGTTGAGCATTTACAAAGCTCATGCGCCATTGAAAATAGACGCATTCATGTCAATACATATATTCATGAAGTTGTACCTACTTTGCAGACATGCATATTTATACATCTATGTATTATATGTAAGCATTTTCATGTGTGCCTATTGTATACATGAATCTCCTATCTGTATACAATGTTGGTATGCATGCGCATTCACATGTCTGCATTGGAACACGGATATGTGAGTATATGTATGCATATATGCATACGAGTAGGTAATTAAGGTTTTCTTATGTATGCCTGTAAGCATGGATACTGGTATTTAATGACTCATCACTGCCTTCTTATCTAGATGTGCTTCTGGAAGTTTCTCATGACATATTTCTTTAGTATTTGTAATCACTTAATTATAGTGGATGTAAAACCAACAGTTAATCCCGAGGTTTTATTTTAGCAATGACACTATCATACTTTGTGAGAGTGACAAGATGCTTTTGTCTTGCTCTTGAAGTAGATCCGTAAATTACTAGATGTAATACACTTCAATTTGCCGACAGTTTCTACCTCAGGATTCGTGGTGGCCTACCTAGATGAATGATGCAGAATTAAATTTTAATGCAAAGAGACGAGAGTTTAGGATTGTTTGTTGCTGACCATTAAACAACTGTTACTGAGATTGAAAAGTCTATTGTGTGACCTTTTTGCACTGGGAAGACGTCTCAAACTAAATTGATTTTGTTATTTCAGTATGAATTTTATTTACATGTATATGGTTGTCCTATTGTCCATTAGTGTTTTTGGACAACCATGATAATGTGTTCTTGCATGTTTATATGTACTCCTGCTCAAGGATTTAAGCACCAGTTGAATTAATATATACCAACAAGTATTTACCAGTTCAACTAAGTACCAATATCAGAACATATAGCTCGACTTCTGTTTATTTTTTGTTATTCTATTCAATAGGCAATACGTATTGGTACACTGTCCACTATATCTGGTACCATATTGTTCCAATAGGTTACCAGAACCGGTATTATATCAATATTTAGTATTTTGCTCATGCTGACATCCAATCATGTCTATTTTAAGTTACTGTGCCTGATTATTAACATAATATGCTATCAAGGTTTGTTTAAGTAATTGAAGAGAGGGTTAAATCTAGAAAACTGTGCTTGTTTTCATGGAGATTTAATACTGACATAATGTTTTCAAATGTGAGGCATCTCAAAAATAGTATATGCTAATCCTGTCGATCTGTTGTAACTGCATTCAGTGCCTTTGAGGAACCCTATTTATCCAAATTCTCTCTCTCTCTCTCTCTCTCTCTCTCTCTCTCTCTCTCTTCTTTTCACCTTTCCGTTGACCGGTATAAGTATGTGACACATGTAGATAATTATATAGTTACTTTCAATTGCAGGTTGTTAACTTCAGGGGAAATGTCCAGACACGATTGAAGAAACTCAATGAAGGTGAAGTCCAAGCAACATTGTTAGCCTTGGCAGGGCTAAAACGGCTAAACATGACCAAAAATGTCACAGCTATACTCTCTATTGAAGAAATGCTTCCAGCAATTGCCCAAGGTGCTATTGGAATAGCTTGTAGAAGCAACGATGATACGATGGTCAGTGTATTACATATTCACTTGGATTTTTTTTTCATTTAAATGCAACTTCCGAGGCCTTGTATATTTAAGGATCATACTTTTGGACGTGTGATTTGACCTTGATGTACATAGTTAATGCTATTTTGGTGGATGATACTTCTTGACATATGATAACATAATCAGTCATCTTTCATGAAATTCTCACTGTAACGGAACTTCTCGAATAGGGAAATATTAAATAAATTAGTTTTACGAAATCATTTATGTACTTTTTGTCATAATAATTTGGCACTTATATAATATCACTACCCCTTGTCCCTTGGAAACTGCAATGATTATTCATCTTATAGTTTTTGACTAAAACGAAGTTCGTAAAACAGTTTCTTGCAAGCAAATGTGGGAATTTATCAGTTGTCCAGGTGTCAGTAAAACTATTTAAACAAATTTATGCCCAGTCATTTTTTTCCTATCAAATTAGATCAATCAATTATCTTGAAAACAAATATTGCTCTTTACAATTTTTTGTTTCCCTGTTTTTCTAGACATTTTCCAGGTTTAGGAAATCTTGGGATCATTCTTGTTAGCATGAACTTAGTCTGTGTGACTATCAAGGTAGACGTTTTTACCAAACAGTCTAGTTTTATACTTTACTGCAACTCCTTGACTTGTCTAAGTTTTGCCTTCATGAGGAATTTGAGGGTTGCAGTAGGAAAATATGTGGTCAATTTTTTTTCTCGAATGGTCTGGATAACTTTTTTTGATCAACAGGCTTTATCGCTGGTCATTTATTGAGTGGGAAAGCTTTTGATGGTAATTATATTTTCTTTCCTTGGTCTTGCATTATTTTCTGGCTCATGGTTGAATGGAAGGATAAGGCACACTACATGGTTGAGAAGTTTTCATCTTGCAAATACAATATTCAGTATATCGAATTAAGACTTAGCCACGGTTCTTGTTCGTGAGATGGTCATTATCGTGCAAGTAATTGCATATCATATATTGAAGCTTTATATACAATTTATGTTGTCATGTTACCTAGGTTGCCCTATGTGGTGATGCATTGATGTCAATAATAAACTTAGATTGCTTGTTCATGTAATTTTAGGAACTTTTTAATTAGTCTAAATCTTCATACTATTGTCAAATATCTATTTTGCAATACAAAGGCTTAACAAAAATACTCTTAACATCTTTTACTTCCATAGCAACTTGGTCTTTGTTGTTACTTTTCTGCTTAATTTAGATTGCGGGTCCTGACAGCCAGTTAACTTTGTGAACCAGGCTAATTACATAGCTTCACTAAATCATGATGATACTCGGTTAGCTGTTGCTTGTGAAAGGGCATTTCTTGAGACCCTGGATGGGTCTTGTCGTACACCAATTGCTGGGTATGCATATCGTGATAGTGACGGAAATTGTGTTTTAAGATGTTTGGTTGCTTCTCCAGATGGAACCAGGGGTAAATTGACATCTTTAATGTTAAAAGATGTATCTGTTTTGTTCATTTTTGAACTCGTCTTAATTGTTTTTCTTTTCTGTTTCTAATATTTCAGTACTGGAGACATCAAGAAAAGGCTTGTATGCTCTCGATGATATGGTTGCAATGGGAAAGGATGCAGGGAAGGAGTTACTTTCAAAGGCTGGCCCAAGTTTCTTTGATTGGTAATCTCTAATCAGATTGCCAACAAAAGTTAACAAGAGCAAATTAGGAAGGGAACTTAGAGCTTTGGCATTGTTTTATGCTTTCTTCTTTCTTTGTCATTTATTCAGAGTTTGTCTGCAGAGGCTGTACTCCAACTTTTGTATCATTGTAGTTGTATTCATTTGGACCTTCTCATTAAGTTGAATTAACTTGACATCACAAGCCACTGCCCAATTGTTAAAAAAGTTGAGGGCTTTTGTAGGAGTGATTTACCTGCATTGCTCATAATATTAAATAAGTGCTGAGTTCTGTTTTAAACTTGAGATTGGCCATGTGTGTCCAATATATACTTTTGGATGGCCAGCTGACTTTGTCTGTCGACAAACTGAGAGTCTATCATCTAACTCAAATCTTTTTTGTATGAGCTAAAAAGAGGCAAGCATGTGTTGTCATGCCATTATCACTTTTAACTTTTAGAGCTATATGCTTGCAGGTGTTTGGTCTGCAATTCTGTATTATGGACAGCCGGTGGAGCTCAACAGAGGTTGTATTGAAGTCCTCGTCATATTGAGCTGATGCTAATCTGAATTAGCAAATTTCAGGTGTCCTAAAATTGTAGCAATTAAACTTTAGTTTTCGGACATGCATGGATTTCAGCAGAGTGCAGCTTTCATCAGCAAAATGGGTGAGCAAACTGCAGCTCTGCTTTGGAAGGTGAAGAAGCATTAGCAGAAATCATGGAAGTACATAGATGCACACAGATGACCCTTTCTCCTTTCCAAGTTCTCCTTTGGCAAATGCATACAGGATTCCAAGGCCTGTTTATTTCAGTGTTCTTCCATGAGTTCTATTAGGGCTGGTCATACAGGTAAGTTTCTTCCTCATCCTTGTCAAACCTGAAGCATGTGTTGACCTGTACAACTTGCAGAGCAGGAAGATGAATGCAGACCAAGAAGACCAGCGTTTCAAGTTTTCAAGTTCATCTAACAAAGATATGAGAGCTCGCAACATTTGGAGCAAAACAGATACTCCGCAGCAGAAAATAGAAAACTGGCTGTGATCGACTTCGTGGAGGTCTGCATGACATGACAACTCTAGAGCAGAAACAGTAGCTCCTCCGCCAGAGCTACCTTGGAAGCTCTGCAAAGTGCATCATGGTCGGTGGCTTCCACAATCTGCCTGTTGCTCTTCTTGATCTTGGATGAAGAAACAACGTAGTCGTAAAGAATGTTACCTGAATCAGATATTACGATGCATGAACGCCGAGGGTGAATGCGCCGCAGCTGGTTGTCCAGCTCGCTGAAGCTGTTGCAGGGACGATGGATTGGAAGCACTCCAGTACGTGTTCTCTCTCCCCATCAATTCCGCAGGCAACTCGGTGTACCAGTGATCCGATGCCGGCATTCTTCCCGGGTTTTCCTCACCATTCGCGAATCCTGAACTGCTCGAATAAAATGGAGCTGACATGACCCCTCTCCCTCCCGGCTCGTGGAGCAGCATTCCGGTGTTTGGGGGCTCTGATCTCAGCATGGGGGCGGAAGCTTCCATGGCACTCGCAGGAACAGCAGCATCTCCGAAATCGAAGCTGCTCGGGTAGCAGGGAGAGGACATGGTGCCTCCGCCTACCACCTCATGAAGCATTCCGCCGAATGGATTCTCTGATGCTTGCATGCCTGCCGAGTTGCCCATCACGTGAGCGGGAGCGAGGTCTGTGAAGATCCCCCCGCCATGGGTGATCATGTTCTCAGGATTTTGAGCGCATGGCTGATAGTTTGCTGCTGAAGATGAAGCAAATTGTGTTACATGTGGTGGTGGAATTCCTCCTGCAACAATAAAGAGAAGGAGGCTTCACAAGATGAGAACTACACAAGAAGTAATCAGTACCAAAAGATGGAGAAGAGAAGAAAGACAAATAAACAAAGAAACAGAAGCAATCAGACAAAAGAATCCCAGAAATCAGACTCTATTATAGCAATCCTGAAGATGTGTACAGCTTAGTAAGAAGCTGTATCTGTCTCTTCTTATATTGCTAACCTTCATATCCATCTATCCTAAAGTATCCATGTTACTTGTTCATACGTTTAACTTATGTAGATCTCAGCTACATACTATGTTTGAGTTTTCATGTAATTCCAAACCTATCAATTAGATTTGCTGTGACTTTGTGCTCCTGTGTGCAAACTCAGTGAGTTCTTACCAAGTGCAGTTTCACATAGTACATGTTCTCTGTTTTCTGTCTCTTCTTATATTGCTAACCTTCATTGTTCCTAAACCATCTAAATGAAATGAAGCACAACAAAAGCAATGTAAACAAGATAGTAGTAGTAGGAGGAGGAAGAGTTTTAACATGTCTAATAGGAAGGCAGAAATTTACCTGCACCTTCAGATCCCTGACATGAATATCCAGATGATATATTAGCATCTAAGAACTGCTTGCTATAGTGTTGCCCAACCAACTCAGGATTGAAAGATGCATCAAGCATGTTTCCTGTGAATGAGGGTCTTCCCATGAGATTGCCCTCAGGAAATCCAGAACCCAAGTTGTTCATATAACTATTATCTGATACCCTTGCTGTCCCTGTCAACTCCTCAAGAGCTATAGCTCTTGTATCTCCTGTTATTATTCCTTTCGGCACCCTTGCAGTGGGAACCGAAGCACACCGGCCAACATGTGTGCTCACAAGTGCAGGGAACTCATCATGTATCATGGGACTCTGTTGATTGTTCGTTCCCACCATATAGCTTGTCCCTGCGGAGTTTGATCCATGTCTCATTGTATTCTCTGGTTGAGATTGCACTGAAACAACGACAAATTCTACTTTTAGAGACTCGTATCGATCTGCGATCGTGTATTACGATCGATATATCATGAAACGAGAGGGTTAACGAGGAACAATGCCCTCTCTTACAAAATAGGCATGCATTGAAATAGGAGGAAGAAGCATACATGTGGATGAAGCAGCTGCAGATTGAAATCTTTCATGCGTCAGTCTGACTTGCTTCTCAAGAACATACTTGTAGCACAGAATTTGTTTCTTGAGCATCGTTTTAGCATAGTATTGCTGGAAGAACTCAGAGTTGTCCTGCACAAGCTTTTCCCAAACTGGTAGACATTGCAAAGGCATAGGATATCAGATAGATAGAGAGGGAGAGAGGAACATGTCATTGCTTGTCATTGACTTCAATTAGAATAGATATAGAGAAGAACGTAGCAAGTGATATGAAATCTAAAAAATCCAGGACAGAGAACCCAAAGAAAATATGGTGAATTGCATAGAATGGACTGAAACATCAGACAAATGTTGAGGAAGAAGAACGTAATGAACTAAAAATTAGCACGTAAGAGGAATGGATGGATGTGAGTGCAAAAGATGTTTTGCTGGATTAAGTACCAGTCTCAGTGATTCCACGGTCGACTCCTTTCCTTGTACAGAGATCATTCAACACTTCTTCCTTGTTCATATACTGCATGAGGCACTCCTCGATCAAAACTTTTACCTGAAATTGAAATGTTAAGCATGAAAAAAGCAGCTAAAAAATGAGGAAACATAATCTCCAATGTGAATATGCCAGAACTGCATGCTCATGTTCTTAAAATGAATCTGTAAACTGTTTAGCATTTCTACTTCCTTTTGTTGTATCTTGTTAAATTATGTAGGTTAATAGATCAAATATTTCCCCCAAATACATTCATAGAATGTATGTAGACTGCTTCTTCGTCATGATCCATGTGGATTTAACAATGCAGAAATCAAGCTCTTTTATGCCACCAAAAAAAAAACAAATTAGTGAAAAGAGAAAAAATATATATATATATACATATAAAGACGAGAAAAGAAAAGAAAATAGACAGCCTTACTTGATCAATTACTCTGCATGCTTCTCTCTTTTGAGCAATGACTTCTTCTCCGTCTTCTTCCCTAGTCACCGGTTTCTCTTCTTCGGGGTCTGTCCGTTCTCCTGGACGACGTTTACGTGTTCCCACCATCGTGAAGATTACCACCAACGTTAATTCATGGAGATTTCCTCATCCATTGGATGTCAGATGTAATCAACCTGAACATAAATTCGCGGAATTGTCAAAAACATGCTACAGAAAATAACCATGCATGCATGCATTCCTTCTCAACAATCCCATCAAATATCAAGAAGCAGGAAGAAGCCATACTGCAATGCCTCACATGATATCTGTCATCAAGAGCCTCCCTCCAAGATCATGTCAGACTGCTCGACTAATACTGAGAGAGAGAGAGAGAGAGAGAGAGAGAGAGAGAGAGAGAGAGAGAGAGAGAGAGAGCTACTTCTTGCTGCTGAAACCTAAGGAATCAATCATCACCGGCAACTGGCATGGCAGATTCAATCCTGAAAGATCGAGAAGCACACGCGGTCAAAGTAGGAGATTATGGACGCAGAGAGCTTGAGATTTATAGAACCCGTAGCCCTATCCCGAAGGAGACGCTGCTGCGGACGCAGAGACGGAGAAGGAGAGAAGACTGTCGATGGGATTAACGCGGGAATTGGGAAGAGCGCGAAAGCCGGACGTGGTGAGCGCATTCCGTTAGGGGTGTCTGTTGACGCCACCGACCTCGCGGAGCAGAAGAGATATGGCGACGCCGCTTTCGCGCTGCCTCGATCATACGTGTCGAGCACAAAGAGAGAGGGAGAGAGGGCGTGGACGTAAGTGGCTCCGGGGGGCCCCACGGTCGGGTAGACCCGATGAGGTAGGAACCCAAGTTGCGAGGACGTAAACGACTTCAATAGCCTGGACGGCATCCAAGGGTCGATTAGGGCCGGATCGAAGCTTGAACCGGCTCGGTAGCTTCTATCCGAGCCGTACGATCGCACGATCCTACGGTCCAGATCGCGATACTGGGTAAACGATCCACAGATATGTGAAGGACACGACAGAATCGTATTCCTCTTCAACGGACAAGATCCCCAGCAATCTAATCTAAAGAAAGAAAGATTCTACTACTAGAATCGGTGGTTTAAAAATCTAAAATGGTGCGATTCCTTTTCTATATATATATATTTAAAAATAATAATTTAAAAGTAGTAAAAAGTCAATAAAATATGTTCTAACTGAGGAGTTAGATCAGAACATTGTCATGCAGTGGCAAAGTCTCCTCATCTGTCTTTCCAAGAAAAGGAAAACAAAACAAATTAAGTTAAACGCATGCAGCACATAAGCAATGTATCGTTAACCTCTCTCAAACATCTATCCCTGGCACTGCTACATCCACAGTTACCTAACAAGCAAGCAAGCAAGCAGAAAAGTGAAACATTTGTGTGGCTAAAAAGCACAAAGAAGAAGAAGAAGTGATGAGATTGAGGTTTTAATGATCACAACAGAGTTGGCTACATGTCCATCTCCTTCGCTGTGCACTTACAGCTATGACATGTGTGTCAAAGCTGAGAGGACTTTGAGCGTCGTGATTTAGTGTCAGCTTTTATGTCATGAATTGGAGTTAGGCAAGGAGTCATTTCCAGAATTAATATTTGGAGGTAGAGATAACATAATTGATGAACCAATGAAATGCCAACCACTACTCTGAATCCGACAAAGCTCAAATCATGGGACCCGTGGTGGGAACACTGCCCTCTAAGCTTTGGATCAGCAAAAGGGTAGGAAGAGGTGGTGAAGTCCACAGGACATGACTTGGCCTCGAGGAAGGAGGGACTCACTTGGCTACTGTACAAAGGGCAACCATGTGCCCCCTATCCATCAATCGACTGGAAAGGCATATGGTCCCTCTTTGTTTGTTTCTCTCTCTCTCTCTCTCTAATGGTTGTCAACAGCATGACAATGGAACCACCCAAGAGAGAAGACAAGCCCACACAACTGCTTCTTGACACAGTCCACCGATCCAAGCACTCGACATTTTATAAGGCAAATTTCCATGTGGTGCTGAGATAGAGTGAGTGAGTGAGTGGGTGACATGTTATTTGGACATGGACAGGATTGCATCTCATATCTTAGCTTGACAGGGAAGAGTCTAATGCTGGTGGGGGTCTTAATTCAGGACACAACTTACTGTACCAAATGTGTCATCATAGGACATGCATGATCATCTTCCCACAAGCTGCTCCAAATAAGACAAGCCGAACACTGTGTGGATTGGCAAACATGGAATAGCAGAAACTATTACACCAAATATCAGTTGCTATTTTCTTGGCTGCTATGATCCTTTTTTGTCTCCTGTGCTGATGCTGCTATTATGCTGCTACAGTATCAGAGCAGCTAAAATCTGATGAGCATATGTCTTTTTGTTCGACATTCTATTACAAAGAGGATAAACAAATATCATCTGATAAAAACCTCTTACTGCGATCGATGTAGAATCGTTTCGTTGCTACACATCACATGTACTCACTCCGCCAAAGGAACCTAAGGATCTAACTTTGTTTTACTTGGTGTCTTCCATTAAGGTATTCAACAGCATACAGAAGATCGACTTCATATGGATCCAGCGAGAGAGAGAGAGAGAGAGAGAGAGAGAGAGAGAGAGACCGGAGTCACTGTCACTAGCTGTAGCAAGCTAAGCGGCCAAATTGCACCAATGAAAACACTGAAGCAGCACATCGCATGTAGAGAAGATCGATGGTGATGAGGATCATTCATGTGGAGGCGGAAGAGGCGTGACTACAAAGCAGCAGTTCCACAAGGGAAGATGGGGGACCTTCCTATCACCACCACCACCATGCATGGATTCTGTTGGATGGCATTCTGAAAGCCCACCATTACTCTCTCTCTCTCTCTCTCTCTCTCTCTCCTCTCTTATATATCTGCTAGCCAACCCGCCTTTCTTCTTATCCTTCTTCTCAATTCTTGGCTTAGGATTTCTTTGTTGGTGTGAGAGGTTGAAGCTGCCAGCATGATCTGGTCATCGAATGCTGCTCATTCTCTCCATGGCTGCTTAGAAGCTGCCAAAAGCATCAATGGTGGGCAGTCCAATAATGGAGATGTTAGCCGTAGGAAGATTACCTTGTCTAGATAGCTGTAGAGACGGAGCTATATGCCCTGAAACCCAATGTTGCATGTTTAGTTATGAGTATTGGTACGAGAAGGAAGTATCTCATCTTGATCCAACAAGGTAATAGGATTAAGACCCAAAGATATAGCCATCGTTTGAGGTTCTCAAGAGCTCCAATGTGTCTTTCCATCCAGAGAGATGAGGGGGTTATTTGATTCCATCAGATCATCCGGCAGTTTCAATCACTCACTCACCAACACAAGGCTGCGCTCTTTTGCTCTCTCCCTGAATGCTCAAAAGAGGTACAAGTAAACTGCAAAATTATGGTTCCTTCATCATCTTTCTTGCTCTTCTTTTACCTTCTTCTTCTTCTTCTTCTTCTTCTTTAGCTTCCTCTTTGTAGTTTATGCTAGCTGATGACTCTTGCTCACATGAAGAGCCGTCTCGCATTGTAGCCATGAAGAAGAGTGTCTCAGAAATGAGTCATGAGAACACAATTCTAGTATAGACGGAGGAAGAGGATGAAAACATGTCTTCTATTCCATGTTCTAAGAAGAGAAAGGTGAGACACAAGGCATATATCAGTACACAGAGGTAAGTGTTGGTGGCGTCCACTGCGATGACATGGATAATATGGCAAACGACAGTCATGTTATGGGGTTGGCTTTGTCACGTAGCATTCTGGAATTTCTCATAATGTAATATATTTCATTTTTCTCTAGTGGTGAATCGATTCTATGCAAATTTTCTTGAAGATGATGCGAGGATGATTTATGACACACATACATTTTAATGTGCCAAAAGAATGAATGAATCTGTCAATCTTCAAACCATTGCAAACTTAAATAATCATATTACTCTCATTATTATTATATATGAATTATTGGATAATTGACTCCACTATACAAGTAATTCTTGGCAATCTTACTTAAGAAACTAAATGAAAGAATGAGAGTTAGAAAGAGAAGGTAGCTTTATCATGCTTAGCCGATCGGAAGACTGTTCAATTTCATGGCCATCAGATCAGATTCTTACAGTAGTTGAAGAAGAAGCAAAATGGATGATTTCAAGCAAACATTCATGAAAGAGTGAGCGATGCACTGCCTACTTTCCTACTAACACAAGGATTTCTCGGCAACTTGGCAATCATCTGAACAAGAAGAAGAAAAAGATAGGATTATAAAGAAACCTTCTGCTTTCCATGAGCACGAAAAAGTTGAATTGTTTTGTAGCGGCAACAATCGTCTTGCTTGTGACTTTATGAATAAGATTGATTACATTAATCATCATGGCACATGTTATGTCTATCGCCTGCCTAAGATTCCCATGGAATAATTATGATTATATTTCATTATCAGATGTCATCATCATAGTTATCATCCGAATGTAATCATGTTCGACGGCCAAGCAAATCGAAAAATCAAATCGAATCGGCTAAATCGTTCACTAATGAATGATAGGAGTCGATTCGATTAGCAAGAACGGATTGATTTTTCAATCGAGATCATCATAACATTAAAAAAAAAAAAAAATTCTTCCAAGCTTTTCTCTTGCTGTTATGATTACGTTATCCCAAACAGTCTTTAAGAGGAAAGGGAGAGAAAGAAATAAAATATATAAACAGATCTAATAGGAGGAGAGGAGATACATTAGACAAAGAAGAACAAAAGCATGAAAAAAAAAGGAGAAAAATTAAAAAAAACATAAGAAGATGAGAAGAAACAGCAGGAGAATACAGAAAGGATAGAGCATAGAAAAGATAAAAAAAGAAAATAATAATATTATAATTATATTAAATAATTACAGTTTTACTGTTCTCCAAATCATATCAGTGCACTTGTTTCCCATGATTTTCTATGATTTGTTCTACTTTTGTCACTGCAATTAAAGTTGGAATACTTCAAAATTCAGCAACTTTTCTAAATAAATAGGAAACTGAGAAAAACTTCAATACATGATTATACCAAAAAGCACAAATCAAGTATATAAGAATAATTAATGTATTTATCTTTCTAGTCGTAAAAGAACAATCTTACTATTGCATATTGTTTTATCGCTTAGTATATATATATATATATATATATATATATATATATATATATATATATATATATATATATATATTGTTCTATTATTTAATTTTCCAGCATCACTTAATTTGGTTTGCTACACTGGCAAAGTAATTGACACAGCCCCACCAGTGATGGAACAAATGCCAGCCTGCACAAGGGGGAAAGGTGACAGGAGCTACAAGAAATGGAACTAATCTGTCACATAATTCATCATGCAAGATCCATAACTTTTACAACAGGTATGAGTTTCTTGAAGATGCTACAATCAATGGACATGACAGATAGAAGTTCACCAAGATTCAATCCACATTGCAGTTCTAATACAGAGCATAATAATTGTCTCAAGGACTGTTGTTTCAGAGATGTTCTAAAATGTGATTGAAAAAAAGGAAAACAAAGTGTTCTCCATAAGTCCAGCCAAGAAGATTATTGGTTTGATCCACTTTGAATTCCCTAATGTTGATGATTGGTCCACCTGATAGTCACAGGTCTGATTTGCTGCATTTACTAGCAATACTATATACACTTGATAACAATAAACAAATGTCATGATGTACTTAAATTCTAGTAGAACATCTCATGATTGTTTTCCACAATCTTCAGCACAAGTTCATTTCTGTAAACTGTAAAAAAGAAAAAGAAAACACTAAAACAAGTTCAAATACACTGCAGAATGTTCAAGTTCTCATGTTGATTAATTACCATTTCAGCCTGTTCAGTTCTAAACCAGAAGGAAATATAAGGCACCAAAAACCAGCTAAGAATCTTCACAACAACTCATTTGTCTTAAATGAAGTCCTAATATTTGCTGAAAAATACCAAGAGAGATAACCTTGACGAGAAACCTGCACTCTGATACTTCTCATTTAACCAGCAGGCATCATTCATGAAGTCAAGTTTTAATTTTCGACTAAATACTTTGCAAGTATTTCATGTTTTCTAAATATCTCACCATGTATCTCTTCACATAACAATGGAAGAGATTGCAAAACCACAGGAAAATAAAGAGTATCCTGATACTCTTAAAGATGGAACAATTCCATACTGCAGAAAATCACATGTTTTAGAGCAGTTGATATCACCTGCAGAAACTGCCAGATTAACTTAAACAACTAGAATTATTTAGGAAAATGTATATTTAAATGAGTGGATCTAGAATGAACCTTCTAGTTACGAAGCAAACTCAGAAGCATTCGACATCAGAAGTGCTGACAGACATTCCATGTTTGAGAAAAGAAAGAAAAATACTACTGATATGGAATAATATTCTGATACATGAATATGTCAAAGTGGAGCTTAGGACAAAAAGGGCAATATGCTGTTGACATAGTTCCATCTATTACCGGGTCAACCTTTGTGTAAATCATTTGAACATGCAAAACTGCAGGGCCACTGAGCGGTTGGATACTAATCTTGCACATTGCGCATTCATAACTTTTCAAACCCACAAATAAAGATAGTTTAAAGATTGCAGATTCTAGTTTCTCTTGAGCTCAGAAAAGACTGGTGCCTTGTAATCGAGTTCCCCTCTAAAGCCTAAAGATCTTCTGTCCATATGCATTTGCTGCAACTCCATACCCAGATGGACATGCTACCAGGAGCCAATAACAGCTAAATAATCAGCTCCACATGGTTAAATCTGCTACACTGTGGTTACTCTATTTTCAGCGTTGGATCAGGACGCTGTCTTTTATGTTCTCGGTCCCCTAAATATAAAGAAACAGAAAGATCTTCATCGGATGAGTTTACAAGTGCCGAAAGGTTCTTCCTTTCGGGGCTGTCTTCTTGGTTTCGATGCATGGGGGACATGCTGATGAAGTTTGGGATGAACTGATGCTCTTCAACATTGGTTGCCACCTCAATGGTATCCACTTGAAATTCAACACCTGTAAAAGAAGGTTTAATTTCTGAAACAGAAGCACCTTCAGGAGGGAAATGTTGTGGGTTGATGCCTAGAGGTTCGTATATCTCATCCATCTTTTCGTTTGGAAGGGTGCACACTGCAGGAGATGATTCATCCACTGTGGAATTAATTGCTGCTACTAGAGTATATCTCTGCTCCCTTAGTGCATCTTTCATCAAGAAGAAGAAAAATGATAAATAAATTATTCAATTAAGAAAAACAAGGGAGATGATGTTGCAACATGACAAGAAATATTTACAGCCTTGTGATTAAGTTAGAAAAGCAAACCTTGAAGTCCTTCTCTTGTGGTTATAAGATCAAGTTCCAAAAGATCAAGAAGACGACCCAGATCAACTCCACTTGTCCAATTCTCAGGACCCTGACCGCTTTTAAGCTTCAACCTTCCCCGGTTGGCTGTCCCACCCCAAATGATGCCTATAGGCTGTGGCTTCTCGCCATCTTGCCCCGACAGAATTATAAGACTCCCACTATCACCTTCCAGATCAAAGGTTTGTTGGTTCTCACCCACAACGAGGAAATCTGTGAAGAAACATATTCCTTTTTCATCATTATACTCTAGAGCATAAGCCATTACGGTGCCAGTTGTCAATCCAGAGCTTCTTCCAACCTTCACCACTTGTCTCCCAATTAAGCTATTAATCGGTGATTGAAGATCTAATACCTTAACATTTCCAATCTCACCCAATCCCTTCACTGTAGTGGTGACACAGGACACATCAAAGTCATCAGCAAAAGGAATGAATGCTCCATCTGCTCGCACAAAAGTTTCTGCAGGTGCATCACGAGGTAAGATGTATATTTGGGAATCAGAACATCATTCGACTCAATAAGTATATGAACCAAAAGAGATGAGGAACCATGTAAGGAAGTATGCGATAATGATATGATATATCTTGGAGGGAAAAATAGCATAGAACACATATGGGTAAACCATCTGATCCATGCCGTCCAAGTTTCATGTAACTCTCAAGAAAATTATTATTCATCATTACATAATCTTATGAACATTTTTCAGGGTTTTAAATACATGAACAAGATTCTAGCAATGGCATTTAATAACCACCAGTAACCTTCTGGACTTAGGGATATATGAAAATTCATACTAAAATGGATGTTCAAGGATCTAATAATTAGAGGTGTAACTCCATGCAATTGCAGGAAAAATGATTTTGAACTATATTACCTGGGTTTGTTCCAGCAAAGATCCCATACCAAACATCATCTGTGATAAAAGATGTTGCCCTTTCAACAGCACCCAAATAGACCCCAGGTCCAAGATTAGGTGGTAAAGGATGAAACATCTTCTGGTTAGGGTAATCCAAATCAACTGCAACGTGACGGTTTGTTAGGAAACCAACTTGTTTGTTACCTGTTCGACTTTTCACGATAGCACCTAAAGTTCCATATGTTTCTTGGCTTGCAACCTGATTATAAGAATAAATAATCATAACTGACAGCTGACATCATTATATAGCATTGAACAGAAGTACAAATATAAGCATAGATCAGACTCGATGGATGTCACCAATGTAGGAGAGAAACAACATATTTCCATTAAATGGTGATAAGTCAAACAAGTGGCTATGAACCTGTATCTGTACATATTTTTGTCATCAGGTATTACAATTTCATTTACCAGTCCTGTTGCAGTTCTTGGGGAGCCACATACACCAGTTGGTCCGGCACACACTGAGCATTATGAGCCAGTCATACCGCTAAGGGTGATTAGGTACACCCTTGGCACGGTACAAAAACCCATACCATCACTCGAGTGAACTGCTAAAGTACATTCAGTATGCCATGGTACGCTGATCAATGCTTGAAATTAACAGAAAGGTGAAACTTATCAAATCTAACATGGGACGTCAAAATCTCCATACAGCTCCCTACTTCATGGAAACTATTGCTTACTGGCTAAAATTTTCTAAGTCCAGACAGACTTGTGGATATCCAGACTCATGCAACCAAATTGATAATACACATAGTAATGGTGTACATTTATTCATCAACCATACTGGACAAACAACTAATCAATAGATGGAACTACTTCGTATGCATATGGTACAATAGTTTTTAGCCTGCTATTCTTAATTTTAGAGTTAACTTAAAAAACATATAAAATTCATATAAAAGACAATATCACCATTAATTACCTGAAATCTACCAATTTCCACCAAAACTCCTAAAAATGTTGTTTTGTTTTAGTGTTTTGCAAGATAAACTCCAAGAGACACAATGTATACATATCAAAGAAGATATATATGTTGTATTCGAAAAGGACAACAATATGCACGTTCTATATTGGCATGAATCAAATATGTCAGCGAACCTGACTCCAGAACATAAGCAGAACTGACGAAGTGTACCTGAGAACCTGAACCTATACATGGATCACTTCCTCGTAGACCATCAACAAGCTCATTGTACAGTTGCTCCTTAGGTGTCGGTGCTGGTGCACCATAATAAGAGAATTCCACAACATCCACATTGCACCATACACCGCCTGGTCCCTATTCAGCATAAAAGAAAACTGCATCAATAAGCATAGCACGTCTTTCAAATCACTGAAACTCTATAAGCACATAAAGAAGCTCAAAAGTCACATGAGCCATACATTCAGTGACAAACTTGTAATGATAAACAAAAATCGAATGACAAACAACTCCCATATTTTACAAAACAAACTACCAGAAATTAAAAAGGAAAAAGAAGTTTACCTCAAGAGCAGATGGTAGACACTGATCATGGTTTAACCATTTTCTATGAACTTTCCGAGCAACAAATACAAGAATTGCAGGGGTACTCGTGAGTTCTCCTTTTCTGATACGAAAGCCTATTGCTGTACCTAGACTATAACGACGCAAAATTTTGCTGTGGAATGCTCTTATAGTCATTAGGTCAAGTAGTGTTGTGGCTTGCTGCCCAGTAGGAAGCCGGCCAAGATGTGCTGGCAGTACTCCTTTCTGAAGGTTCCCAAAATAATTAGCTCGACCTTCAGCAGCACCATGTAAAAGTGTAGAGGTCGGCCAAGAAAAGTATGCAGCGGTACATTCAGAATGTTGACCACCGGATGCAATAGGCTGCAGAGGAGATGCACTGTAGGAATGGAAATGATTGCATAAATTTCTCTCCATGTCCAAGGCTGATTCCTCAGATTGTGTTGACCCTGAGTGATGCCCTTGGGTGTCCGAATGCCTCATTGTGCAGAATTTGTATCCTAAAAAAAAATCCTTGCTTGGCCCACCTCAAGCTGACCTCTGATTTTTCATGATCGAGATCAAAGGCCCAAGAGAGAAAAATCTGGAGAGCTGGACACCTCCAGACACCAGACTTAAAAAAGAAAATATTGGATGTTACACGATCAGTTACCATATTAGTCCAAGAACGAACATTGTAGAAGTTGCAAAATGGTAGACGAATTGCATGAAGAGTGAAAATAACATAAAACAAGTTACAAAGCTCATTTGCTGCTCACTTATGCACATGGAGGATGAAAAGAACCATGGCTTATGAAAGAAGAAGAGCATGCTGCCTATAGCATCTTAGTGACTTTTACAAAAGAGCATTAAAACTCAGCCCCTGCATAACAAGCAATCTAAATCTTAGATAGAAGAAATAGTAGCATCAATCTCTCCAGTATAATGAAAAAAAAAATCACAACTTGAAATATGTGTGCTACAAAAACAGCAATAGACATAAACATATTTTGTGCTTTTACATAAATATTATTTGAAATCTCTTTTTCCATGCAAAATAAGTTCATAAATATGGAACAGAAGGAACTAAAGCAAAGAACAAAATATTAAAGACCAGGATGCATGGATAAAAAGGTAATGCTTGAAACAAAATAAGCCTCTCAGACAAACATAGTCTGTTTACAACATCAAATAAAGGAGAAACTTTTTCCTGTTACTTCCTTTTCTACTTGGATGAACTTCAAGTAGGAAAAGGGTAAGAAATAAGTAATTACTTTGAGCATGACGTGGCATAAATCCGAGAAAACGAATAAAAATATTGACAATTTGGGAACGGCTAGCGTTATTGGTTTCCGCAAAACATATAAACGATCGAAGGAAAGAAACTAAACAAAAGTGAAAAATATTTGGAAAGACAGGCTACGCACAAGTCCTGGGCAACCCTACAACAAAAAGTCAGTCGCTGGCATGCAGATTCCAACAATGTGGAGAAGTAGTCCGTAAAAGCTGTCAAAACACCTACAGGGAAAGGGTATAGTTTTCATTTTCTTGATATCGGTAACGAGACGGAAGACTACGAACTACACGACTGCTTCTAAAAGAAAGGAGTTCGAAACAACACCATTGCGTCTGCTCAACGATGACCAACAAAATGAACCGAGTGGTAGCGCAAGTTGCTCGAAAAAGCTTACCGGAGCCGAATAAAGTGGAGAAAAGGGGACAAAGCATGAATCACAAGGCCGAAAAGGCACAAAGCCGACATCTTTTTCCCAAAGTAGAACTTCGAACGAAATGTATTCGACGAATAAGAAACCAAAAAACCCCAGATCAAAACTTCAAAAACTAAACGATCCAGAAGGGGGGGAATCAGCTTCAGATTAAGAAACTGCAAGGAAGGAGCGTGCCTCTACCATCTAAAAACCACATATTTCGCCTTCTAAGCCATACAACTGGGAGCAAAAAAGGCAATCTTAAGATGATTTCTCGAAAGCAAGAGGGGGGGAAGTGGGTAGGAGGAGGAAACTCTCACCTAGGGCTCAAGGAGGGGCAAGGGAGTCTCCACCAGAGGCAGGGCCTTCCCCTGAGAGGCCCTTGAAGGCTTTTGGGAAAGGTGGCCACTTGGCCAATGGGACAAAGGGGCTTTTTGTAGAGCAAAGGAGAGATTGGGAGAGTGGTGAAGGGAGAAGGGAAGAGGTCGAGAAGGCAGCTTTATTTTACTTCTTTTAAAGGAATAATAATGGGGGAAGGGGGGCGGGAGGGGTGGGGACCACAAAACCAGTGAGAAAAGACCAGCCCTTTATTGTGGGCGATGGATATGTATGTCATTCACCCCCCACACCAGCAAGGATCTATTTGCTCTGAATACATACATATTTACTGATGGCCATTGCATTCATTACATGCAACTTTTTTGTCATTCAAAAATATAATTATCTTTGTTTGTTTCTGGTTTTAATTTTCAGAACATTTATCCACATTCCCAATCTGTCCTGACATCTAATGCTGATAATTTTGATCCACCAGATCAAAGAAGTTGATCCAAACAGCACAAGTTAGGGCAGAAGCATCCACAATGGACTCACAACAATTGGGCAGGAAGTCCTGTTTGGGTATCTGATCAAGCAAACATGAGATATGGATCTGAGTGTGCCTAACAAAATGTACAAGTCTCTGAAGTTGTAGAAAATGTGACCTATTTAAATCCAATACATGTCATTTTTCTCATCAACACAAGAATGGATTCCAGCAATCATCAAACTAATAATCTTCTTCATCTCTTCAAACTCCATTTGCTTGACAAGTCCCAACCAAAAACTTCTAAAAAAAACTGTGCAATGGGAACAAAGATTGCAGGTAAATGTTTATCTCCTATAATTCCTAATTTATACTTACCAAACACTAAATTTCTCACAGTAAATATCAGCAACTTATCCCACATAGTATCATGATGCATATGACCAGATGGCAACTTCTCTGGCGCAAGTTAACAAATAGGAAATACACAATCCCACGGAGAGCCAACCGATCTTTAAATATTTACCCAAGAAAATCCAAATTTGCATCTTTCCATGTAATAGTCGATCCCAAAATAATCACTGCTCCATATACAGTTAAACGTATACAAGGTTCTCTTTGGAGAGATTAAACATTAAAAACTTCAGTAGATATGGTCATCAGAATCATAAGACCAGCTTTGAAAAGAAAATTAACACAAAAAAAAAGAAAAATGGTCAAGCTCTTTGATCAGCTCATATTTTTCTTTGTATCATGCTCCTCAGCTTCTGCATGTTATTGCCATTTCAATCTCTTGGTCCTTTTACCCTCTTACGGATCACACCATACTCAACTTCTTCGTCTTCTACATTTTTCCTCTTTTTTGCTGCTATTGCTTTCCTTGATTTTCTATTTAACAGAAAGAGGGCATTTGGGAGAAGGCTACTAAAAATATAAAAATCAGAAAAAGATGCAAGTTTAATACCATCAGAGCAATCATCTTGGCATCCAATCCATGTCCCACTTCAGTTTCATTCACTGACTACAGTACCCTGGTAGTTTTCTTCCTGCAAAATAAAGGTATTGTAGTTATATCGATGCTTTCACAAGTCACACATGCGATAGCTCATGTCAAGGTAGTGGTGCCAACCGATGAAATACTCTCTGTACATAACATCCACCTGGTGCTGATTCACTAGCCCAGATTGTCAATACATGCAATTCTGCCCGGTCAATGAACATAATCATGCGTTACATCACTCAGTTCAGATTATGACACTATTTGAGTGAAAAAACTACCAGATCAGTCCAAGGCTGAGAATTTTTCTCTAAAATAGTTGCTTAGAAAATAAAGAATTATTTAAAGCACAAAAATATTCTTCGCCAATTAAATTATGAGAAGTACCAAACAATGGCCCAATAAACAAACATGAGACCAATAAATATTTCAAGGCAAAATCTTTGCTCCTAATAATCTTTAACTTAAAATTACATTTTGAAAATAGTTTTTATGCCATATAGGTAACGAACATCACTAAAAAGATAATGTCCAAGCTGCATATTGTTTGCAGATATAGCAGATGCATATAACCTGGACAAAGATCTCAACAAAAGCACCTACCCGATTGTAGCATATCATCCAAAATAGACTTTTAACATTAATAGTATAAGAGGCTCAAATATACTAAATCTTTATAATCTAAATTCTCCTCTAAATGAGTAACTCAACTTTGTTTGTGGTTTAATATGAGAAATTAACCAAGCGCCTTATAAAATAATCCAAATTTGGGCAGAATATATATCTTAAGGGCAACTCTTAGAGAGGGCATCAGCATGGCATGAACTATTGGCTTACAGGCCAAGGAATTTACTTGAGACCAAGTTAGTTCACATAAGCACAAGATAAATAAGACCAAAATTGCTAGTCCAATAAGTTCCTCCAAAATCATCATCATAAAGGCCATATTATGATGATATGATGTTACTCAAAACAATGTGCTCGAACAAACCACCTAGCAGGGTGAAAAAACAAAATAAAATAAAAAAGTATTAATGGAAAAAAAAAGGTTTAAGTAGGGTTTTTAATTTCGACGGACGGTACGTACCGGTCCGACAGCATACCGATATGCGGACGGCTCGGTACCAAGCGGAACGCTCAATATCGTCCCGTATCGGATGATATGGGGGTATATTGGATGATAACAGTCGATTTTGATCGTTACCGATCTGTAACAATGCTCCAATGGTCAAAATGACCGTTAGAGCCCTTTCTCATGGGTTTTTAAACTCATCTTCTCTCCTATTACACTCTATTTCACTCTCGCACTCTCTTAAACTACCTCAAACTCATTTTTTCTCACATTTACACTCTCTTAAACTCTACAAAACAACGATTTGTTAATTGACAATTCAAATGATTTTTCTATAGATATTTCAATATTTACATAAAAGCAATCCGTAACGGACCGAAATACGAACCTAGCACATGGCTATTACTCAAAGTTCGAAAAAGATATGTGATACTATTCTTACCTAATTTACATTTGTTTTGCTAAATTTATACTATTACTATATTTATTTCTAACTTAAAAAATTTATCATAATTTTTTTTTTTTTATAGATATTTTTGGAGGATTTTATGCCTAAATTAGGTGTACCGCTCGGTACGCCCTGACATACCGCTCAGTACGCCCTAGCGTACTGCCCGGTACATAGTACTGTACTGTACCGAGAGAAGCTCAAAACTTTGGCACGGTACGAAATTTTAATCCTTGGTTTAAAGACGAGGGACATTAAGGGCTACTAAAAAGTTATTGATTTGTTGCAAATAAACATACCTACAATTTTCTTTAAATAGTTTAATAATCAACATTTATGTAGATAATAGATCAGCTCTAGCAAACTCAATCAAGAAACTTAAATTGCAAAGGACTTGTAGATAAAGATCAATTGGAAGATTCTTATGCTCAAAAGATCCTATATCTTCCCTAAACCTGTTTGTGCCGGTCCGAAAAAATCTTTCCCTACCAACCAACATAAAGTCCTTTCAGTTATCCGTATGAATCTCCCATTCAGTCATCTGACAAACAAAATTGAGACATTTGAAGGTCCTGCAGATCATAACGAAGAGAGAAATCAGGTGAAAAAAGTTCCTTGAACAAAGATACTATCAAGACTCGCAATTTTCTGTGCAGCGGAACAGATTTCAACAAAGCCAAAACCAATTAAGGGCTTGAGTTAGAGAAAAGAAAGCCACAGTGAACCTGCTAACTTCAGGGGAATAGAGAATCGCCTCGACTTGGATCTTCGTAGGGAACTTCCACCCCAAGCTCTTGCAGGCTTCCACTCGTTCTTCCCTCACGCCAAGAGCTTTAATGCGAGCCGTCCTCCCCCATCGCCCAGGCCTTCCCTAAATCGAACCGCAAGAAAGACGGTAAACGACGCAGAGAGATCGACAACAGTGGTGAGAGAAAGACGGTCAGGTGAAACCGTAAGCCCCAACACTAAGATAACGCCCGGGAGAGCAAAGCCTTTTTTTTTTTTTTAATGGTCGTTGAGGAAATTACAGATGGTATAGTTACACCTTAAAAATTTTATATAAAAATTTTATATTAGAATCGTTATGATTACGAAAGCATTTTTGATGGATAAAAAGATAATTTTAATATTTAAATTATGTTTTTGATTGTGATCAACGTTCGTATCGTTAGAAGTAGTGGTCGACTATCATGATTGATGAGGGAGAGAGGTGATGAGAAGTGAGGAGATAATGTGCATGCCAATGCCCTGCATCTGCATCGACACCAACACAAATGCAAATGGACAAAAAAGTTGCTCGGTATCTACATCAACGTCGATACAAATGCATATGCTGAGTGGCCCTTTCATCGCTCTGCATTTGTGTCAACACTGACAACGATGCGGGAAAGAGCGATGTCGCTCTGCATCTACGTTAGTGCTGATGTAGATACTAGATGACCCTTTCACCACATTTGCATCGACACTAATGTAGTTACCGAGTGATACCAACGCAGATGCAGAGCAATGAAAGGGTCACTTTACATTCGCATCGATGCCAATGTAGATGCAAAATGACGAAAGGGTCACTCAACATCTGCATCAACGCCGATGCAGATGTAGAGCAATGAAAGGGTCGCTCAACATCTACATCGGCCTTAACGCAAATGTAAAACGACATTGCTCTGCATCTACGTCGGTGCAGATGCAGATGTCGAGCGATCCTCTAGCTACTCTACATCTGCGTCGAAGCCAATGTAGTCACCGAGCGACACTGACGTAGATACAAAGGGTCTACATCTGCGTCATCACCTCACCTCCCGTTGTCAGTTTCTCTCCTCATCCCCAACAGCCACTTGTGACCCCTAGCGACACCGTCGTCTACCACCATCGAAAATATAATTGAGATATTAAAATTACTTTATTGCTTATTATTTTTGTACTTCCATCAATAAAATTAATGACGTTATGATAAATGGAGCTAGATATTTTACTTTTGTAAACATAGGAATTCCAATATAAAATTTTTAAGTTTGGAGATCGGGATATTAAAGAGATCTAATTATGTAATTAGTTGCACAAATAAATGGTAAGAACCTGAATTGTGACCGTTTAAATAGAATACAACGGTTTAGACGTCAGACATGTGGTTATTCTTCTTCAAAGAAGACTAATTTTATTTAAGAAAACTAATATGCAACCGCGTAAAAGCCGAGAGGAGGAAAAGGAAAAGAGGCAAAAATAATTTAGTATATTTTTTTATATGTTTTAAATTTTTCTGATACTTTTTGAACCGACACAAATTATATGATAATTGTATTTATTTTTAATTTTGTAATTTAAAATGAATATATAAATTTTACTAAATAAAATGTATAAGAGATATTTCAGTAAAATCTCGTGTATGTAATCATAAAAGCAAAATAAGAATAATGGCCTGAGTACAGCACAAAACACAGTATGAAAAATTATCCGCTTATAAAATGATTTTGACGTTATTACTTTAATTTTGTCATCCTTTTCAAGGATCGATATAGTTTTTTGTAATGATGCTATGGAAGTCACCTTCTTTCTTCTTTTCTTCTCCCTTTTTAGGTTGTTATACATGTACGTTTCTGTAGTTCATATGCTTGACCCCAATAACTAAACATGGAGACATACACAAACTCATATGCGAAAGTGATGCATGCAGCAAGAAGATCTCACAATTTGCAAGGGCAGATACTGGGTTGACTCAATTTGCAAGAGCAGTATCTGCCAAAAGCTATAATGGAACATTACTGGGTTGACTCAAAACCTAGAAAATTAGGAGAATATAATTAAAAAGTAACATACTGGTATATTTGGAAAACTATCTTCATGTTGTCCCCTGCACTGCAGAAGGAAAAGTTGACGTTTCTGAAGGGAAGCTATTTCTTGCAGAGCCTACTACAGAATAGTCCCAAACAGCAATCCTCGAGACACAACAGCTACTGCTAGACCACTAGTGGACTTCTTTCAAAAAGATTAACAAATAGGAGAATGCATTTTTGACGAGCAATTACTCAAAATGTAATTACATGTTCAAAGACAGCAAAACCAAGTTTCATGCAATCCTCCATTGCAAACAAAAGGGTAGGATCAATACCAAAAACAAACAAAAAACAAATAAGACCCTAAGCCAATCTGAATATTTTGCACTTTGCTTAACTAGCAATGCTCATCAACTGCTGTACAATGGCCAAAGCCAGTGACCACACAAATCTAATTTTTATAAGAAAATTCAACAAGACATTGCTCCATCCATCGGTCAAATTTTCTCTTTTTTCCCTCCCATCTTAAAAAAAAATCAAAATTTTGTTATGTTTAAACACAAGGGACTCGAGCGATCAAGTTAATACCTCTTTCCAAGAATTATCCCAATGAACATTGACACTAGAGCTACTCCTAAGATGAACTTGAGTGCCATGGCTCCGGAAGCCTCTTCATCAATTTGTGTAGCTAGATTTAGAGATTTTGTTTCTAGAGCTTGATTCATGTGGTTGTCATTGTTCTCTTTGATGTTCCTCCCATACATGGTTATTGAGGTTCCCAGTCCAAGATCTCTTGATTTTGCTTCTATTTCATTCTGCAATTCACCTTCTGCTGTTTTGTTCTGAAACTGCAAGATCATTGGAATAAATTTGCTTACATGAGCAATCATATTAAAAGCTTGTGCATATTAACATTGGAAAAGCGAATATAACAAGATAAGAAGGACCTATGGTTCTAATGACTAAGCAAATGGGTTTCTAACACAGATAAGATCTTGCAAAGGTGATCAGAGAGAGTTTTCCTCTCAGGTTTTTCTCTTACTACAAGCATCATGAGCTTTCACAAATGGTGCTTAGGATGGAATTCTGGGTAAACCAAAGATTGTAAATATTTTTTTTTTATTTTCATATAAAGAAAAATGATTTGTCATCTTCTGTAGACATAGACTACAAGCCAAGTATGTAAATCTTGTGTGCTCTTTCCATTATTTCTTACATCATTATTCTTTTGGGATGCTTCTCTGCTTGTGCACACTTGTTCTTGATGCCTATTCTGCTGTGACCCACCAATTGTTAAACTTTTGAAACTCAGAATAGGTCGGTTTATATATTTTTATTGCGACGAGCTGGAGATGGTTGCAAATATCAACACTGTCTTGGCAAAGTAATCCTAAACTATTCTGCAAGGATTCATTATGACTGAAGGTGACTATTGTAGTACATGGGGATGGCTATCGTAACACATGAGGGGCTATTGTCTGACCTCTCTCTATACTTGAACAAAGCAGGAATTACTAATGTAGGTCAATCTATTTCTACACATTGTCAATATTTGACACATGAAATTATCACTCTTACTGTTTTTCTTGGTAAAATAAGAAAGCCAGATGAATGAACACCATAGCTTATGTCTTGTTGTCAGTGAACTTTATGTATTTTCTGTATTTTCAAGTAGGATAATGATGAGATGGATGACGATATCTAGGCAGTCAAGGAAAATCATAGGATGCACTCCAGAGGACTCTTCTCTCGCATCTTTTACTTGTTGCAATTGATCATCAAATAAAGTTCCAGACAGGCTGCAAAATTTCTCCAACTTCTGCCATTTTCATGCTACAATACACATGATAACTTTTGTATTTTACTCCTACCATCTCAAATCTGCATCTGTTATACTGTGTTTTCAGTTATCTTAATCTGCTACACCACTGACCACGTTGTTCTTCAACTATTAAATAACTGGCACAATGGTTTGAATTCATATTTATCCTTCAATGACACTATTACACATTCTCTCCCAGCATAGGTTGTGCTACTTCCAATCTAGCCACTTTGAGGCATTTGATAAGAGGAATTTTCCTTATAAATCAAACTGCTGTCTATAAAACACTTGAATCCTAACTGAAACATGGATCTTTCTTCACCTTAGATCGAACATGTGTAATTTGGATGGAACTTGTCTCAGCCAATCATTAGAATTTGATTTTATTTTGTTTAAGTATAAAAAAGTTTTATGCTCTAATCATTATAACAATTTATCCAGTATCCAAATGGAGATTCTTGAACTTATTAAAAAAATTATCCTTCCACAACAATACAACTCGTATCTCAGATTCCATAATTTGTAGTTTGCACACCACAACCCACATAATAAGAGAGCATAATAAAGGGGAATACTGTTATAAATATAAAAAAAAATGCCAGGAGTAATGTCAAACAATGACTATTCTCTCAAATAAATAAATAATAACTAGCTATCTATGTGGTTGTGAATCTTATGATGGAGAAAAGCAGATGATCAGTTTGGCAGTAGTCGTGAAGATTACCTGCTCTTTTATGGTCCTATGTGCTATGTCTAGATCACTCTGAACTTTCTTTAGCTGTTGAATTAATGTATCTCTCTCTTCAATTATGCATGTGTGCTCCTCTAGTTTAGGAATTAGTATAACATCCTTCTCCACAACTGTTGACCGCATGCCTTCAATCTGAGATAAAGAAATCAATAATGCACATCAAGCAACTTTTGTTTGCTAGACACCTGCATCTTTTGAGGAAAAACATTGAACTAAAACTACCTCTTCCATGTAACTTTTTTGGGCAAATAATAGCTTGCTTTCAAGTTCTGAAATTTGTTCTTGCATCAGAGATTTATCAGCTAACTCTGCTTTAAGAATCTTCATGTCAGCACAGAGAGAGATTTCCTTGGTCTTCTGTTCACTTAATTGTTCTTCGAGCTGGATTATAATTGCTTCAAGTTCTTTTTTTGTCTTTTGGTACGATTCAGTAAGCTTGTTATACTCCTCCTTGGCAGCAGTTATCTGTTGCAGCATATCCTCTTTTAGATGAGAAATAGTTTGTCTGGTCCTTTAAAAATCAAAAGTAACATGTGAAAGTAATTATATAAATTTTACAAATGATTTGTTGTGTAGCATGGTAGTTATCTACTTAAAAATGGACAATATATAACCAATAACCTGCAGTTGGTGTTTCTCTTTATCAGAGTTAATCTGCTGCATGAGAACCTTCATTTCTTTCCGAGAATCATGAAGCTGAATGGATGTAACTTGTTTCTCTGCAACAACAGCATTAAATACAATTTTTAACTCGTTTATCTTTGTCTTATATATTGCCAACTCCTGAGACATGGTTAAATTTTCTCCCATTAAATCTTCATTCTCAAGTTTGGATATTTCTGAGCTTATTTTCAGATGTTCAACAAATGCTTCCAAGTTCTGTAATTTTAAAAGAGTGTCTTCCAGCTTGTCCTTCCGGCTTGATGCAATGGCAGCTAATTCACTAGCCTGTTCGTCATGACTTCTCAATTGTGTTTCAAGAGCAAGCAGCTTCTCAATCAAATCTCTAACTTCAGAATCTTTCTGTTTGAATTTCTCTATAGTTTCATGCAGTTGGACTTCGGTTTCTCTAAGACGATATTCAGTGGCAGATTGGAGTTCCAAATATGTTGAATTTTCATCTGTTAACTTTGAGATGGTTTTCACATGAGAGGCGAGTTGTTCAGAAGTTGCCTCCATCTCTGCATGATTGGTGTTCAACAACTGATTAAGCTGATTAAGTTGGAGTTGACAGGCTGCCAACTCTAACCTAAGCTTTGAATTCGTCACAGCCATCAGTTCATTTTCCAAAGATATTTGTTCAGCTCTCAGATCAGATTCTAAAACTTTTTGGTTAAGCTCCTCGACTTTGTTATCAAGGGATACCAATTTCATTGCATTTGCTTCCAACTCTGCCTTTAGTGAAGCAACTTCTTCATTAGATTCGAGGGCGTGATCTTTGTATAATGTCTTTTGTTCTTCCAGAAACTTTAACTTTTCATGCAATTCCTTAAATTCAGACTCCTTTTGATTAAATCTCAGTGTTGCTTCTTTGAATTTGAACCCGGTATCCTTGTCTAAAGATTCATTCAGTGAATTCATCTCCAGGTTTCTGGTATTAATATCTTCTACAGCCTTTCCATCATGCTTTAACTGTTCTCCAGTAGATCTAAGCTTCTCAACTAGCTCTTTCTCTCGAAGACTTGAGGCCTGAAGTTGTTCCTCAGCACTTTCCAACTTTGCTCCAAGAGATTTCAATTTATTTTGCAATATCTGGATAAGATTCTCAGCTTCAGAAAGACTCTTTGCCTGAATATTGGATAAGTCTTCAAGTTTTTTTCGGTCTTTAATTGTGGCATCCAAGGCATCAGTCAACTCGCTCTCTTTTTCATTTGCAGCTTGCAGCACAGATTCAAGACTTTCTGATCTTGCCTGGTATGCTTCAATTTCAGCAAAAAGCGCAGATACCTTGCTGCTATATTGTTTTAATTCTGTTTCTGTGTCTCTATATTTTGCCTCCATAGTTGCCAGTAGCTGTTCCAGCTCCTGTATTCGATAATTAGCAGTTTCCAGCAGTTGCTCTAATTCATCAGCTCCTGTTACAGCATTCTCAGTTTCAAAATGAGATGATTGTGCCTTGTCTCCTAACTCAACATTGCTTTGATGTGCTGTAGTACCCTGCTTAACACACTTTTCAATCTCAGTTTTAGAATGAGATGTTTGTACCTTGTCTTCCAGCTCAGCATTGCTTTGATGTGCTGCAGTAGCCTGTCCCTCATGCTCTACACACTTTTCAAGAAGACAGTTGAGCTCCTTTTCAAGCTCTGTGTTCCTTCGAAAAGACTTGCTCAACGAAGATTCCAGTTGGCCAATCTTGTTCTCATATCCCTGAAAGCATAGTCTTGATAGTGAATTTTCCTCATCTATTTTTCTTAACAAAGTAGTGAGCTCTTTCACTTGATTATTCAGATCCTCTATCTCACTCTCTGCTTCAAGGCATCTCATCTCTGTAGTATTAAATTGTTGCTTAAGCTCCATATTGCGTTTTTCAGCAGAGAATGATCTCATTTCACTCTGCCTAAGCTTTGTTTTTAGGCTCTCTTCAGCTAACTTTGATGCCTGAACCAGATTCTCCAGCTCAAGGTTTCTCTTGGTAGTGGCATCCATTACTTTTTTCATATCATGATGGAGCTCTTCAAAAGATCTCTGATTTTGTTCAAGCTCTTTGTTACGCAATAATGCTTGTGAAAGAAGTGAATCTGTCTTGTTAAAATTCTGATCAGCCAGATTTAGATTCGCTTCAAATTGTCGGCATTGCTCCTCGTTCATTGACAATTTCATGCTAAGGTCTGCCACAGTACTTTGAAGAGTCACCTTTTCCCTGGTTAAATCAGACAAGTCCTTCTGTAAACTTTGAAGGGTCACCTTCTGCCACAGTACTTGGTTTTTAAAACTAGCTCCAATTTTCTCTTGAAGCTTCAGTTCAATTTCCTCCAAGTTCGCATGCTTTGCTTTGAGTTCTTCTTTGGATGCAGCAAGTAAATTTTCTAATTCAAGAACATGTGTTTTCATCCGTTCTTCAGAAGCCTTATGTATATTTAATTCTTGGGTAAGCTCATGAATGATAGAATCCTTAGAAACAAGTTTCTGTTCGAAATCTGCTACTGTTGACCTTGAAATCTCCAACTTTTCCTGAATTGTTGAAAGCTCTACTGCATTGGCGTGCAGAACTCCTTTGACATGCTGATTCTCTGCAATCCTTTCATAGAGTCCCTTCAATCCTTTTTGTAAATTATCCATCTGACCTTCAATCTCCTTTGCTTTAAATTGTGCTAATTCCAACATGTTCCCAAACTGTAAAGCTCTCTTTGATTCTAGCTCTGCCTGTGAACTACTATGTTTGCTGAACTCTTCAAGTTTACACATCTCATTTGCTGATGATACCAACCCTTCTTGAAGCTCCTTCATCTTTTTCCTCGAGCTCTTGAGCTCATCTGCCAACCCCGTGAATGCTTCCTTTACCTCAAGAAGCTTCTTATGCTTTGTATCATTTGATGTCAGTGCTTCTAAAATATCATCTTTCATTGCCTTCTGGTAAAGTTCATGTTCTTCGCAGTATCTGTTCATTTTCACTAACTTCTGATTTGCTAGATGAAATTCTGATTTTGGTAAGGATTTTTCAGATTCTGAAAGTTCCTGTCCTCTCCCAGATTCTTCAAGCTGAAGTTCAAATTCTTTTTTCTTCTCCATTACCAGCAAATTCACATTTGCCACTCTATTTCTTGTTTTCAGATCTTCAACACTTGAGGCCTCTTCCACTTCCGATATTTGTTTAAATAGGTGGGAACTCTCTTTTGCATATATCGACTCCTCAAACTTGCTGAATTCTCCATCTAATGAAGCCTCCTCTTCCACATATCTATTTCCTTCTTTTTGCAGTAAGTCTGATTCCCCATAAGTTAAGATGTGTTTTCCATCTCTGTCTACCTATGACCAAATCATAAAAGGAACAGGCAGGTCATGTATCTGGCATCTTTCATGAAATTTAGTAGCGGGCAAGTCTAAAACTGCTTGACAAGGTCTTTTTATTTACCAAATTATAGATATATGCAATAAGAGCACTTGAGATATTCTGGACATCAAGAAAGGTAACCATTGCAAGTTTCATTAAGTAGCACTAAATTAAGTGCATATTAATCATAATCCATTCTTGTCAAATCTGGGATAAAACTCATAAATGCTCACTTTCAAAATATATTAAAGCTGGAGGGGAAAAGCTATACTTACGCGGGATTCTTTATCATATGATGTGACTTCTGCATGAATAACGAAGGCTATGTTATGTCCATTTAATCCTTTTCTGGTTTCATATCTAATATTTTAATAGTGACGAAGTCAGCTATTCTTTAATAGCAAAACTGCTGCAAGGTTCAAAGGTACATGAATACCTACCTTTCCCCTTAATTTAAAAATAAGTCACCATAAAACCAATGGTGATTTCCCAATATTCTCTTCTTTAAGCCTTTTGATAATATATACATATGTTATTCACGTTACACGAGCATCAATACTCTCTTTAAATCTCCAATCCATCTTCAATTATCTGTGATAACGAGATAGTTCTAATATATTTCAAGTTTTATGTCTGATCTTTTGGTCCTATTTCAAATGGATCATGGGGAAATGCTCTAAATTTTATTTCTTGGAGAGCCAAAATTGTCAGAAATCATTGGATTACAAAACTTAAATTCAACTGCTCTCAAAAGAAGGGGAAAAAGAATTGACTTATACCAACATTGGTGATTTTGACTGCCTTTGCAAAAACTTGTTGAAAACAATGACGCAAGGAGAGTTAACATCAACTGCTAATTGCTTAACTATATCAAGATAAAGGGAGCAAAAATACTTCTTCATGGAATTTTTCCTTTCCTTTTTATCATAAGGGCTCCACCTTACACAACTGTGATTTCAACAGACCTTTCCCAATAAGCCAAGCACTTGAATAACACAAAATAAGCACTGATGTAGAGATTACCCCCTTTGGCTTATATATTCCACTAAAACAAGAATATAATTCAGAATATTTCTATTTTTTTAAAGAAAAAAGAATATAACTCAGAAAATGAATTTATGCTTGTGTTTGAGAATATGGACTAAAATAACATAGTTCAACACATTTATGTTATTTGCATCTTGCACCATACCAAAAAAAAATTACCACAAATAAATATTTGAAAATTTTAAATTTTGTTTCAAGATTGGAGTAAATGTCTGGCGATTAATTTGGTGGCTAAAATTTAAAAAGTTCACTATTGCATCACCTTCAAATCCTAGGAAGTGGACCACATAGATCGATCATCATTGAGGAGAGTTTCCCATAAGACCCTCGAGGTTTTAGGGTCATACAAAGGAAAATTTTAAACAAGTAGGCTGTAGATGCAGGATAGTATTAAATCTTTTAGTCGTTAAAGAACAATACTAACTTAATTATGGTGGATTTTCAAATACAATTCATTTAAGCAATTTACTTTAAATTCCAATAGTAGTTAATAATCTATTAAACTTGACCCTTTTCTTTCCCCATGGAGGATGTGAAATTGGATTTAAATTGACCAAACAGCCAACTCAAGCTGAGTTTGAATCATTCTAACATTTTCCTACTGACATGCAACCAACCGCATGGTCAAGACATAGACTGAGATCAGGTGTCATGGACGATATTGATACGGTGCATATGATGTTGGAATCAGATCAACCTCGTGAATTATGGTTTAAATAATTGTCTCGTGTAAGGGATTTATTTACAAAAGAAATGTTACATCTTATTCTCTTTGTTTCAACAAATGGAAATATTCAAGACAATGAGTGTACTGAATTCTACAACAAAATGAAAATATTTGTGATGATTTTGGCATGTAAAATTAGATATCTATTGGTTCTCTAATCCTATATAATTCAGTAGCACTTTAATTTTAACACAAATGGAAGTCACCAAGAAGGAGATTATTACCAATAGATCAACTTCCGAAGATGGCTCGGCTTCCACGTGGTCTGAAGTTGCTTGTGACTCTTCTGTCATTATGATCTCAGTTACTTGTCAGATGGCATGACAACCTATGACATTTAACCATATTTAGGTATGCAATCTGGTACCTTCTAATCAAATAATCATGTAGAACTTATTACAAGAAAATATCTATTGAAATGTTAAAACCCATTGCCAAGTGTTGGCTCCCGTATATACACATAAGTAACAAATTACTGAAAATAAGCACCCAATGTATTCTCATGCACACCAACACAAACTTTTGAAAACCGAGGCACATCCAGGTTTAACGATGCAGATTGATTGTGATGGCCCCATCTAAGCCGTCCAGTGCAGGCCTTTGATCACGCGTAGCAGGCGGTTGGTCCCTAGTCAATTGTTGATGAGCCATTCGCCCCGTCAGCGGGGCCCAATGGGTTCCCCAATCACTAGAAAGGTAGGTGAGCGGGTACCGGTGGCAGAGGAAAAAAAGTGACTTTGTTCGGTCATGATGGCTTCTTTTAAGCAACGTGGTGGGGCGGCGGATTTGATATTGTCACCCGACTCAGAGAGCAGAGCTACGCCAACAGTTTCATCATGCAAGGGGTACTACGAAACGGGCATTTCGGACCTAGAAGGCAAAAGCGAGCCCTTAACTTTCGCGTTAGGGGTACTCGGGGAACAAAATTATCCCGGGTGGAAATATAGCAGAAGAAGTTGGAGCATTCTGCGAACAAAAAGCCGATAGGAGTACGGATGAAGACACAGTTATGGTCGCTTCCCCCGGAACAATGCTCGAATCGCCAATCGATAGTGGCGCTTTAAACTGTCGTAAAGATCGGCGTGTTCGATCGACGATACAACAGAAAAACTAGAAAGAATGGCATCGATTCGAGTTTTCGTGAAACCTTCGAGCAATATCGAGAAAACCCATATGCTCCAAGAAAGAGAATCCCCAAGAAATCAAGATCAACTGCTGGGAGCGAAACAGAGCAACAATGAGGTAAACCTAAGCGCTTCATGCGATCTACTAATTACTGGCAAGAAAGAAGGAGAAGAAATCGAGGAAAAAAAGCGCATTCGATGGCATCGAAACGTAGATTTGAGCGGAGACGGAGAGCATTGCGTCACCTGACCGGGAATCGGTTGATCCGAGGACGATAGTCTTTGGAACGGTCTCGTCGGCCTCTTTCCCTCGTCCGTCCGGTGGCGAAAAAGTTGATGCGGGAGGTGACGGAGCGCGAGGTAAAACAATTTATAGTAGGAGTGTCCAGTCACCGCCAAGCAACAAAGGTTCGGTTACCGCCTCGGCGCGGCGTGGCCAAGAGTTCTTGAAGTTGCCCCTCGGGAGGGGTACTTCGGGAAGGGCAGTGGGACCCGCAGGGGCCCGGGCGGGTAGGTGGAGTGCACGTGGTAAGGATCAGACGGCGAGGTCCCTTCGGATGGGTTGGCAGATCCCGTGCAACGCTCGGTGGAAAGGGAAGTCCATCGGGTGGCCCACCGCTTTACAACTGTCCCCAGTCTAAGTTTACATCCGCGTATCGGATGGGATGTCCATTTCTCTTCAAACCCAACTTGCAGAGAATTATAGATTTCTTTTTCCTCACAAAATAAAAATTGCATCAACAAATTGCAATTCCAAATAAGCTTTTGGCTGAGTGTAAAACCAGCTTTGACTAGTAGATATGACTTTTAAATTATAAACATATAATTAATTCCTGCAATTTGACCCTGGAAATCAATTTATTGAAATGGATGATGATGCTTAAGAAGTGGAGTAGGGGAAGAAAGGTGAAGTTTTTGTGCCATCAGACAAGCTTAAAGTGAGTGCTGATTGATTGTGAAGTCAGAAACCCAACTCTTCCTGCTAAACTTCTCAGCATATGGAAATAGTATTTCTTCTTTTTTATCTTCTCTTCTTTTTCCCTGCATATCCATTCCTCTGCTATTGTTGTTGCAGTATGATTGAACCAAGTGCTTATCCTACTCTTAAGTTCTTGAGTTTTTTACTGCTCAGCTAAAGAGACTCAATAGAATAACTGATTCATTAATTTGATAATTTTAGGATCATATGATTCAAAATATTGACTCAAATTAATGGTAGTAGACTTGTTTAGCCATTCTAAGTCTATTCATACTATATTTCAGTTCGATATTAGAGTAATCGGGATATAACATCCTCGCTTTAAATTCTTGTATAACATGGAATAAAACTCTAAAACGATACATATGAGACACTAGTTTTTTTCTATTTGCTCTCCTTATAGGTTTTGATATCATTCATCATAATATGTTTTAATAGAATAGCTGACTTATTTAATTGATAGACCTAACATCACATGATCCAAAATATGTAAACTCAAGTTAATAAATAATATATTTTATTTAATACTAATAAATATATTTAAATTATATTTTTGATTTTATAGGGCTAAATGGAGGTATCTTCAGCAGGTTTCCATCTCTCACATGTGGCTCAATCTCTGAAATGTGCAGGTCTTTGTTCAACAATCTACAAAGCATCAACACATGAGCAGTAAACTGAGACCACACATCCACTGCACAATCATTTAAGAGGCACTGAAGAAGAAACAAAAGGGTTGGATCAGTGACCAGTCACATTATAACAATGGGTCCAAACTACTACATTGATCACTTTCTTTCCTTTTTTCCTTCTGAAAAAAACAGGTTTTCTTTAAAGTCAAGTCAAGTTTGGGCAATCAAGTCAGGTTTTAGGAAGAACTACTGGAGACCCACTTCACTTCTTGTTTTCCTCCCACCTCCAACTAGCAATTCTCTTGTGTGAACATTCCTTCCAGCTTGATAAATCTTGGTTTCTTGATTCTTTTAGTCTCTTGTTTCTAAGAAGCTGCAAGCTTTCATGTTAATAATGGTTGGCATGCTCTCTTCTACATGCTTTCCAGCTTGCTTCTTTTATGGGAGAGGAAGCACAGACTTGGAATCTGCAGCCTTCCATTTCCTACTGATCTTTGATTATTATTTGCCATGGTTTTATTTTGACCTCAAGCAGGCACTTGGAAAACATATAGCTCTTTGACTTGTTCTTGGATTACATGCTGTTCCATCCAACTTACTTGCTCATATACAATGGGATCAACAAAAAGAACATTAATTGTAAGAACAAGAAGATGGAGATAGCCTTTTGCAGCTGTTTGTTGGACCAAAAACCATGATTTCATTCTTCTTTTTACTACCATTAGAAAAAATTATAATTCTTCCATTACATCAAGAAGATATATTATTGTCTATAAATTACTAGTCATCTCAGTTGGAATTGAATTGATTTGTTGTGTGAAGAAAATATCATATATTGAATTTATAGAAACAAAAGATGTAATTATGATAAATCATTTTTTTTAGATATCACACCCAAATAATAACAACTAAAATAAGACATCTCCTCTTTAGTAACCAAATAGGATCCTACTAATTTATTGAATTATCATTAAATATTATATCTATAAAGCTGTAAAAGTAATGTGCAGCCTTTACAAAGGAACAATAAGTCCATCTTCATTCTTGGGAGACCAAACCAAATAGAAACCAACTTGCCCTTTGCTTCTCAAGAACAATAGAAACAGGGAATTTTATGATTTGTGTTGAATCCAACTTAAATAGCCCATGGATTTGTGTTTTTGATGTGGGAGAGCATTGTTATCCTGAATTGATTGGTGAAATTTCTACACCCAATTATGATTATTATTTTTCAATATTGATATTATATTACTATCATTATATATTAATTATTCTTATTGAATAACCAGAGGTCTTGTAGAATCCGTTCACCTACTTCGCCATCACTACGAACACCGAGTTGGCTACCTTCCTTACGGTTGGAGGAAATATTGGGGCCACGCGGGCCCCATTCGACATTGCTGCAAACAGAACGCAGTTTGCGGAGAGGGTACGTTTTCCGGGAAGAAAGAGTGTTCCTTTTAACACATAAAATTTATGGCGAGAATCCATGAGCGCAGAGATCACGCGCGAGTCGTTGGCCGTCCGATCCTCCATTCGATAAATCTTGACCGTCGAATGGATGCCCCAATACAGCGGGCAAAGCCACGGCGGTCCGCCGAAAGCCACAGAGGCGCATAAAAGACGAGAATATTCGCGACCGAAGAGCGCACGTTAGCACGCGCACTTCTCCTCCTCCTCTTTAAACCCTTCACTGAGCTCCACTTGCCTCCGTCGATCGATTCGTCTCCTCCTCCGCCTCCTTGGATCGATTACTTGGTTCTTTCGGTGACTAATTTGGTGGAGAAATGGCGACGAAGAGGAGCGTGGGTGATCTCAAGGGAGACGACCTCAAGGGGAAGAGGGTGTTCGTGCGGGTGGATCTCAACGTGCCGTTGGATGACAACCTGAAGATCACCGATGACACCCGCGTCCGTGCCGCCGTGCCGACCATAAAGTATCTGTTGGAGCACGGCGCCAGGGTCATCCTCTGCAGCCATCTGGTCGTCCTCTACCCCTTGATCCACTCTTGTGCTCCCCGATTAGGCCTTTTATTAGGGCTATCATTTATCCGGTCTATCTCGTACTTAGTTTATTATTTCCCTTTTTTGGTGGTTGATTGTTTGGATTTCGGCTAATTTCCGTGGTTGTGTGTTCTAGTTTTATTTGAATGGAAACTTCCTCCTGAATAAATCAAAAAGGCATATATCTCAGTGTGTGATTTGTTGTTAGATTCTTGCAGTTCGGACCTTTCTGGTTTTCTCTTGTTAATGGGATAACTTTTTTTTATATATATAATCTGCTGCTTTGTGTAATTTTGATACCTCTTTCTGATTTTTTTCTCTTGTTTAATATGATAGTTTCATTTCCAAGAATGTGATTTGCCGTTAGTATCTGAAAGCTTTGTTCTTTCTGTTATTCTCTTGTTTAATTTGAGATTTATGTTTCTGAGCGTGTAAGTTGCTATTGGCCTCTAAAAATTTTAATCCTTTAGGAGGACGAACAAAATATACCTGTATCATACCTGTATGACTTTTATGAGATATAATTTTCTTTTATAAATCCCTAAGCAACAAAATCAAGATTTCTATTTTGTGTTCATGTTGGTTAAGAAGAAAAATGTTGCCTTACTCATGTATAAATTGATGACAACATCATCTTTCTTTTTTCATTTCTTTTGAAGTTGCTCGTAAATCCAAATTGTATCATGGCAATTGGCATACAAGAACTGCCTAATTTAGTGGCTACCATATGCACAGTGTACATTTGGTACTGCTGTTAACATGACATGAGCAGGTGTGTCCTATAACAGAGAGGATCTGGAAAGTTGGGTCCTAGTAGTTGTTGTTTATTGAGACACCTTGCACGATAGAGATGCATATGGAATAGCTGTTCCTTCAAGCAACTTCCCAGTGACTGCACCTGTAGCTTAGCATAAAGTTTGTCATTATCATTTCCTTTCATGCTACCATCGACAACGATGTCACTTATCGACTTATTTGATTCCCACAACATCACTCCTGGATTTCATGGTATATCAAGCTGTCCTTTTGGCCAATGCAATGAACAAAATATAGCATCAGAAAATCCTGATTAATTGTTGAGGTTAGATTGAGTATGCTTCTTTTTGGTGGTGTGCAAAAGGCTCATGCATGTGTTTTTCACTTGAAAAAATCCCTGGTTTTCTTACATTAGCTCTTGTGAGATGAAATTTATTAATGCCACTCTTTTATTGTATACTAAATTCACAAATTTTATCTTTTTGACCAAATCTTCTTTTTTATCATGATGTTAGCTTTCTTTTTCTGATATTTTTATTTCCTTTTTCATGTGTTCATGTTGGTTAAATATTTCATGCAGTATTTCATGAATGATCTGATTGCTTTCGAACTCGTTGGGTCATGTGCCTGACACGACAGACCTGCTCCAGTGTTTGCATGATTCATTCTTCTTTTACTTCTATGAACCATTCCTACTTATTTCAAAGACTTCACCCAATTTCTTTGGCAGAAGATCAGTATGGAACTGATGGCATGGTATCACTTTTCAGGGCCGCCCTAAAGGTGTCACCCCAAAATACAGCCTGAAACCTCTTGTGCCACGGCTCTCTGATCTTCTTGGTGTTAATGTATGTATGATTGTGTTTTTAGCTAAGTCCCTTTTAAATTTAAGTACTCTTGGACTAAATTTTTTTTTGAGATCTAATTACTTATGTAGGTTGAGATGGCTGATGACTGTATTGGTGAGGAAGTTGAGAAGATTGTGGCTGCTTTACCAGATGGAGGTGTTCTACTTCTTGAGAATGTTAGATTCTACAGAGAAGAAGAAAAGAATGCCCCAGAGTTTGCTAAGAAATTAGCATCTCTGGCTGACGTCTATGTCAATGATGCCTTTGGGACAGCTCACAGGGCTCATGCTTCCACTGAGGGAGTTGCCAAATTCTTGAAGCCAGCTGTTGCTGGCTTTCTGATGCAGAAGGTATTTGCTCATTTCACAGTGTAATGTACTATAAGATTATTTAAATTGTGTGCATTAGGTTCCAGACACTTTTTGACAGTTTGTAACTAATTCTGTCATGTCACTTGTGATTGGACCATTCTTGCTTTTGTTTCTACTAAATAAGTAGACATTACAGTTTTCTCTTATCATGGAAAAATGTGCTATATGATTATATATTTTCTAGGATATTTGTTGTTTATCAAGTTTTAGCCTAACACTGAAGATAAGCTTTTTCTCCTTTCAGGAGCTTGATTACCTTGTTGGAGCTGTAGGAAACCCCAAGAGACCATTTGCCGCCATTGTTGGTGGCTCTAAGGTTTCAACCAAAATTGGGGTGATAGAATCACTGTTGAGTAAGGTGGATATCCTCCTTCTAGGTGGAGGAATGATATTCACATTTTACAAGGCACAAGGATACTCGGTTGGATCATCTCTTGTGGAGGAAGACAAGCTTGATCTTGCAACCTCACTTCTCGAGAAAGCAAAGTCTAAAGGTGTTTCTCTACTGTTACCGACTGATGTGCTAATAGCTGACAAGTTTGCTGCAGATGCAAATAGCATGGTATGTCCATCTGCCTTTTGGATAAATTGAGCAATTTTTGTGATGCATAACTCACTTATTAGGTATGTGGAGATAACTAATAAACTAATAGCGATTAGAAATCCAGCATTTGAATTAGTTTTAAGTGGATCTAGTCCATTTTGTAAATCTTTTTTTCTCTAGACTTTCTTATAGTAGGGTAGGCCATACTTTTATTTGGGAAGAGACCAAGGAAAATGGAAATGTGTGACTGGTACCCATGTCAGTGTTTGGAAACCTTTGGAGTCCAAGTGGAAGCCACAGTGACACAGATTAACAGGAAACTGTGGGGTTTACTTAGTTGTTACTTAGTATGTTTTGTTGTGTGAACCTCAACGTTCACATTGACAACGTTAGGATTGATGAATATAGTTTCAACTATGTGGCATTTTAGTTTTATACTGTATAAATTCTAGTCTGACACTTCTCTCATTCCATCAGGTTGTACCGGCTTCTGGCATCCCTGATGGATGGATGGGTCTTGATATTGGTCCCGACTCCATCAAGACATTCAGTGAATCCCTGGATACCACCAAGACCATCATATGGAATGGACCCATGGGGGTATTTGAATTTGAGAAGTTTGCACTTGGAACTGAGGTAAGTAAAACAAGTAGATCAATGCTTGCAGGTTATTTTGTTCGGACATTTAAGTATGAATTACTTCTATGCACAGGCAATCGCAAAGAAACTGGCTGAGTTGAGTGCATCTGGGGTCACAACCATCATTGGTGGTGGTGATTCAGTGGCTGCCGTAGAGAAAGTGGGGCTTGCCGACAAGATGAGCCACATTTCGACTGGTGGCGGTGCTAGCTTGGAGCTGCTAGAGGGCAAGCCTCTGCCAGGTGTTCTTGCTCTTGATGATGCCTGAATGCAATGTTAAATAGACTTAGCTCTATTCTGGAGTGAGTTGATCTTGCTGGAGTTGTTGTACCTTCAAATTTTCTCCTCAGTTTTGTAGATGTGTTCAATAAATTTGTTTCCCTAAAGATTAGGGATGAACAACCTATGATCAAACATTTTAAAATTTACCAGTGATGCTGTGGCTTTCTTTGACAGGAATGATTTCTCTGTGGCTCTTGAATTATTTTTGTTCTCTATGACAGGTACAAACTTGGGTTGAGTGATGCTGTGGCTTCCTTTGAGAGGATTTTCTCTGTGGCTCTTGAATTCTATTTATCCTTTATGACAGGTAAACTCTGGTAAGGCAATTGAGCAACAAAACAATACACAGGTCCTGTGTGTTATATCAACAATTATCCACAACTAACAGATGACAGGTAAACTCTGGTAAGCCAATTGAGCAACAAAACAATACACAGGTCTTGTGTGTTATATCAACAGTTATCCATCCACGACTAACAGAATCTATAAACCCAATATTTCTCTTGAAAGTGCTAAAGCTTGCCCAGAGTTCCAAAGTCTTCATGACTTGCAAAGATATGGAAAAGAGAGTTTCTATTTCCAAACATAAAAAACTGATGTTGCAGTTCTTCTAAGCCAATTGTGTCAGGAAAAAGAAAGAACAGCTACTGAACATTGTCAAAGACAAAACATACATCAGAACAACATAGTTCTTGGAGAAAATTACATCTGGTGACTTATCTACAGAGATTCTCTGATCAAATAAGAAGCTCCAACACAAGGTAGCAATGTGGGAGAACTTGGACATAATGGGAATCATTCTTATGTTTGCTTTGCCTCTATTAATGCAGAGGTAAGCTTTGCGAAAGCAAGTCATTGCTCAGCATCACCTCAAGATACTGGAATGCAGATCTCAAGTACCAACTCGGATGTTTCCGGGATGGCGAAGCCAAAGGGAAAGAGAAGAGGAGGAATCACTTGGATGGAAGATTCTTCTGGAAAGCTCCAGGAGCAAACACAGGGAACGAGTCGACTACTTGTCCCCTCTCTCTTCCACCACGATTCGTATTTGATGCCCTCTCAGTTTCCGGCCACATTCTGGTGCTGCTGTCACTTTGCTTAGTGTCTTTAGCTGGAGCATTGAGAAGAGGACCACCAAAGAATATTGACTGCCCACTGTATGTTAATCTCTCTTGTGCCAGTATAGGAGGCACCACGGACGAAGAAGCCTTTGGTTGAGAAGCCCTTCTTTCAAAAGCACAAGCTTCTGCAGAAGAATTAACCAAGGGAACCCGAGAAGTCCTAGCTGGGACATCCATAGTATTGTCAATTCGATTAGTTCCTGGTACCGAGACATAGCGGCCGGCTTCTTGATCCCAGACAACAGAAACTTTTTTATTCTCCCTAACAATTGCAGTGGCAGTTTGGAACATTGTGTTGGTATGTTGGCTAGTTTGAGGCTGACCTCTCGCAGCAAATGGTGGAGGTCGATCAGGAAGAGGATGCGGCAAAGGAAGTGAGTTGAGGGCAACAGATTCATGAATGTGAACTGGACTGCTCATGCTGCTTGCACTCTGAGTTTGGGTCTCATAGTCATCCTTGCTAGTGAGACTTTGCACATAAGAACTTCTTAGAGGAGATAATTTCAGTTCCCCTCTTGATTCTCTGGTAGCACTATAATCCATGCTTAGACTGCTCCTACCACTTGCATTTCCGCTGGAACTTAAATCAACATCAGGAACACGATGAGCATCTATGGGCCGAAGGACTGAAGAGGATGCCCTGGCTTTGGCCGCCGCTTTTATCGCCTCATTAGAGTCCAATTTGGCAAGCTTCCATGCACTGATCTTAACAGCCTTTTTGGACTTATTTGCTCTTTCCGCATACCCAGTTGCATCTGGATCTATAGTTGATGGTACCATCCCAGGTTCCAAGTGTGGAATTATCTCATCCTGTTATAGAAATATAATGATGCGTGTACTGAGCAAGAACATTTTAGATTAATGACGCCGAGGCAAATTCTGGTCTGCTTGTGGGTTTATTAAATTTAAGCATGCACAGGCAACCAAGTATAATGGAGAAGTAACCTTGATAAAGCTCTACTGATATCATCTTATAAGAAGCCTTATTTGAGTTAAATTGTTTGGCCTACTACAAGTATTATTAATTATAGCAGTAGTATGAAAATTGAATGAAGCTTACCTGGTGATCGACAAAGACCCTTGGAGGAGTGCACCATACGCCTTTGTACTGAATACTGATAGAACTTCCAACACTCAAGCCTGTTGTTGCAGAATTAGTTGGGGAGTAAAGAAGGTTAGGCACTTCTTCATCGGCTGATGCTGGAGGTGCCTCACTCATTGCTCTCATAGCCACAACATACTCATAGGTTGTGATTCCCTGTTCAAGGGAGGAAGGATAAAGCACTTGCTAAATGGAGAATCTGAATGGCTGTTTGTTTGAGGACAAACCTTTTTTATCAGTATCATGTGGAAAAAGAACAATTCTCCCAAAGGTATGCATGCCACTATTGACACTGCGGTACAAATAGCCTAGAAAACCAAAGTTAGCAAAAGTTTCCATGACCAGGGATGTTTTGTTTTTACTGGTTTCAACCTGAATGTTTTTGCTTGTAGAAATAGAACTGCCCCAGAAAGAAATGCTTCCAAAGCAGAAAAATAATAACATTATGTAAGTACTAAAATCTCGCTAATGAAGTTCCAAATTCAATCAATGTTATAAAATACATTGCCCATAATACATTTGCAAAGTGACAATACAAAGAGAAGACAGGAACTTTCATGCCAAATTGGACACTTCATTTCTGACAGGATGGCAATGCCCAACAAATTACTATGGGCAAATAGTAGAACCAGGAACGCGATATATGTTTTCTAGCTCTTTGCAAAAAAGAGAAAATTATCAGAGACCCACCTAAATTCTCCAAGACTCGGCCAACATAAAAAATGCATATCAAGAACCTCAACACACAATGGAATTATAGATGCTGTATCAAGAAAGGAAACAAGGTAGTGAACAAGAGGATTGTCTAAAAAGATTATGAAGTATAAGTTTGAATCGGAACATGTTCCTGCTTAAGGTTATGGAGGTTCATAACACAGGGCATATGAGAGGGAAGGAAGGGGGTCTTGTCTGCTTTCAGTTTTTCTTTTTTAAATGTAAAAACTGGGGCCTTTTTGAGAAAAAAATTCCTGCAAGATTTGAAGAAAAAATTATTGTTCGTGGAACAATGACTTTGATATACTAAACTTACCACAACAGTTGCGAATGGAACTCGAGAAAAACCATTTCCAAGCTTTTCCTCAATGTTGTTCTCCATGTTCTTTTTATCAACGAAGCAAAGTATAAGAACAGCAATACCAACTCCACACTCGATTGCAAGCTGGTAAATGACAACAACAAAATTAAGAGATAAGAAGTGTTGGAATTGCCTAAACTTCCTGCATATTTATTCACAGAACAAATATTACAAAATCAAAGTGCCAACATGTGATACATACCCAAACAAGACTCGTGGCCATAAGAGCTATAAAGCTGACATAATTTTTTCTTCCCACACAATTATTAAGCCACTGTAAATAAATGAAATCCACATGTCAAAGAACATTTGGTATACAACAAAGAACATGAAGGAAAATATTTCAAGACAAGGTACCCGACAATGATGATCAAATCCATCCACACATTTATCACAACTTCTACAATGCTTACTGTATTTGCGCACCTGCGGGGTAAAAGAGTTCACCAAATGATGATGTTAAAAAGAGACCCAAATTTAAATGATCATGTATCTTTAAGCAGAAATAAGAAACAGTTCTGCAACATTACCCAGTCAATGGACAAACCAGATATTCAGATTAAAAGCTTATAACAATGGATGAAAAACAGGAGCCAATGCTACAGAAGTATAGATGAACCATGTGACTGACTGCAGATAGTTGGGACCTTATGTTGTCAATTGAAGTTCCAAATGAATAAAAAAATTTAAGAAAAACAAATATTTGTTCATTTTCACTCGACACTTAAGTACGTACATGCAACCTCCTACCCTGAACCACCCAACAGAAAATGGGAAAAGAAAAATCATGTTCATGCCCTAACCTACACATTCATTTCATAAAGACCAAACATAACACCTCCCAAGATCAAATTTGTATCCAACCAATGTAGTATTAGCTAATGAGAACCTCTGTAAAAAGTCTGAGTGATCTAAGCTACAATATTTTAAACCTTACGAAGCTATTGCCATGTTCAAACATACAATAACAACAACAACAAAGCCAGAAGTTCCAACTATTTAGAGTCAGCTACATGGATCTTTTGCTACCATTGAAATCTATAAAAAACCATATGTTTAGTTAAGTTTATATTACTTAAATCTTTATTTATAGTTTCTATTAAAGTCTTTTTAGGTCTTTCTCTACCTCTCCTCATACTACTAACATTAATTATTTCACATTCTCTGACTATCGTATCTGGAGGTCTCCTCAGCATATGCCTACACTATATTAAACATTTTTCTCTTATCTTATCCTTTATCGAAATGATACTTAATTGTTCACGAATAAAAATAATTTTTTTTTTATCTTTCCTAATAACTCCACACATCCATCTCAACGTTCTTATCTTGACAACACAAACTTTTTTGTATATGTTTTTTATTAACTATCCAATACTCAGATCCATAAAACATTTGTTGGTCTTATAATTATCTTATAATTTTTTTCTTTTAATCTCAAAGGTATCTGATGATCACAAAAGATTCCTAACGCTCCTCACCATTTTAACGATCTTGTTTTTCCTCTATGAATAATATCTTCATTGATCTCTCCATCTAGTTGAATAATTGATCTAAGATACCTAAAACTTTTACTTAAAGAGACTTCTTGTCCATCCAATTTAGTTATATTCTCTGGTTTATTTCTAGAATCACTGAAATCATATTTTATATATTAAGTTTTAGTCCTACCTAATCTAAAATCAGTAGCTTCTAAGGGTTGCCTTTATAGCTCAAGTTTATGATTAATTTCACTTAGGCTCTCATCAACTAAGACAATATCATCAGCAAATAACATACACAAGGGAGGTTTATCATATAAGTGACTACTAAGTTCATTCATTATCAATGTGAAAAGGTAGGGATTTAATATGGATCGTTGGTATAATCCTATGCTAATAAGAAACTCACTAGACACACTCCCTATAGTTCTGACATTAATAGCTACATTATCATACATATCTTTAATAATATCAATATAATTAATGAATATATCTTTTTTTCTAAAACCCACCATTATAAATCTCTAGGAATCTATTATAGACTTTCTCTAAGTCAATAAAAATCATATGTAAATCTTTCTCTTTCTCCATATACTTTTTCATTAATTGTCTTAATAAATAAATAGCTTCTATGGTTGATCTTCTAAGCATAAAACTAAATTGATTTTTGATGATATTTGTTTCAAGCTATATCTTACTTTCGATAACTCTCCCTAAAGTTTCATAATATGACTCATGATTTTAATTTCTCTAAATTTGAATAATTTTGTATCTCACCCTTATTTTTATAAATTGATACTAAAAAGCTCTTTCTCCATTCATTAGACATCCTTCCAAATCTCATGATTTTGTTAAATAACCTAGTTAACTAACCTATTTCCTTGTCTCCTAGACTTTTCTAGACCTCAATAGGGAAACCATCAGACCCCACACTCTTAGATATTTTCATCTTCTTTAATACATCTTTTACTTAATTAGCCCTAATTTTATAAATAAATCTGAGTATTAAATCTACCACTATTATTTATCGTTAAATCTAAGTCTTGTGTGGAATATTTATTAAATAATTTATAAAAATATTTTTTCATCTTTCCTTAATCTCGTTATCATTTACAAGTATTTTTTAATCTTTACCTTTAATGCATCTAATATTATCTAAATCCTTACACTTTCTTTCCTTAACTTTAGCAATTTGACATATATCTTTTTCGTCATCTTTAGTTGTAATTTATTATAAAAATTATTATAAGCTTTATATCTTGCAAAACAAATCGCTTTTTTAACCTCTTTTTTATATTCTATATATCTTTTATTTTTTTTCTCATTTATATAATTTTATCAATCTTAAAGCATAATCTTTTAGTAAAAATTATTTTTTGAACTTCCTTGTACCACCACCAATTCTCTCTCAGGGTTACATCTCTACCTTTAGTTTCACCAAGAATCTTCTTTATTAAGCTCCTAATCCTATTGGCCATCATAGTCCAAATAATATTATCCTCATCTAAGTTCCAAGTCATCTCTCTTTCCATCTTATTCTTAAAAATGTTTACATTTTCATCTTTAAATGTTTAAACATGGTACATCTATATACAAACTTGTGATCAACTGTTTCTTCCACCCCTTCTTGATAGTTGATACTATGGTTTGTGCCGACATACCGTGTGTTGGTATACTGCCACACAGCAGACTCATACTGGTCCAGCCATAGACCAGCATGACCCCAGTACCCGAAATGTCAATCCTAGACTTATCCAACTGAGACGTACCTTATCAAGCACCACTCACCCCCACAACAATCTGGCATCCAGAATTTGTAAAGAAGCAATCAGCAGCATGTCCGATTTTCCTCCTTTTTAGCTTCCCCTACTACTTGACTATAAGCATACACAAGGTGTCCGTTCCTAATGCAGACAAGGAATTTTTGCGGAGGAGATTTTAAGCTGGCATGGTAGGAGAAATTTTATGAAAGAATCAATAACATAATATCAATTTCATGCAGGATAAAGTCTAATTTAATATTCAAAACAATCTTTATGCTCTGAAATCACAAATGTTACGATCATACTTATCTCCATAACTGATGCAGGACAGAAAGAACTGGATAATTTGAGTAGCAATGTTCTACATTTTATTATCAAGAAACTATACCTCAGAATTGCACAATGTACAAAATAAAGCATCTTCGCCACCAGCTTGTTCCTCAGTGTCTTCAAGTTTGCGGCAATCTTCTTTAACAAACAATGCACACATAAATCCTCCAATGCTGCAGCAAGCTGAACTTTGTCTTTGTGGACCAGTTGACATATTTATAGTTGCATCTTCAATGGCTGAAACTTTTCTATTAGAACCATCTAGGGAGCTCCTACATGCGGATGTTGGGGAAGAATGTGCTCCACTTGCATTGTTTTCATGGTTAGAAGGTAAGGTTCCGTTGGGCATTCCAGGATTTTTGTTCCGTTGATGTTTGAATTCATTGTCAAACTTTGACATAATTCCAGGATCAGCAGGGTTTATGCGGGTACAGCGTACATAAAGTATAAAAACCGCAATTGCCTGAATTATAATGATAAGGAACAATGAGTCCACATTACTAGAATCAGAATCCACATCTCTACAAGGCATATGCTGCAATAATATTATCATGGGATAAGAAGAGATTACTTACCACAGGAGTGTAAACAGCAACTGATGCATATTCAAAAATGTGTTTACCAAGGAAAGGTGCAAAGAAGGCATAGAATGCGACAACCAAAAGGAAGAACACTGTTATGGCAACAACCTACGAAAGAGGATATAAGAGAATCATTACTAGTGTGAAAAAGTAATTACAAATTAAATTGCAAGTTAATGCATCATAAGAAATCATTTAAGCTACTTTTAGTTGGACTAAATTGATGAAAATTAATCAGGCGCATAAGAAGTAAATAAAATGCAAGAGGCGAAATAAACACTCCACAAGCATCAAAAACCTGAAATTATACATCTCAACGAGGTTTGTGCACTAGATTGTCCTATTCTAAGCAAAGGAAAGCCATGTCTCTTTAACCACGACTCTATCAACGAGGTTTGACAACATGAAGGTACGACTTACAGATCAAGAGGAGCTATAGAGATCAATGATTGCATTTTATAGTCTGACAATCAACTAGACAAATTAATGTCCTGTTTCCTTGTTGGGCAGCAGAAGTGAAGCCAGTATTTGGTAATAGCCATTTCAAGTAGCATTAATCCAATTTTCATAACTTGCAAACAAAAATGTTTGGAATTTGGATATCGCTTACAACTTCCAAAGCCGAATAGCACAGATAAATAACCACAGTTAAAACATAATGCTGGTTAGAATATCTAGTGACTCATCTCTTCTGCTGTTTCATTAGACAGCAAGATATGAAAACATGGGTCCAACAGATGTGGAGTAAGCATGCAACACAGGAGCAAAATTCTAACAAGCAAGCATCTAACTGAAAAGTGATTGGTTTGGGGAGGCCTAAATCTGTCCCTTCCAATTTTGAGAAAATTGATAGGAGCATGCTAAATTCTGGGAGATTGTGTCATGCTCACAGACACCTCGGCATCACTGTTCAAACTGCATTCTCCTACCTCCCCAGAGTTATTCAGGACAACATCAGGAGATGGGACAAAGGACTCTTAGGAATATCTTCAAGCACTCAGCTGAGGTGGGGGCTGAATTCTATCAGCTTCAAAGGGACACATCCAGAGTTTTGGTCGAGGGACACATCCATCATAAAAAGCAACAAGTATAAGTCTTACGAGTAATGATCAATCTTGACATCAACTTATCTTGGTATATGTTAAGAAAAAAAACAAATAATAAGCACATTCATCAAAATGCATATTAATCAGTGGGGATACTTTAAGGTCATACACATTCGTAGAAATTAGAGCCAACATTGATTCTGAACTCAAAACTGTTTGAAATATGTCAAATGCAGAAAGGTGCAAGATTGATTTCTGCAGAACTAAACGACAACATCAATGAAAATACAACATAATTAAATAATCAACTGGAAGATTTCACAGGGTCAACCCCATCAGAAGTTTGTCAACCTATTATTGAATATTAAAGCACGAGCCTCTTCGATGTCATAGCACAGCCCATTGATCCGGTTGCATCATAAGAACAATGAAAAAATATATATACAAACAGAAATTAGGATTTCCACAAGAAGAAAAGCAAGACAAAATAGGAGGCGGCGCAGACAGAAGAAGACACAAAAGGAAAGAATGTCAACAAGATAATTAGACAACTGTCAGCTTAAGCAAGACTATACTATCTTAGCATTGACAGGGCCCAATTTAACCTGAAGACAGAGTAAAGCTCGGGAATGGATGTGTATGCAGATTTACTACAAAATTTAGCGGAAACAGGCAGCACACGCTTCCAGATCCATATGCTCGGGAAAAGAACAAAACAACAGCCAAGACGCCAACTTGGAGCGCGTGCGAGAATGCTCAAGAATAACAAAAGAAACCTAGAAATGAGATCAACCCTCCTTTATCCAAGAACTCAAAAGAAAAGGGCACCAAGAAGGGTTTTTGGAAGACTGCAACCCTTCTCGAGCCATATTCCAGAGAATCTGGAGGGCCAAGCGAACCCAAAAATGCAAAGCGGGGAGCGTTTGGAACGAGGAGGCACCTGAAAGGTATGAGCAGGGAGCTGCCACCCATGGCGTCTCACCATGATCGAAGAGAAGTGCTTCTAACTCGCAGATACAACCCACCTGAGATCGCTTGCACACAGAGAGACACACAGATACAGAGAGACGCCACAGAGGAAAGAATGGGTTTTTTACTCCCCTTTTCTGAGGGAAATATAAGTGGTTTAGGTGGACAGAAGGCTAGAGGAAAAGAACAAAACCAAACAGCCCTCCTCCTCCAGACTCACAATAGACTCGCAAAGAAGGGTTTGGGCCTCCAAGATGAAGTCTTCTGGGGCACGATCAGTACACGGTTTTCGCAAGGAAATAAAAAGATGTTCTTTTTCCCCTCTCTCTCTCTCTCTCTCTCTCTCTCTCTCTTGTCTCTCTCGGTATGGGCCTCAAAGCTGAAATCTTTTTGGGCATGAACAATTCGTACTGCAAAGAAATAAAAAGATGGCCTTTACCCCTCTCTCTCTCTCTTCTCCTCTCTCTCTCTCTCTTCTCTCACGAATGGTTGCGCAGTCTAAAACCTGTGGGTTGGGCGTGCAAGCTGAATCTACTATGACCAACCATGGCAGAATTCATTGTGGAAGAAGACTTTGAAAGGGCTATTTTGGCTTTCAGCAATGATTATAAATATGCTGGCAATTAATTGAAGACTAACCAAATTTGTGTTGCTAAGAGAAGAGCACCTGCACCTTCCCAGTAGTCCTTGATATGATACTTGCATCTATTTGGATGCTTCTGCTCCACAAAAACTAGGTGGCAGAGGTCACCATTGCATTAAAACCAATTGTATTGATTCATATCATGAGAGAGACTGGATAAAGACTCATATGAGGCAGACAAAGTTTCTGTGGCTGGTCGGGCTTGATGACCCAAATATATGCAGATGAAGTGAAACACATTTAAGAGCCAGAAGAATTGGAAGATGGTGATGATGATGGTCCTCATATGTACACCATTTAGCAAATAGTATACCTATTATTTTTTTGTTTGCTACACTTTACATTCTGAGAAAACAAACATTTTTTGTAGAAATGGAAGTATTTGTTTGCTCTTCATTTCTGCACATAATTGTCACTCTCCATTTTTTTTACCCTCTGAAAAAAGATTTGGTTGCTCAAACTTGTGTAAATCTGACAGCTTTCTTCTTCTTCTTTTTTCTTGTAAGATAGAAACTAAACAAGTATGCAAAATCTAGAATTTTCAAGGTGATTCATATTTTTCTTATTGTGAGTAGAGAATTTTAAGAGTATGTTTCTGCTTGATATTTTGTGCAATATCTGTCCAGAGATTTGAAGTGAGGAAGAAACAGTGCATTGTTTTTATTTGATGCAGACAAACATTTTTTGGCAGGAGGATCTGTTCAGTTGTGAATCCTGAACAGTTTGCCACCAACCAAGTGTAGAAACCTCTTTATCTAATTTTATGTTACAGGATCAGCTACACTCATTAGATTCAAACAACTGAAGATTGAATTAACTATAGTTACCCCTACCAACTCCAACATTATCTTATGGAGCCAAGTTCCAGAAAGTTGATGATAATTGGTATGATCTCACCAATAACTCAATTTTATGCTTCAATTGGACTGGAATGGGGATTACATTTGGTTACTTAGAATTGCATGTATTGAAGTAGCAGAGAAAGCCCACTTGCCTCCCCAATCAATGTCCAAGAACATGAATGTCTAAGAGCATATCACCTATTGCATCTGAGTGGATATGAACACCCAGATGCATGCATGGTTTGGCATCACATTCTTCTAAACCAAATCCACAGAGCATTCATTGAATCATCCTTTCACAGAGACACACAATCATGTACAGAATAAGAAATGAACAGTCTTTATACATTGTGCTCAGTTTAGATATCTATATATATGAAAATTCCATAGTAGAAAAAGGCTTGCTATCAAACTCCTTCACATTCTTGAATCAGTATGAATGCTTAAAAATCTCAAGGGTTGTGTCAGTCAGAATATAGATTTCATGAAGTTTGTTCCATTTTAGCAAGGGGTCAGCAATGAGTGTGTCCAATCCAAGTATCTTCTCATTTAATCTGCTTTGGTGTAATCTCTCACTGGTAAGCTTCTGCTTGAATTTTGTTTGAAACCATATTGATATGTTGTCTTCTTTTGTCATCTTCCATATCAGATACAAGGGAAATCATGGAACATATCTGTTTGGAAACACAAGGGACAATGTAGGCAGTAGCATAGATCATCTGTATGTCCATGAATTAGCATTTTAGATTCTTCTGCAAGTTTCTACCTTGCCAATCCAATCTCTGTTAGAATACATATTTGGCATCAAACTGAATGATGCCAGACTGATGGCTAGTTGTAAATAAAGTTGTTCAATCATCAGTGAAACTTCCTTGTTCTTTAACTGTGCTTTGGAGTCCATCCCATGTCAATGGGAAAAGAAATAGGAGTAATGCATGATGATGACAGTGAACATGAAGGTCATGAGTATGGACATGATCACTGCATGAACTGTAAGGTTGCAAGACATTGAAGGTAAAGAACACGACATCCTTTGGATTAAACAACATTGGCACTGTGACCTGTGTTGGCTGGAGGTGAAATGCTTGTATATGGGCTGAGATCTGCTTGTTCATCAGTGGAGATGCTCAAAGTGGTTCAGCATCAGCATTTTTCCTGCTTCTACCATCCATGGTTGCCTGTCCATTGCCATTAGGTTAACAAAGCTAACACCAAGACACATCTTGTAAAAAAGGCAACAATCTGAGAAAGCTGGAGCAGATAATAAAGAACATATCAACTGTTTCTTTGTTGTCATTGTAAAAAGGACAACAATCTGAGAAAGCTGGAGCAGATAACAAAGAACATATCAACTTTTTTTTTTTTTTGTCTCTGCAGTGAGTAGTGGCTTTTGGGTTTCTGATTTATACTTTTCAGAACAATTAAAGTGGTTTCTTCCACCTTTACTTTGCTTAACAAAAATGTTCTTTTTGTTTCAGAAGCCACAAATTACCAATTAGACCTAGGGACATGAACATGAGCATTTTGGATTAAATTGTATGACAACATGAGAAAAACTCTATCCACTGAACATTGCAAATTGTGAGTGAATTATTGGTTATCTTTGAGACTATCAGTGTAGAATTCATCATGTGACATGCATTATCTGGAGCATATAATATGCTCTTCTCCTTAATCATGCTGAAAAAGCTAGATAATTAGGAATTGTTAGAATTATACACAATCACAATCACAATACAGCTTGGCATGAAGAAGTAGGAATCTAAAGTTTCAAGATTTCTAACATATATGTCATATTGTTTTCCACTAATCTTGAAACTCCTTTTTCGGTCTGTATCCAATGAAGTCTAGGCTCTATTTTGAAGAACTTTGGATCCTTTCCAGCCAAATAAATTCTGCACACCTAGGTATACAAACAACCGAAGGTAGTAGGCCACATAAATATCTGGAATGCAGTGTTAAAGACATGTTTTGCAGATGAATTTTAGTTTTATTGGAGTGAAGGTGATGACACATTAAACAGTGATTGATCGAGACATCATGCTGAGTTTCCTGAGATTAAAGTTTAGGTCAGAAAAATGAAAAGATTTTAGTCTTTTCTGACTATATACATATATATAGTGACAACCCCAAAAGAAGTTAGCAACACTGATGTGAAGTTCAACCCAGTTCTGAGTCCTATATCAAGTTGACTTGGATGGCAAACAGCTGACACTGATAATGAATCACGAACAGATTGATTTAACATCTTTCTCTTTCGTCAACAGAGCTTGTGGATGGCAACTTGTGACCTGCCAAAAATATATGCAGATTAAATCCTTGATGCTTGAATTCTGGTCCCAGGACAGGATTGTTCATCCCACCTGCTTCAACCATGAAATACTTTTTGTTTCTGTCTATCTTGCTAAATCCGATTTGCTAACCCTCTTAAAGCAGTTGCATCGAACTTTGTCAAATCCATGTAGCCAAGTGGATATACTCGAATATGTTCAGCCTCATCAATGATACCTTATGCTTTACCATGATCAACTAGCTAGCTATCAGCAACAATAGCTATAATATGCTTGTTAATTAATGTTAGAATGAAGACCAGATGAAGTCAATATATAAAATTTTGAATGACATGGCCTTGACTGCTGCTGTTGTATGATCTGTAGAATAATCTTTGAGATTGAAGTTTACCATTTAAGCAACAGGGTGTTTGTTACCTCTAATCACAATGTCTGTTTCAGCAAAACTGTGGAAGGACATCCCCAGTTTCCTTCAAAGCTTGGCAGTATCCCACAACATAGCTTCATCTGCATCCTTCCAATATAGGTGAGGGCCATGGACACCACAAGGACACAGACTGAAGCATGAACACATCCTCTTGTCTGCCACAGAAAAGCAAACAGCTTGATGGCACAGCATCGGTTCCGAGCAACTGGGACTCCTCTGTATCACTCAAAGCAGAAACCACAAATCAAAACAAGTACTTGGAGCTGGAAAAGATCATTACATTCATATCACAAGATGGCTTAATCGGTAGTAAGTTCCAAAACCTTGCGAGCAAGTGTTCTCTTCACCCTCACTCTTGTCAGTTGGATGGATGTCCTGTCTGAGGTATCAGATGAACAGCTGTCAGGAGGTGCAGTGTACATGTATACTACCAGCACATTGCTCCCTTGTCCTGGAAGCATAGAATCAATCCACTATGATCCAAGAGGGTAGTTCAAGCCCTGCCTGCAGAGGACCTACTACAATCAGAGAGAGAGAGATGGCAGCTAAGGAGTTGGATTTGGGTCCAACTCTCATGGAAGCAGCCAAGCTGGCTATTGTTTCTGCTCTTCTCATGAGAAGCCACTGTAACTTTTTTGTTCTCCTATCACTCTCATGGCCACAAGAAGGCATTTTGATGGCATATATTCTCAGGATCATGCTTTAACATGATGAAATCCAATCTTATTATGCCTTGTTAACCTCATCAATCTCATGGACCCAAATTCTTGTAATTTAAATATGGTAGATACTTCCCTGGAGATCAAATTCATCATACCATCCATGCACAATCCAATTACATTGGTGAAAAGTGCTTCAAGAAAGAACTCATAGGAAAGTTTTGTGCTGTAGTTAGGTAGTGCATCACAAGGAGTTCCAAGAATATTATATATATATATATTCTCTCATAGGTGCCATGTTGAGTCCTGACAACTCACTCTATGCTCTAAGAATAAACTTTGTATAGCAAAGCAAGGTGATAAGTTTGCTGAAGATTAGGATGACAAGACCTAATCTATCCACTTTGGTTATATTACATGATTCGAGACTTAGGCTATCAAAGTTTGATAGGGATTTATCACCCACCACCAACTTTAGTAAACAGAAAAGAACAAAGAATGGTCCACCATCAAACTTTAGTGCCTTTTAAAAGTTCCTATCAATACTACCAATTGGAGGTCTCATCAGGATAGTACTCAACATTCTTCTTAATCTTAATGATGTGAATAGAAATGTAAAATTTTTTTTTTCGATTCAGACTTTGATTAGGTATATCACCAACAAACGAGGAATCTGATCCCTTCACCCACATACCCTAAAGTAATATCATATGCTAATATTATCTTGTGTTAGATAGGTCGTAAAGAAATAATGTTATTGAGGCATGGTGATGAGGTGAGTGGTCCTACGGTGATAATGATTGGGGCAATGTTGTATGTTGGGTAAGCTGGGGAACGAGAGGAATGATAGTCTGCATCATTTCTGCTAGCACTTAGACTTGGTGAGTGTGGCTGAGGAACGCCTCAACTGAGATGGTAGGTTGTCCGATGGTGGTCTCGGGAGATGAGAGTCTGAGGTCATTGAACAATCGTCAATAGCAACTTGGGGTAAGGGCCGAGGCGTTCCCTTCTAGGTTTGGAGGAAAGGGGAGCTGCCCTCCGAACCCGAAGGTCAGGTGAGTAGCGAGCAACTCCTCTCCGAGACATTCACCCGGGTTGGTTGGCTTTGGGCATTATTGCGACATTGAGCTCTCTTTCTAATGCCAAAAATGTTGGGGAACTTTATGTCATGGTTGATGAATCAGCACGGCTTAGTCCAATCCCTAGAGTCACCACGTGGACGATCGAACGAAGTTGGTCAATGTTGGGTCGGGTCCGAGCTTTGTCTTCGGAGTGTGTAGTCTTCCTCCTTTGGTTAGGTTGTTGCACCTCTTTCGTCGAGTGCCTGCACAAAAGCCGAGTTCGAGAGGAAAATTGCCCGACTCAATCTTTTTGAAGCTTAAGTCAGTATTGAGTGGAATTGGGGGAAGTTCATGTGTCTTTTTCTGTCTGCTCTCGTCAATGGTCAAGAGATCGTCTTTTATACTAGTGAATGAAGGTTGGCCGTAGATGGACTGTTAAAAGCCCCCGACTCCTCGGGCGATCGGCTCGTACCCATTATGGGAGCAACGTCCAACTTGCATAGATCGGTGTCGTCCCGAGTTTTTGGAAGTGGCTCATACCCTTCGTGTGGGCGCTTGCCGATTTGTTCGGATCTGAGCTGTGTAGTGCCATTTCGAGCTTTCTAGGACGACCCTATACTCCACAACGTCGTCTTGTACGACCTTAGGCAGCGTGAGAATAAGTGGTCGTCCTATCCAAGTCCAAAATATCATGTTAATATAATGCACCATGTCACCCCGAGGCTTCACATTAGTGCTCTCGTGGCTACAAACTGTTGCCACGGGGATGGTACCAAAATAAGTCCTATCATGTGTCACGGTTGATTGAATAAATATCTTGATTGATTGAATAAATATCTTGTTTAGAATTAACTCTGACCATAAACATATAACTAAATCTTATCGGTGCCAAAGATATTATTCAGGTAACAAAATTTAAATGCAAAAAGAAAAGTGTATATTAGTGATAAGTAAAAATATGCTACACCAATCAAATATCTACACCTGTCTTTTCTACCTCCCTCGTAGCGACATCTCAGTCGTACTAACTAACGTATACTAAAGGTTTACACTATCGTCAAAAAACATCTCTAATTAATTATACTCGATATATTTAAAGAAGGTTACTTTTCCATTAGACTAATGTTGACTTGGACTTGTCAAATTAGAATTCTCCGTCACAAAGTCCCATAAAAATAATTATTATTGTAACTATAATTATAATCATAACTTAATCTCGGTGATTTATATTTATAAAAAATATAATTATTCCTATGTGTGTGTGTATATATATATATATATATATATATATATATATATATATATATATATATATATATATATATATATAAGATTATAAATGTTATTTTAGTGCACCCTTTCAATTTAATGCACTCAAATCTCTCTTTCCCAAAGCCACTGTGATGGCAGCGGCAGTACAAAACCCCGGTCGGTCTTTCCCCTCTCCGATCCCACCATTTCTCAACCTCCATTCCTTTTTCTTCCCTCCCTCCAAATCTCAGTCTCCTCCCCTCTGCTGAGCACCCCGAGCTGATCAAAACGGCACCTTCGCCCCCTCTCCCGCTCGGGCTTCCTCGCTGTTCTTGAACCTAAAGCCGTGGTTTCGGAGATCGGGATTCGTGCCCGCAGAGTGTTCGATCGTTTTCTATGGTGCTGTTATCTGGAGTAGTCTGGGTTCTTAGGTTTCTGCTCTAAATTTGAAATCTTGATCTGAATTAAGCGACTTTTCATGGTTTTCCTGCTCGTCGAGGAAAAGCTGTCCTTTTGTAGCGGGATGGAGGGATCCTGATCCCTGTATGTCGGTTGGTCGTGAGGTCGAGCGTCGGGTCTCATGGAGTCCGTGCCGGTGAATGTGGAAAGTAAAGGGAGCATGTGGGATTTGGATCAGAATCTTGACCAGCCGATGGATGAAGAAGCTGGCAGGCTTAGGAACATGTACCAAGAAAAGGTACGCATGATCGCACTGTTCAATTCTTTCATATCTTATATAAAGATCATTCTCTTCCTTTACCAGTTTAGAAGACCGCCCATTCTCTTTCTTTCGAATTCCGTCACTCATTGTTTTCATTTGTAACAAGATCTTATGGTCTGTGAATAAAAAATCTCACAGTTCATTTTTGCCCGAGTATAATACCTTTGATGGTGACCTAACTCCTACCTGATGAAAAATGGTGTCGCATGCCGCTCATAAGTTAGCCACTTCAGGGTTATTTACTTGTCTCTGGTCTGCGGTTACCAGTTTATGTGACCATAGGAAGACCGCGAAGCTATCTCTCTGAGAATTTCTTGATATAACTAGGAATAGACATAACTTTTGTAATTTCTTAAAAATAGTGATCTAGAGAACTAAAACTTTGGTCGCGGACACGAATAACATGCCAGGAGAAAATAACTTTTGACCGTGGCGTTTGTGGTTCAATTTGCAGGTCTTTCTCTAGTTTTTATTATGACGCTGAATTTTTTGGTAACCAAAATATGGTCTCCTGACTTTCAAGTGTGTGTGTATATATATATATCTGTTACTTGATATCTTCAATTATTTATGCACGTTGATGAGCTTCCTTTTCTGTCTCCAGAAGTTCTCAGCCATTTTGGTTTTACGGCTCGCATTTCAAAGCCTTGGTGTGGTATTTGGAGATTTAGGGACATCACCATTGTATGTATTCCACAATACATTTCCTTCTAGGGTTGAAGACACGGAGGATGTTGTCGGTGCACTTTCTTTAATTATATACTCACTCACGCTCGTCCCACTCCTTAAATATGTTTTTGTTGTGTTGAGAGCAAATGACAATGGTCAAGGTAAGCCATCACTCTCCGTTTGACTTGTAAATTATAATTGCTACAATTAGTATGATATACCCTTTTGAATCTAGACTTTGTCTTTTATATTGTTAATTTGAAGCCCTTATCAAAAATTTTGGGCTTTATATATACAGAAAATGGACCTTGAAACCAAATTCTAACTAAATTATAACAATGGTATGCTGCTGAGGTACCTTAATGCTTTTCTAAAGAAAAAGATGTCCAACAAAAAGCATCATCTTTCCATGTTTCATTTTAAGAGGCTGAAAATAAAGGCATCAATTTCATATCGGGTAGAAAAATTATTATTCTTTGTACATAAGCATGTTCTGTGTTTGGTTTGATTTGTAACAATAGAAAGTAGAGTTGAAACTAAGGTCATGCTTTTCAGTTTTCTTAAACTAGTGGCAAGCACTTTTTGAAGTCAAGCTGAATCAAATTAGTATGTTTTGATCTGGTCTAGTTGTACTCTAAATGAGGATTATATGAAAACAAGACATCGATGTATCAAGAATGGAGTAAATTCATTCCTTTGTTTCCTTTCTAATTTCACAGTATTTGTTTCCAAAAGATCTGGCAGCATATAAAAAAAATTTTCTCCACCAAACTTTTTAGTTTGCTTGTTAGATGGTTAGATATTTCTGTTAGATCATACATTCAAATTCAGGGTCATATCATAACTTTTAGAGGGTTCTTAGGTTGGATCTGATCATGCATTATTATAATTTTTATCACGTCTTTGTAAATATTAAAGTAGTAAAAAGTCAGGAAAACCATGTGAAATATGAGTTTGCTGTGCTAATATATCACCTCCTTTTGCCCAACCTAATGTACGAGAAACAAATATTGTTGTTTCTTTAACCAACACTCTTTGTTTGAACCCATACAATGTCCTTTGCTGCCAAAATCTAGGAAAAATCTAAAATATGAAATCTAAAGTTTAATTTTTGAATTTTATTGTAGGCAAACTTAAATATTTGACCCAACCTTGTTTTTGCCTGCATTTTCATGTCATACAATTATCAAGGCAGATTGAAATAAATGCAATATTAAGGTTCCGTACGCAAATATTTTGTCAAAGGTGATGGTTTAGCTAGATATTCTACTAGAAGTCAACATAACTGTGAATTTAGTGCATAGCCATGGGTGGGTGCTCCTTCAACAAAGCTGATGTCTTTGAACTGCTGATTAACCTCTGTGTGAAGCTAAAATATATTCCAGAAATTGAAAATTAATATTGTTACTGATACATTGGTAACTTTCTTTGGTAGGCTTCTTTACTTATCTCTTTGTTCATGCTTAGGTAAATAATAATAATTCTGCTTTATAATGTGCAGGTGGTACTTTTGCTCTTTATTCACTACTCTGTCGCCATGCGAAAATAATTACCCTTCCTAATCAACACAGAACCGATGAACAGCTAACAACATACAGTCGTCACACTTATGATGAAGGTTCACTTGCTGCAAAGGTCAAGAAATGGTTGGAAGCACATGCATATAAAAAGAATGCTATTCTATTTCTTGTTCTCATTGGTACATGTATGGCAATTGGAGATGGAATTCTTACTCCTGCTATATCAGGCAAGTTCTTTTGTTAACTCTTCGTAATTGTCAACTCTTCATGATCAATATTTTTCCCCTTTGTCTGGATTACCTGAACTCTTTGCACTAATTATGAAGCTCATTCTTGTTTTGAGCACTACTATTTCCAATCTATACTGAAGGTACTATCTTCAGTCTCTTGTTGCAAGCTTTTGATGTATGCTACAAGTATATATTTGGCTTCAGGAGTTACTGAGGATTCATAATTACCAATTGTTTCCTCCTCAAAACTGCAACCTATCACAAACTTCATCTTAAAATCAAAAATTTATTCCACTTTTCCCTTACAGTTTACAGCTCTCATATCATTTTCTAAGGGAGGAACTGTCATTTGTTGACTTTGTTTTTCTATCTTAAGAAATGGATTAAATAGGTACATGCTCAATAAACCAATATAAACCTCACGACAAATGACATCTTGAACTATGGAACAATGCAAATTCCTATTTCCTTTGTTTGTGTCTTTCTTCTTTTAGAAAAATTTCTGCACAAGAGACTTATAGGTGCTACACGCACATTGTTAGTATGTTTACATACTTCATATTTTCTAAATGACAAATCAATAACAAAAGCTAGTTTTGTTTTTTAGAGAGAGAGAGAGATAGAGAGGTGTATTGTGCAACTGAGGCCTCAAACCTATTGGCCAATAAATTGTATTGCTTTTTTTAAAAAATGAATTTAAGTATGCTCTAGGTCCTCATTTTGCCCTAACTGGACTGGGACATTGATCACGTGTTACAATACTAGCTCAACCACATATGTACATACACATATTTCTTGGACGAGGGCCTTCCCCCACTGTGCCCCCCTCTCTAACAGATATTCTATCAGTGACCACCCTCTGAAAGCTTCGGTCTTTAACATCCCTTCCTCAGATGCTCGAGAACAAAATCTGCCAATTCTATGGAAAATGTCTGCAGGAGGTCAATCATGGAATGACAGTTCCAGTGATTGAAAGAGAGGGGTCTCATGAGAAGATTCATGAGGTCTATCAGGTAAAGTTCTGGAAATGGTAAACCACTGAGAAGAAAAAAGCTGATTATGTTTTGTAACCGGATCAGTGCATTAATGTCAAATGCACAAACAGGAGTATGTTCATCCTAAGAATATTTGATCTCATCTTGTTCATGGATTATACCAAAGATGTAGCATATATCAGATGTTCATGGAAGATGCTTGTGCGATGACATTGGATATTACAACATGAAATCAAATTCTTGATTGATATTTGCTAGTTTTCTGTATATTTTTAGATTTTAGATATGCTTGTCTAGCATAACAATATAAGTTGAAGACATTTATTAATATTTTGGTTGTGGGTGCTTAATCTACTGATGCATCTAGCGTTCTAACATGGACGTTTATGTTTTTTCAGTTCTTTCAGCATCAGGTGGTATAAAAGTTGAGGATCCAAAAATTACCAATGGTAGAGTACTCCTCTGAACTTAGTTATTTCTTTTTTTGATGACTTTATCTGTACTCATGTTATTTTTATACTAAGCCACCTTGATTTCTGAAACTTAGGCGAGGAACAATCAATTGTTGTGAAATAGCATCCCGACAATGTCTTTTTAGATAATATTTTGAATTATTTGCAATAATTATTTGAATTATTCAACATGAATTGCTTCTTTATTTTCATGTTTCTTTGTCTCAGATGTGTCTACAATTGTTGCGGTTGTCATATTGGTTGGATTGTTTAGCATTCAACACTATGGTACGAACAAAGTTGGATGGCTTTTTGCTCCTGTTGTGGTCCTCTGGTTTCTATTAATTGGTGCAATTGGTGCCCTGAACATATGGAAGTATGACAACTCGGTCCTGAAGGCTTATAATCCAGTTTTCATTTTTCGGTATTTTAGACGAGGAAAGCGTAATAGTTGGATCTCTCTTGGAGGAATTATGCTTAGTATAACTGGTTAGTTTTAGAATATGATGCAGCTATCTTCCATCTTGTCATATCTTTTGCATAGAATATCGTTGAAGTCGATTCTGGTTCTGCTTTAACAAATATACAGAAGATAACTTCTCTGTCATGGAATTGTTTTTAGGGACAGAAGCACTATTTGCTGATCTTTCTTATTTCCCTGTTCTCTCGATTCAGGTAAATTGCATTATACTCTGATTAATCATGAACAATTCTCAACTACCACTTGTACTTATATGTTCTCTTAATGCAGATTGCTTTCACTCTTGTTGTGTTTCCTTGTCTTCTTTTGGCATATACTGGACAAGCTGCTTATATTGTTAGTAACAATGGTCAAGCTTTTGATGCTTTTTATCGATCCATTCCAGGTGCCTTCTGATGCTTATAAGTTTCTTTGAGTCCTGTACTTTCTTTGTGGGCGGTCGGTGATGTTTTCTATCCTTGTAGATGGTATTTACTGGCCGACGTTTATCATTGCAACAGCAGCAGCAGTGATTGCTAGTCAAGCAACCATATCTGCGACATTTTCAATTATTAAGCAAGCACTTGCACTTGGTTGTTTCCCCAGGGTCAAAGTTGTGCACACATCAAAAAATTTCCTTGGGCAGATATACATTCCAGACATTAATTGGGTGCTTATGGTTCTCTGCATAGCTGTTACAGCTGGATTCAAAAATCAAAGTCAAATTGGAAATGCATATGGTAAGCTTGTGATAATTTCACAGAGCATCCACTACATAAGATATTCAGTTAATATACTTACGAGTTATATGCTTTAGTGATTACCTTACTAGCATTGCCATAATCTTATTAGTATCATTGTAGTTTTAGAGTAGTAATCCCATATATAATCAGTACTTGAACTTCCTTCAACCAGAGCTGAATATATAAAAAGACAAGTGAGAGGCCCAAGGAATGCGAGATGGCAACTGCAAAGAAGGCACTTTTGACTAAACTTAAGGTGTCACCAGATTATGACTAGATTTAGGATATCTTTCTTTTTTTGACTAGATTTTGGATTTCCTTTCTATAAAACAAGCTTTTCTGGACTACTAGTCTACCAATTAGGTTTCTCCATATAACTGCAATATAAATTGCTCTACCTTGTCTCAATTGTGTTTGCAGATACATAGAACTTAATTACCTCAGTGAAGTTCTCAAATGTCCTCTGTTGTGTGATTCTACCTTAAGCTGACTTCATTCGATGGCATGTTTTCCATGCTTGCTCCAGATTTGTATTGGCAGCCAGCTAGATTTTTATATCTTATCAATATGATTTCCATTGCTAGGCATCTAGTTATCTTCAAATATGAGCCATCCTTTCTTAGATGTTGAGCAAATTCTGGAAACATTTTTGGAAATGGTAGTTTTTAGACATGTTTACCACACTATCATATGTATAAGGACCAAGGTTTAAAATCTGGGCCCGGAACCTATTTTGACACCTTACTTGGATTAGTACTGTATAATGGACGGTATATAGACCTGTAGCATTTGATATCATGGAGGATAAGAAGATAAAATTCCGATTAGTACCGAACTATATAGTCTGGTACTTGTCCTTGGTCGGACAGGTAATACTGCTCAGTTGTACCAGTCAAATTAGTATTTAAAACCTTGATTGCATCCATCATTCATGTATGCTACGTTGAAGTCATGAGCAACTAAACAGTTTTCACCCTAAGAAAACCGTTGATTCGATAGTCTATTGACAGCTGATAGGAAAGCTGCCATTAAACTGTAAAATAAAAGTTACCTATGCGATTCATCCTGTAAATATTTTCACCCTTGCAATCTTGTAGTGTGGCTCGCTGGGAGAAACAGGTAACATAAACCCCTCGTCTTTCCCATTTTTGGTACTCTTTTCATCATTCTCTTTGTGCATCAGCCATTATTATGGGTCCAGTGGGCTAAACCAAGTCTTTTTGGTACTCTTTTCATCATTCTCTTTTCATCCTTCTTTGTGGCTTTTGTGAACTGGCACTGAGAGCTGGTGTTGTGGGAACAACAAAGTGAGAGATGATGATAGGAATTCAATTCCAACCTCCTATGGAAATAAAATGAATGATAATAAGATAATCTTGAGAGAAGCTGGAGATGCTTTTTTTCTTCTTGCTTGGTTGCTATCCGATCAGTTCAGGACTCACCCTTACCATCTTTTTTTTGGTCTCACGCCTGTGATGGCATGGCAGCCATACTGTATGATGTCACATTCCACTTTAGATGTGCACAACATGAACCTGTGTTACAGAAATTTAAACCTTGTTCATCATGAACCCATGCTGTAGAACCTCAATTATTGGTTCATGTTTTAGTAAGATATAGACTAAATATGCATGAAATGGAAATAGAATCTATAAAACACAGAACTCAGGGATAAGTATTTAGATAATCGAGGATTCAGCAAATGATGCTCAAAGTAACATTCAGCTCCATGGCTTTTTTTGGGCTGACAAGACTCCACCAAAAATTGCATTAGCAGCGGAAAATCCTAGTTACTAACTAGTAGTAGCAAATAACTCAGGGGTGCTGTAGACAACAACTAATATGGAAAAAGTTCCGTAAATGACGGATTGCATCTTTTTCAAGACCCAATGTTAATCTGTGCAAAAGTAACACTTGAATCATTTCAAGCTTCAACTACTACAACTGTGAAAATCCTAGTTTCAACTGGTTGCACGGTCCTTGTCGTGTTGTTAATTACTTCGAAGTACCCAATTTAATATTTGGTTGTTTTGTCAGACAAGCATGATGAACTTTCTAGTTTATGAACAGGAACTGCAGTTGTGACAGTGATGCTGGTGACAACATTCCTCATGATCCCAATAATGCTGTTGGTTTGGAGAAGCCACTGGATCCTAGTCTTTATCTTCACAGGCCTATCTTTGTTGGTGGAGCTCCCATACTTCTCAGCTATGCTATTCAAGATAGGCCAAGGTGGTTGGGTCCCTCTTGTTATCGCTGCAGCATTCCTCGCCATCATGTACATATGGCACTATGGCACCGTCAAGCGGTTTGAGTTTGAGTCGCACAGCAGGGTGCCCATGGCCTGGATCCTGGGCCTAGGTCCCAGCTTGGGTTTAGTCCGAGTTCCTGGAATCGGCTTCGTGTACACCGAGCTGACAAACGGTGTCCCACACATCTTTTCTCACTTCATAACTAATTTACCTGCTATCCACTCCGTCGTCGTCTTTGTTTGTGTCAGGTACCTTCCTGTACACACCGTGCCAATGGAGGAACGGGTCCTTGTGAAAAGGATAGGACCGAAGAATTTTCATATGTTTCGCTGTGTCGCAAGATATGGATACAAGGATCATCATATGAAGGATGATGACTTTGAGAAGCTGCTCTTCGACAGTCTCTGTCTCTTTGTTCGACTCGAGAGTATGATGGAAGGATACTCGGATTCAGATGAATACAGCACATGCGAGCAGCAGACCAGGAAATCCATGAAGAAGTCCATCGATTTGTTGGTTACGGAGGGCGGCAGTGGCAACACACTTTTCTCCACTTTGGAGTCTGGTGCATCTTCGTCACTCGACTCGATCATCCCCTCCCAATCTACACAATGTGGGAGCAGTCTGATGATGAGGTGTTCGGGGCAGACGAGCCAGAGACCAGGGGAGGAGCTGGAGTTCTTGAACCGGTGCAAGGAAGCCGGGGTGGTGCACATCCTTGGAAACACCATCGTGAGGGCTCGGAGGGATTCCGGGATCGTCAAGAGGGTCGCTGTGAATTACATATATGCTTTCCTCAGGAGGATTTGCAGGGAGAACAGTGTGATGTTTAATGTCCCTCATGAGAGCCTGTTGAATGTGGGTCAGGTATTCTATGTATAGTTGATCTTGTGAGGTTTTTGACTTGAAATCTTGGCCATGGTTGACTTTTCTCTTCTCCTGTCTTCCTCAAGGTCTTGGCTGTTGATGTCAGCCAATCCTGATGAGTTGTAATGTATATACGACTAATCGTAGTCTGCGGGAGATGTGGGATTCGCTGTATCTCATGCATTAATACCATATTTGTCAGACTGAAATCGTGTGAATTATGGTTGACCTTAGCGATTGGTGTCGTTGTTGGTCAAATCTGATGAGCCGTAACTAACAATCAAAGCCCGCAGATGGTGTGAGATTAATTGTCTCTCATGCATTTCTTTGCCGAAACATGCACTCATTAAAGTTTAGTGTGACAGAGAGATTACACGGTTGGTGGAGACAATGTTGACTTCACCCACCACGTCGAACGAGTAATTTTGACTCCACGGTTGACCGACCTGGTCGACGACTTATTGTTTCCCGCACGTGCCGAAGCTGTTCGTTGTCCTTCGTCCGCTGCTCTGCACCGTTGGATCAGCTTGATCCGGTGTCACGTGCGAGTCCTCGGCCGTTCGATCGGCCGGGGACGAGACCACCTGTGCCACTTGATCTCAGCCGTCGAAATCCATGGCATCAGCGGTTGGAGATGAGTCGCTTCACTGCTTTACGCGGACACCTGTGCTTTAAACTTAGCGCCCGAGCCACCTACCGGTGTCCCGACCGCCCCACCAAACCCGCTCGAACTGTTTGCTAAACTCACGTGCCTTTATTTTACTTACGAAGGGGCATTTATGTAATTTAGAAAATATGTAAAAAAACAAATTAATTATTTTTATAGATGATTATATTGATGATTTTAATGCTCGGCGTTTGCTATTTTTTGGGATTGAATTCCACATTAAGCGACGACAAATTCCAACTCGTTTCCGGATGCGTACGCGTAGCACGTGCGTGGGTGCGGATGGCAGAAACGGGGCGTGGGATTAGCATTTCAAGGCATGGAGAACGCCGCCCGAGAAGGGAGGAAGCTGCCACTCGCCAAACCCTACTCCTCCCTATAAAGGAAGTGAAAGATCGCTCCTTTTTCCTGTCTTGCATCCTTTCTAGCGTTCGCCCTTCGTTCTTTTGGGCCTTCATTTGGGGTTGGGGGGAGAGGAGAAGAAAGTGAGAGAGAGAGAGGGGAAGCCCTTCGATGGCGTTCTCGAGTCTCCTCAGATCCGCGACTTCGGCGCTCGGTGGATCCCGCGATTGTTTTCCCTCCGGTTGCGGGACTCTGGCTCCGGCGTCATTCAAGGTCTCGTCCTCCCCATTCTCCGTCTGATGGTCTTTGCTGTTGATTTTGTTGAACATTTAGCTAAAAGAAAGAATCTCTTTTCTCCTGCTTTTATTGGATTACTGTCATGAGTCTAATTCCTGATTCGGTTTAATGATACTGTTAAAAATCACTTACTCTTTGATCTTATTTTGGCGAAAGAATGCAAATTTACGTATCTTTTCTTATTCTAATGATCACTTCTCGCCCAACGTGATATAAAGTACCTTTTGTTTGCCTTTGTTGAGCTAAAAATTGCAACTTTACCATGTAATATTTCTTATGGTCATTTGTTGATGGACTATGATCTTTTTTTATTATGTAACTTAATCTTTAATTCTTACACCGTCCTCTCTCTTTTTTTCGTTAATCTTGTTCGGGATCAGATATCTTGCGTGGGGAGTCCTAAATCGGTTGAGATTCGTTCAAGTGTCTTGGGTTCTGCACTTCCTTCCGTGGAAGCGAACTCATCACAGTTAAGTTCTGATGTCTAATTCTGTCGGTTCGACTGCTAACTTTACCTTGTAGGGGTGAGCTAACAAAGACTTTGCTAATATGCACAGGAGATCGCGTGCAAGAGGCATTCAGCCAGTCAAAGCCACAGCAACCGAGGTCCCTCCTGCTGTTAGAAGTAAGTTTTGATACTTTATCGAATGCGTTTAAAGGAAAAAACAAGCAAAAACGAATTGATGTACAACTCATCTGCGGTAGGGGACTTTTGTAACAATTTCTTTTTCTTGGTGCTCTTTTTATAGGGTCTTCAAGTGGTGGAAGGACAAAAATTGGCATAAACGGTCAGTTCAATTGTAGATTTAACAACTATATATTTCATCATGCTTAGCAATTTAAAACATGTATGTTTTACTGTTAACTATTGGTTGTAAATTGTGCTATTGACAATTATCAACAGGCTGTTGTTCTGCTGTCTCCATTCAGCTTGTGAGTGTAAAGGGTTTCAATTTTTTCATTTTTCAAATGCCCATCTTTAATACAGAACTCTCCATTTTTATCATTAAGATAACTGAACCTCTTCCCTTCGCCATCATTTATTTTAATAAGTAACAAGGACGGATTTTGAGATTTTAACATTAAAGAAAGTGCAGACCTTTGACCACAAAGGTAATTGCTCATGAGGTGTACTTCTTTCTGTCAAACTCTGTCTTTGCCTGACATAAAGGCCATGTCTTGACCTGCCGCAATGAGAGGTTTTATGCATAGAGACATCCCATAGAGATTAAAGAGAATCTCTTGAATCATTTCTACAACATGCTTCTTAAGCACATCTTTAGTCACTTGAAAGTAGCTCTGCCTTATTTAAACTTGTGCTTTGCAGGCCTTTTCGGTGATTCAATATTGTAACATCTTTTTGGTAACCAATGTGCCTCCAAATTGTGGTGCAAAGAATTTAAATTATCATCTAGGGAGATCAGCCACCACAATATGCTTAGTCAAAGTTATGCTTTTTTGTATCCATTGGAAGTGTGAGCTAACTTGTTGTCAGTTTTGTTATAAACATCAAGAACTTTTTGTCAAATTATCATTCGAAAGACTTATTTTGCATTACTTGATCGTCAATTGAGTGCTGGCCAACTAGTCTAGAATAAAATTTCACTAGAGAAATATTAGAGCACAAAAAGATTTATTGGCTTCGAAGTCGTTCCTATGAATGTATCACTGTAGCTACTAAGTGCCTAAATGAAACACCAAGAGGACAGGTCTGGTTCCTATGACAGTATGATTCAAATTTTTGTCATATTTATTCATTTTAATAGTTTTGGTTCATTCATTTAAAGATGATGAATTGAAGTCCCATCATGGATAGAATTCTAAAAGCTGTAAATATCCTTCAGATTATGTGAACCCTGGATCTCTGTTTTGCATTCTTCAATCATGAAGATTTTTTGCTTTATACGGAAGCTTGTTTTAGATGTTTCTTACATATCTCTGATGAATGGGTTTGTATTTTTATGCAGGTTTTGGGCGTATAGGAAGGCTTGTCCTGCGCATTGCCACCACCAGAGATGATGTTGAAGTTGTTGCAGTCAATGATCCATTCATTGATGCTAAGTACATGGTTAGGATTCATTACTTTCTTTAATTCCATTGGTTTTTCTTTATTTTTGTGATTATGTAGGTGCAAGAAGTTCTAGCATTAGTCCACTGCATTCTCAGGTATAAGGAAAGTGGGCTAAATTTATTTATTTGGACTAATAGTTACTAGACAAGTCAATTTCCTATCATTTTTAGTGCTCCCTGGTAGTCGTAGGATTTTTTCCCTTTTGTGTGTGATGTATATTTTGGGTCTTGTAGGTGGTCTCCCTTTTTTATGGCTTAAGTTTTAAAGTGGGCAAAACTATATGATAATATTGTATCCTGAACAAGGTTCAAATATTGAGCCATGTTTACTGATGTGGTGATATGTCTGATAGCGTCTTACATGTATTATCGAGGGTATCTGGGTAAATGTAGAGGGATGGGCAGTTGCAAAAGAGGTATCAGGAGATTAAGAGTTCTAGACATAGTTTGGCGGTCATAATCTAAAATATACTTGGGGCCAAGATTCAAGTTTTGGAAGTCTTTTATTTGAACAAATTAACCGATGTGTCAAGCCAGCAGCTGGCTAGATCCCCTGTTTCTCTGCACTTTGATCCTTAAAATTGAGTCATGTTATTGCTGAAAAGCATGCCACATGTATTATTTTTTCACAGACCATTAATCGTCATAGTGGTAGATCTCCCAGCAAAGCCATATTTAGCATGCAGCCTTTGCTAGAGAAAAATATTTGACACCTTATACTCTAGAACTAGCATTTATCATTTTGCTGAATTTTTGGGTCTCTGAAAGGACAGTGAAAAGATCAGAATTCCAAGAAAAGATATCTTTGCCATAATCTAAGTCTGTCAAACTCACTACTTAGTGCTTGTGGCCTGTTTGGAATGGAACATGATTTCTGCTTAATGTTTATTAGCGTGATCAAATTTTGCCATGAATTTAGAGTAGAAGAATAGGACAACTCCAGTCACATGAACATAATTTGTCTATCTTCTATGGTTGGATGGATTCTGAGGTACTGCAGTCCACTCAAATGTTTTGTAACTACATCTGGCATATTAACTGAGGCCTTCATCATTTTTCTAACATTAACATGAGTATTCTTCTTATTTGGATTTTCCATTATGTGAGTTATTAACCAATAGAATGACAATTTACTTTTCTCAGGCATATATGTTGAAGTATGACTCGACACATGGCAATTTCAAGGGAACAATTAAGGTTGTGGATGGGTCCAACTTAGAAATCGATGGGAAAAGGATTGCAGTTACAAGCAAAAGGTATTGTTGATATAGTTCAAGATTAGTATGATGTGAGTTATGTTGCTCATCATGGTAGGAATATTGTTAACTTGTTCCTTTTCCTCTTATAAACTAGTTCCAAACACAAATCTTTGTGTGTGTGTGTGTGTACATATGTATATATATTCACACACACACTTTAGGTTGAAAAATTAGTCAAACATGGAAGCAAATCTTCTTGAGGGAAGGCATTTTCTTTTTTGGACTTCCTAATTTTATGAATCTCATAGAAAACCCATAAACTGGATTTCTTTTGGGTTTACTTTTCTTAAATTATCCCGAAAATATGACTTGTCAATACAACTCAAAACATGACTCTAAAATACATTAAGCCTACTATTAAAGCAAAGAAAATTTTTCAAGAATGCTCAAGAAATAGAAAGCATGTGTCAAACTCTATTTTGAGTCGGCTAGTACCTAACTATGATCTGACTTAGATTTACTTGACCACAGATTGCATTATATGTTAAGTTAATAAATATTTAAGCACTTCTTGTTATTTGGTATAAATGACCATCAATGATCATGTTGTTCATGTCCTTTCATTCTAAGAAACAAAAGTAGTTGCTGAGTATTTTGATATTGTAACTGTAATCAAGTCATGAATACAATAGAGAGATTTTGTTTAGGGCATCTAACATTTTTTTAATGAAATTTATATGAATATTTCGAATTTGAAGCCAAGAGTGACTGAATATTCTTCTTCAGAGATCCTGCTGAAATTCCTTGGGGTGATTTTGGTGCTGAATACGTTGTTGAATCTTCTGGTGTTTTCACAACAATGGATAAGGCATCAGCTCATTTGAAGGTTTGCCTGATTCTTATTCATATTCCAATTTCTTTATGTAGTCCTTATTGGTGCTGAAATTTGTTTCCATATTGGGCATGAAGGACTTCAAATTTATTTTTCTTTCACATTTTTCATCAGGGCGGTGCCAAAAAGGTAGTAATATCAGCTCCATCTGCTGATGCTCCTATGTTTGTTGTTGGTGTAAATGAGAAGAACTACAAATCAAACATGAATATTGTTTCTAATGCTAGCTGCACGACAAACTGTCTTGCTCCTCTTGCCAAGGTATGCACCTGACATTTTTTCAGTGAACCCTTGGTATGACGTCTAATATATATTTAATCACATAAATATCTGAGGCTTGATAGGTTTCTGCAGTTCCCTTAGTCTATTTGTATTTAGTGGTTTTAAGGGATTCCTTTGTCATATGGATATTCATCATGGTCTTTTGGGACCTCAGCTTCATGCAATATGAAGCATATTATTGTACAAGATGCGTATTAATAGCCAATTGAAATTATACAGGTGGTCCATGAGGAGTTTGGCATTGTTGAAGGCCTTATGACCACTGTTCATGCAACTACAGGTTTCTTCTCTTACACAACCATTGGAACATGATTCATGATTTATCAGAAAGCAATTTTTTTCACCATCATGTTATTTATATGGCTTTCCTTGGTCTTTTGCAGCAACACAGAAGACTGTTGATGGCCCTTCAATGAAAGATTGGCGAGGGGGCCGTGGTGCTGGTCAAAACATCATCCCTAGCTCAACTGGTGCAGCAAAGGTAAAATTGAAAAATTGGAATGACATGCATCATAAATTTCACATGAAGTAACTTCCATCTCGTATTTTCAGGCTGTCGGGAAAGTGCTTCCAGAGTTAAATGGCAAGTTGACTGGCATGGCATTCAGGGTTCCAACGCCCAATGTCTCTGTTGTTGATTTAACTTGCCGACTTGAGAAGAACGCCTCATATGATGATGTGAAGGCAGCAATTAAGTATGCAATGATGTCTGATTTAGGTTTTTGCAGTCTTCATCTTTATTGGTTGCTACCTATCATGCCTGTTTATATGAAAGTGTCATAAATCCAGTGCTTTTGAATTCCAATTTGTGTGTGGCATTTCATTTATTTGTTTCTAATGTTTGATCTTCTTCAGGTGGTCTTTGCTTTATTTTCTATTAACAACACTTAAATTGCTTCATTTTTACATCAGTACAGCATCATCTGGTGATATTTGCTTTCATATTTACTCTGGTTTCATTTGACCAGTTATCCTTGGTTACAGATTAAGAATGCAAACTGAGGGGATGAGCTTTATGTATCGTACATTTCCATTTCACAAGTGTTTTTATGTCATATGCATAAAAATTTGGAAACCAAGTTATCTGGTCATGAAGTTATGCTTGCTCTTTTATTTATTAAGTTTTAACTTGGGTTGATAAGGTGTTTTCACCTTATTTAACAATCTTCAGTTTGCGTGGCAGTTTTTGATTGACATTAATTGTAAAAACTGATGTTGGACCATAGATATAAGTTGGTTAGCATCTACAAAGATGCTTCTGTCCAGATAATTGCTCATATCAATGCATATGGAAACTTGTATGCAAACTTGACTTTGAGCAGCTTAAATCCTGTTCAGGGTGGACTTTGGCCAAATTGTCATATGGGTTTGGACTTGCTTTTTGTTTTCGTTCATGTATTTACTTGCAAGCATCACTTGAGATGTACTCCTAAATCCTAATGCTTGAGAATCCTTCAGGTACGCGTCGGAAGGTCCACTAAAGGGCATACTTGGTTACACCGACGAGGATGTTGTATCTAACGACTTTGTTGGTGATTCAAGGTAAAATTTTGGTTTACCATTCTATGCGACTTCGACTTGCTGCATATGTGCTGAACTATTACAAGAACTCCATTCGAAATTTCCAGGTCAAGTATCTTTGATGCTAAGGCCGGTATCGGATTAAGTGCGTCGTTCATGAAGTTCGTCTCGTGGTACGACAACGAGTGGGGCTACAGGTGAGAATAAAGACAGTTCTCTTAAGCTATCCGCATTCTATCTGTTCTCGATGTTTCAAATCTGCAACTGCAACTTAAAACTCAACATTTTGTTTCAGCAACCGAGTGCTAGACCTGATCGAGCACATGGCCCTGGTGAGCGCAAAACATTGAAATGTGCTGCTGCTGTCGTCGACGGGTTTAGGAGTCCTTCAAATCGAGTGGATTTGAGCTTCGATTTTGATGGGATGCTTCTTGATTTCTGCTTCCACGATTGATTGGAAATAAGATGTTATGCATAGGATTTAATCAACATCGGTACAACTTACAATAACTTTAAAAGGAATGGTCAAAACCAATTGGTGCATGTTGTCATGATTGTACTGCAATAAACATTTCTTCCAGTTTGTTGCCCATTTTCACTTCTCTTTGGTTATTCTACAAACATGACTTCAACTATTTTTTGGCTTGATGGTGCTGAAAATTATGGTGAGAAATTTGATTTACAACTGTGGTAAAAAATGTGTCCAAATTGAGTATTGAGCTCCTAATTGAATGTACTAAAAAGCACAATGTCATGTCTATTACAAGCAATTATATCTGTAAATTCTTGCAAAATGTGAGACAGATATCAGAAATAACAAAAGACCAAACTGTAATTTCTGTGGAAGGATCGTTAAAATGTTGATTAGGGGGGGACAAAACATGAAGGTATACCGTTACAACAACGGTTAACGGATTGGAAGGACACTGCAGTAGATGGATAAGAGGATACAGAGTGTGATGTGAAATGCAGGAGGATGAAGAGAGAGAGAAAGATCGAAAGAGAGAGAAAGATAGATGGGAAGTGGGAGACCAATGGTCAAAGAGGTGTCACTGATAGGGATCTGAACCTCTGAGGCCTGCCTCCTTTTCTCCTGCAACAAAGCCATGTCCTTCCTTCTCCCTCTCACCACCATTATTGTGCCCTCATCCATCACCCTCCTTCGACTCTCTCTCTCTCTCTTGTTCTCCATAACCACTATCATGTCCCTGCCATGCCAGAGTCATTCCAAACCTAACACCTGTGCGTAGCAGTAATCCAACAAAATCAAATCAATGCTCAATAATACATTTGCTCCCTCTCTCTCTCTCTTTTTCTGTCTGTCTGTCTGTCTTCTTGGTGGTCAAAAAGTAGAAACATATACTTAGTTGTTACGATCAGAGCAGTCTCTTTATCTGAGAGAGAGAGAGAGAGAGAGAGAGGGAAAGGCCATGTTCAAGGCTGAAAGGGGTGGTGGAAAGGGATGGATGAGACACCCACGTCAGAGAGAGCGAGAGAGAAGGGGGAGGGGGTGGAGATTCTGCAGGCGTAAAGGAAGATGGTGCAACCACATCAATCATTGGAGGGAGGGTTTGGAAGAGAGAAGGAAAGACATCTTTTCTTGGTGGTCTGTGGTGTGATCCCTCTTCAGCAGACTCAACCAGTGACACCCACATCGCCATGCATGCACGGCGCTAATCTCCTGCCTCCGGTGCTGCTCTCCAACATGTGGGATCTATCCTCGTGTTCCCCCGCAAGCAAATCACCCTTCGCATTCCTTGCCTCATGTCGGACCCATATGCCACCTTAACTCATCATGACTTGCGGTAGACCATTCACGTTGGCGGAGCAGCACCTCCATTCGACTTGTTCCTATCATCTATCTCTCTCCCTCTGCATGCACGAACACGCAGTAACCCTAACCCTAACACATACAGGACGCATGCATATATGAAACATGCAACAGTATGCATGCATGCTTGGCATGCATCATCGCCTGCAACTCCAGGAGTTGAGATGAATCACATTTTAGTCGATTCATGATGGACCACATGCTGCATGCATGCATGTGGATCGATGAACAGAGGTCGGAAAAGTTACTCGGGCTTTCATCTTCTGTAAACCCTAAAACTGGCCATTCACCATGGACCACTCTTAAAGTGTAAGTGAGAAGGGAAGGGGTCATTGTCAAGGCACCAGTCAAAATGAGGTGCTGCTGACCACTGCTTCATCTTCTCAGGTGACAAAAAGTGCAAGCTGCCATGCTATTTTATTGGCTCCCTCCCTCATGTCCTTCCCGATTGCTGCAAAGTCAAGCCTGCTCTTTGTGTTTGTGCACATGAAGACCAATCAAATTTTGCAGTCCATTGGCTTTTGTCTGTCCCAAAACCCACCCATCAGTTCTGAAAGCCTCACAATTTTGCTCTGCAACAGTCGTGTAATTATCAAGCTCGTTTGGTGTTGGATGGCATCTAATTCGACTCCTGAATCATCCGAAGAAAAGGTGGCCATGCCAGCACAAATTTCGATGGAGACGCAGGAAGATGATTCTACTAATGCAGCCATAAAAATACACCCAGAAACAGATTGGAATGACAAGACCAAGCAGGAGAATGAATGCCATCTTTCTACTCCTCCCTTTCTTTACTCGGTTCTCCTTCTGACACCAGGATTGCCCCAACCCCTATCAAAACCCTTTTCCTTTCCACTAGCCATTAAAGAGGTGATTTGATTTGAAGCAGAGTACAAGCGAGAGTGGGACTGTCACCGAGGACCAAGAGGGGGGTGGGGTGGGTGAACCCACCACTTGCTGCTGCCTCCTCATGGCCGGATGATGCTAATGGAAGAGGGGAGGAGTGATGGAAGGATAAGACTTGACATCCTTAACAGTGCCGGGTGACAGCCATGATCCTATGAGCCACCATGCTACCGAGGGACATGGCATGGCCATGGCGGTGCATGACATTACAACACATACTTTTTTCTTGCAAGCTACAGTGCCACTCTCTACTGCATGACAACTGCTGCGCCGCCCCCACATCAATCGATCCCTATGTTCTCATTTTCTTTTTTGATGATTATATTCTTGGGGATGATTCTTTTTTATAGGATAAATTTGTCCTGTAATGTTTGATCACTCAGGTCCTATTCCTCAGGGATGGATTTAAGTGGAGAAAAAGAATAGATATGAGGAGTTGGCATCTCATTCTTCTTCTTCTTCTTCTTCTTCTTCTTCTTCTTCTTCTTCTCACTTGTTGTAGAGTGAAGAAGAGTTCGCTCTACAGAAAAATCTGTAACTTGTTGAGATGACAAGAATGATATGGATTTAAGTACACATCGGTCCCTTCAGAGATGCGTTGTGGTCTCCACACCTGAAGCAGTGGTGCCCAACACCCGATAAAAGTCATCTGAGTTCATTGAGTTCTTCACCATGGAGGACCACCAGCCACGAGTCCTTGAGATCTGAAGCCTCCTCCTGCCATCCTCTGAATCGAGTGGGAGGAAGACAGTCTTCTCTTCTGCATGGGTTTTGACCCATGCATTATCCACACTCTCGGGTGGTGTTAAATATCTTTGCTGATGCTGCTGCTGCTGCTGCTGCTGCTGGTGTTCAAGAACAGGGACTGTTGGTCACAACTACTCGCACGGATGACAGATCAAGTGCGATCGGTGCCGATGAGTCCCAAGTGATGTGCATTTCACCTGCAACTGCAAGACATGGTTGAACACAGAGGGATCTGTGAATGCTCATCTTGCTCTCGGTAATTATCTGCCGGAAAACTGCCTCAGGTGGGGTGTTTCTGTAGAAGAAACAGAAGAAACAGAGCAGCTGGAGGATGATGACTTTGGAGGCTTTCGGGCCTTGTCACTTTGTCACCATCTTGATTTCTGGCGAACACCATGGGAGCAGCGATAGATAGCACATGACTTGCAGCCGAAGCTTTGATCACTGGCCACGAAATGGTAGGCCAATGTTCGACCAACCTGCATCCACTACTTGCCCAGCAAAATAAAGGCAGGCAAAGCGATGGGGACGGTGGCTCCCTACATGTCTCTGCTCACTCCTCCCATCAACACCTCCTGGCCGCTTCAAATAACAATCAAGTTTCAGCAGGTGGATTATGCGTGCATCAGTCGATGCTCAGCAGACCTGTTTATGGTGCAATGCTGTCGGCCAGAGAAGGTAGAAGATAATGTGAGGTAGCAGACTGTAAACTGCTGCTTCCTGTGAGGTCAAGTTGATCTCCCTAACAACCATCGTCCTCGTGGAAGCTCAATAATAATCAATCTCCTTCACAGACACAAGCACGTGACCTAATCTCTCGCCATTCAGATCTTATCTCTCCCTCCAAAGGTACGAATGCATTAGATTCCCCTGAGAGGAGAGAAGTGGGTGGGAGAACAAAAGATAAGCAGTAAAAGCCAGTCCCTCCGATCGATATTTATCTCACTTACTTGTCCTAGAATCTCAAACGACATGTCACTTTCCACTGCTAATTCACATCAACTCCTCGGTATCCAACGCCGGCATCACGGAGGAAGAAGAAGAAACAAGACTTGACTGCATCCTTTTCACATTCCTTTTGTTCCTTACAGTGCATGGGCAATTAATTGTTTAGCCATTGCAAGAATGCATCGGTCTGTGTTGTGGTACGTGAATCGGAACGGTGGAGTTTGAGAGGCGAGCCTGTTCAGCAATAGTTTAGCTCGGAGCATTGTCGTGTTGGTGGAGACTCCTTGGCGTTGCCTTCACCGACAGCTGCGGCTTCACTCGCCGTGTAGGGTTTCGGGACTGGGAATGTTGTTGTGTTTCGGTCAATTGGCCCCCCCCAGTAAATGCCAGCGCCACCGGCTCTCTTCCCGGCGAAGAATTAATTGCTCCTCTCTCTCTCTCTCTCCTCGTATAGGTAGACCTTCACGTGGTGCAATTATTTATGATGGGGAAGAACAGCAGGACAAGGGACAGAGCAATAGACTTTGATATACTCCTCCTGTCTTCATTCGTTTTTGTTGTGGAGTCGTCGGATCTGCTTACTGTAATCATACTGCAGAGACGAATGCTGCCATATACGTTAATGGTGTTGGCTTGTTCAGATGAGTAGTATCATCCTCATCCCTCTTTTTGTGCTTCCAGGCTTTGCTCTACCTTTTCGACACACTGAGCTCATATGAGACCACTCCATTCTGGGGGCACCGATCAGGTACTGTTCTTGCACTACTTCTGTCCAAGATTTCTGCCGCCGAGCTGCAGAAGTTGAGATCTGAGCAACAGCTTCAATTTAAGTACAGAGGAGGAGGAGGAGGAGGAGGAGGAGGATTAATTAAGCAAGCCAAACATGGCCAATGCAATAGCAGAGAACCCAAAGAACAAAAAGCTGGTCACGGTCAGGGAGATCGCATCCATCCAGGTGATATGGGAAAGCAGCAGCAGCAGCAGCAGCAGCATGCAATGGCTTCTCTGCCTGCAGAAGAAGCCCACAGTGGAGAACAGAGATCTCACAGCTATCCCCCACAAGAAGCTAAAGCACGAAGCCATCCACTGCATATAATATTTCCACTTATGCATAGCCCCAGCGATCGGTGGGTCAAAGACGACGAGGAGCAGAGCAGCGTAGATAGAGACAAAGCACAGGCTCGACATATATATAATATATATGAAGGTAGCAGATATAGAAGTATGCATTCCCACCACATCAAACAAAATTGGCGAACACAGTGAGGCCTGAAACCTCATCCACACTCCGCTCACCTACTCAGCAATGGAAATGCTCAGGAGCTCCCTCCGCGGAGCAGCTACGGACACCAGAACTATAAGCAGCACGGATTAGGAAAGAGGTTTGTTGCGACGGCGAACATTAGGAGAGGGGAGATCGGTGGGGAGCTCCCTTCCTCCTGTTGCTCAGGGAGAGGACGATCTGAGGGAAGAAGCCGCCGCCCTTCTTCTTCTTCTTGGGCGCCTCGGAGCCGCCCCCCTGCTTGCCCGAGTTGCTCGAGGCCGAGCAGCCGTCGTACTGCACCGGGTCTTCCAGGATCGAGCTCGGGGTGGTCACCTGGCCGTCGTCGTCGATCAGATCGGAGCTGTCCATCCGCAGATTCTCGAAGGTGGAGAAGGCGAAGTCTGACTCGTTGAACCTGAACAGTATGCTCGACAGGTCCTCACCTTGTAGCAGAACATGATCCACCTGCATCACCATCCATTTCCTTTCCTTGTGATGCTTCCTACAGCTTAATCTAAGCAGGCAATTAGATGAACAGAGTCAACCTTGCAGGAGAGGGAGCAGAAGTGGAAGGGCTCCTGAAGGATCCTGTCACAGGTCAGGCAGATGTTCCCAGAGCCCTTGAAGGGCCTCGATTGAGGTCTTGGCTTCAGGAAGACCACCTTGGCACTGTTAATGGTGTATGGCTGTCACCACAGAGAACCATGAAAGCAGAGAACAGTCTCAGAACACACCTCACATGCAATTGAAATCAAACCCGAAGCTTAGTAGATACCTGAACATAGGAGCAGTCTATAAGCTTCTCAAGATCATCCAATCGAACCACATCGTTGTACACGTACCTCCTCACCTACGTTGCCACAGAAACATCAAAATCCATCACCGAGAAGACACCTATTGACAACTATGTCCTTCCCGAAACAGTACAGCATGAAGAAAGTGTGCTTGTACTAGAGGGCAAAATGGTAAACTTGTCATCCTGAGAAGGGTGATTGGTGAAACTTTGATGGTCTTCTTCTTCTTCACCTTGGAGGAAGAGAAGCAGAGGCAATTCAGCAGCCACTGAATCGAGGGTAGACTAAGAGGGAAAAGAGATGAAGAGAAAGTAGAAAGATAGGTTGAGCATCAAAGACATCAGAGTTCAGCAAGGATAATTCATGGTGGGCAATATGAGAACTGTTACTGAATTGAAGTAGAAAGATCAAAACTTTTAGCAAGGTTTCACAAGATCTTACAGTCCCAAAAAAAGTAAATCACCCATGAGAGAGATGGATGATTTATATCAGGGACAGGGAATGTGTTCTAGTCTCGAACAATGTCTACAAAGGTGGTAATACATGCTTTGACCAGTTTCCTGAGCAGGACATTCAAGAGCTCTCAAACACTAAAGTGGAAAAGATGAGATAATTAACCTTATAAATCTATACCACAGGCAAAAAAGGGAAACAATTCAACAAAGCAAGATTTACCATGGTTGGTAAAAGAGCAAAAGTAAATCCTAGTCCAATTGGAGAATCCACCATGGCAATCAATACAACTATCATTAGTCCTCAGGGAATTCTTGGGAAAATTAGTATATGATTATTTAAGGAGATATAAATTCATGCAGTTGAAGAACATATAGCACTGAAACAAAGAGGAGTAATCTCCTCTGTTGTCACTGAAACTACTACTGCAACTGGTATTTGTAGTAAGAATGGGAAGGCACGAGGAAGAGTTAGGTTGGAAGAGGAGAGGGAGAAGGGAAGGGGGCAAGAAAGGGAAGAGGAGGAGGAGGGTGGGCAGACCTGGAGGAGGGGGTGGGAAGAGTGGGCTGGCGCGCAGTGGGTGCAGATGCTGGTGCAGCAGTCGAGGCAGAAGATGTTCTTCTCGTTCTTCTTCCGGCTCTCATGGGTCCCGCACCCCACGAAGAAGCTCTCCTCCACCAGCCGGCCCAGCCACCCGGGCAACCCTGTTGCTGCCGCCGCCGCCGCCATCGCGTTCCCCCCTCCTCCATATTCCCGTCTCCCCATCCTCCCTCTCCCTCTCTCCTGTTCTTCTTTTCTGCTCCTCGAAACCAACACACACACACACACCCCACTCTCTCTCTCTCTCTCTCTCTCTGTGTGGATGTCTTCAACCCTGTCCCTCTTTACCCTGTGAATTATATGACCATATAGGAGAACAGTGTCTTACTAGTTTCCTTCTGAGCCTAAGAGAGTGAAGGAGAAAAGGTGGTGGAAGTAGGGAGGGTTAACGAACCTCCTGCATCTATTTATAAGAGGTTGGCAGAAACAGGACAAGAGAGGCAAAGAGAGAGAGAGAGAGGGACAGGAGGAGGAAGAAGAAGAAACCAAGAAACAAAATATGCTGGAGAAATGAAGAGTATATATGTAAATGCAATCAATAACATTAGTATTCATTAACATTTAATGTTGCCTTAATCTTTGTAGAACTCGTGAGTCATATTTCTTCCTCAACAAAGAAGAAAAAGCAGAGAGGTCTAAAAGGCCTTTGCATCACCAATGAGAATGATGAGGTCCTTTGACCACCCCAATCATACAATCCTCTACTGGTTTTGCATCCACAACCAGCCTTGGGTACAACTGTATCGAACTGGAGTTGCCGCATCAATCACTCCATGGCCTCAGGTTCTGAGCTTGATGGATTGCAGTTTCCAGTGCACCCCTTTCCTTTGATCTGTGAACTGCTGTTCCACTTATAAGCACAGAGTCCAAAACAGGGGGGGGGGGGAGTTTGGCTTTGTCTAGCAATTTGGAAAGGAAATGGTTGGGGCAAAAATTGTGAGAACTGATCAAACACCAAATTGAAGCCAGTGTACTGCTCTGGCAAAACCTGGGAGAAAAAGAAGCTCTAACGAATGAATTGGACCCATATCCATGTGATGAAGGCTTCTTTTTGGTCATAGTTTTCCTTTCTTTTCCTTTGTTCATGGTTGATCGGCATTAGTTGATCTGTGAAGAAGCATGCACCATGTTTTTTTCCTTCACGACTCCTGTAGTTAGCAGCTTTAGGAAGATATTGTAGATCTAATTCATCATCATCATCATCATCATCATGCAGAAACAGCTCACTCCGCCTGAAAACATTCACAGCAGTAGGAAAAAGGGGTCAAAATCTCAAAGATGTATGCTTGAAACAAAGATGCAGACAATAAGGTGAATACAAGACTAATTCATGTTCATTGAAGTCTCAAAAGTTCATAAATCGACATTTTAATTCCTACCAAGTTGTCTCCTCCTATCTTTCTCTGTTTGTCTACTGGCAGTCGGACTTCTCATGAACCCTAAATTCCATGAAGAAGAAGTCACGTCTGATGTGAAGTCCTACAGCATCATAATGGGCCTTAACACTGCCATGTCAGGCCCAATCCCAATCATCATATGGGCCCCCATTACACATGGCCACCTCGAGCGTGCCATCAATCAATAATATCATCAATAATAAAGATTATCTCCAAATCAAATCAAGAATATTAAAATAACAATTTTCTTTTTTCTTTTTATTATTGTACTTGAGTTAAAAAAAATTAGATAAGAATATTATAAATAAATTGAGTTATTTCTCTTTTTTTTTTTGAAGGTGTGATTATTTTTACTGTAATATTTAAATTATTATATTTCTTTCATCTGTTTTTTTATTTTTTATTTTCAATAAAAATTATTATCACATCATCGTTTTTTAGTGTATCACTGCACGTAACGTTCGTTGAAGACAAATAAGAAGACTTGACTTTTATTGGAGTAGGCCAACGGGACCATCATATTGCTTTCAATGACAGAGGGGAACGTACGACCGTCAAATACAGCACCCAAAAACCATGCAGGCACAAACATGACGACTAATTGGGTGAAGACACGATGACACAGTCTTTGATCACTCATCAGGACACTCGAAGTCGGATGGCACTTCCTTGCCGCAGTCAGCAAGAACCTCGAGAGCAGGGGAAAGAAGGATCTGTATGTTCAAGGCCTGGGCCTTGATGGTGGCGCACAGACACAGCGCGGCGTCGAGGTCGGAGAGCCCCTCCAGCACCGGGCAGCACTCGTAACTCACGCCCTCGCCGATGATGATGTGCACCAGCCCCCCGAGTAGGTCCACGCACGAGTCGAGCTTAGCGGTGTCGATGGGGCATGTCGGAGCCGTCGGTGATGGAGGGTATGGCGTCGGGGTCGGTGGCGACGGCGTTACGTATGCTGGTGGTGGAGGGCTTGGAGCTGTGTACGTTGGTGGTGGTGGTGGTGGTGAAGGGCTTGGAGTAGTATACGTTGGTGGCGGCGGAGGTGAAGGCTTCGGTAGTGGTGGTGGAGGGCTAGGAGTGGTGTACGTTGGTGGTGGCGGAGGGGAAGGTTTTGGTAGCGGTGGCAGGATTGGCGGTGGAGGGCTAGGAGTGGTGTACGTTGGCGGTGGTGGAGGGGAAGGCTTTGGTAGCGGTGGCAGGATTGGTGGTGGAGGGCTAGGAGTGGTGTACGTTGGCGGTGGCGGAGGGGAAGGCTTTGGTAGCGGTGGCAGGATTGGTGGCGGAGGGCTAGGAGTGGTGTACGTTGGTGGTGGTGGAGGGGAAGGCTTTGGTAGCGGTGGTAGGTTTGGTGGTGGAGGGCTAGGAGTGGTGTACGTTGGTGGTGGTGGAGGTGAAGGCTTTGGTAGCGGTGGCAGGATCGGTGGTGGAGGGCTAGGAGTGGTGTACGTTGGTGGTGGTGGTGCCGGTGTTGGAGGAGGGGGGCTCGGGGTGGTGTACGTAGGCGGCGGAGGGCTAGGCTTCAACCGGCTTGGAGGCGGTGGTGACGGGGTTGGAGTGTAAGCCGGTGGCGGTGGTGGTGGGGATGTGCAGTAGGAGCAGCCAGCGGCAAGTGAAGGAAGGACCAGTGTGGCGAGGTCTACGAACAGTAGCAAGGTAGCCACAGCACACTTCCCCATGGTCTCAGGGAAGAAGAAGAAGAAGAAGATGAGAGGCCTGTGATGCAGTGAGTTGAGGAGCATTGCATTCTGCAGGGTAATATATATTGAAAGAAGCATGAGACTTGCTCATGGATTTCCGTAGCTTATCGATGAGTTGGCAAATGCCCCACTTTGATCGATCAATCTTCACTGTTTCCAATTCACAAACTGATTAAGCACATAATCTTAGTCATCCAACTCCAGTTTTCATCATCTTTCTAGGCAAATTAACTGCAACAGGTTGCATTCATTGACCTCTTCATGAATTAACTTTGCCTCCTTGCTAGATTATGTCTATATCATTGTTATTGGTGGAATGTTTGATGATTTCATAGAATGGATATAACACCTACTGCTGTCTGGCAGAGCTTGGAGCTCAGCTTGCCATGGAGGGCCAGTCTTTTGCAGTGCCTCATTTGGCTTATACAGAAACTGAGGCCGGTGGGAGCTCACTCCGTCCTTGAGTAGTAGAGAAAGTAAATCTCAATGACACCAAACCTTCAGTAATTGATACTTTCCTCTCTCTGTCTCTCTGTCTCTCTGTCTCTCTCTCTCTCTGAGCTTATCCTCATCAGTGCAATAGTTCAGCAGTCTCAAATGTTGGAAGTATTAGACCTAAAAGATAGGACATACATGAAGCTTAGTTCATTAAATCTTGTCATAATCTTCCATTGACATGGGTCAAAGAGAGAGAAAGAGAGAGAGTCAAAATTGGCCATTCGAGGTGTCTCTTTCATGGAAACTTCGGTGCATAATCTCTAGGCTAAAGCCATGCAATGATAGACCTACATGTTTGTTGTTCTTTTAGTTCAAGTTGAATGAAGGATCACAAGGAGTTAAAGAGTGATGAAAGGTTCACATCATTTCAGCCATTGGAATGTAGTGAGTGAGAGGGCTTTCACCTAAAAAGTCTGTAGGTTTACTGGCAGCTGATCCGAAAGGAATTCAAGGGTGGTAGGCCATTAATTGGTACCAAGTTCCTCAGATACTTCGAAAAGATTGGTTCTCATCGTGAGACATGGAGTCTGTCCTCAAGGAAACCAACAAGAAGAAGAGAAATCAATGTGATTCATGACTCGATTGCAAGCTGTAATCAAAGAAAAATAAATCTGCAACGGAGCCATCGTAGAACAATAATGAACATCAACAGAAGCTCCGTCAAAGCTCATCTGCATCGCCTTGTTGACTATGGAGTCGGCCGAACTGTAGCAGAGAGCCAAATCCATCCATTCCATTGCAGAAAATGAGTAGATCATCTGCAGAATTTTGGTTGCATGATATCCAGTCTTTGCAAGTCTCATGAAACAGCAAAGCCTCGAGAGTCTTTACAGTTTTGATATTTGGAGCAGTAATCAATGCTCCTTTAACCTTCTATAAGTAAAATTAAAACTGAGAAAACTTCACCATCAGAACTGAAATCAAAATATCACTGATCAAATATAAATTATATGTTTTTGATGTTATAATCAATAGAATATCTCGAACATCCGAAGTTTACTCTTTTTTTAACTTTTTATAGGACCACTTATTAATCAATAAGATAAAAAAAATAAAAAAAAATCTTCGATATAAAAAAATAATTAAACTTATCTCTTAATATTTTTTAACATAAATAAACTTTTTTTTTATTTTTGTTGACCGATAATTTCAATCAAAATTTAATTAAAATTTTAATATATTATTCTAAATTAATTGAGCCACATAATCTCACTGCATCTCTATCTCTAGTGCAAGTAATATGAACATAAAAGCATAAGCCTCAGAACTTTGCCTGCAAAGACTTGAATTCTAGTGTGGGCACCATATAATGTAGTGATCTGATCCAATAAAAATAGATTCTGCAATGAATACTTTGTTTGAGAATTAGAGGAGTTATCATCCTAACGAGGGTAATAATTGTGATAAGACTCGCGTGACATCAGTCGCCCCGGATGACGTATCACGCCTCTGTTGACTTGATGAGACACCTGGTCAACGTGGACCGGAACACCTACCAAGGCACATTAACGTCATGTTCATGTTCGATCCCTCACGCCACGCCAACGGCAACGTCAGACGCTACCAGAAGTACGGTCCTACTCCCTGCGGGCCAGCACATCAGGCAACGATCATTCTCACTATAAAAACCCTCGCGCTCAGAGGAGGAGGAGGAGGAGACGAAGAAGAAGAAGACACAACTTAGCTAAAGAAACCCTCCGCGACTACCCACTAACTTAATCATCGGAGGGGTCGGGTCGAGCTCCCCGACCCGACCTTTGTACAGGTGCGAAGTCGGAGGTCGTCCACTAAACGCGCAGGCAAGGAGTTCTCTCCTGGTGGAAACGACGACCCCGTCCTGATCGAACCAACACAATCGGTCGCCTCAACAGTCTCAGGAAACGTCCCAGGGAGATCCTCTTTCATCCGGACCCGAACCAAACCGCGACGGCCCCGAAACCACGGCTTGAAGTTGTTTACACCAACACATCCCAAGGAATCCAGATTCTGCTCCATTCAGAACCGTCAGAACTCTGCAACAATTTTGTGCAGGCTTTCTACTTTCGTTTCTCCTTCCCACTTCGTACTCTAATCTGCTTCAGAGCCTCCGTTTAAGCTTCATCTCATATGCCACCACAAGCTCTAACTCCTCTGGCGACACAGAATTCTCTCTGTGGTTAGCTCAAAGATCCCTCACCATTAACTTCTTGATTGGTATCTTATGATACGATTACAAGATTCGAAACTTTGATTCTGTTCTTTCAGTGATTTCATAGATATTTTATTCAAGTCCTGCGTAGGAGAACCACTTGAGTGTGGTAGAGAGTCTGACAGATATGTCGACTACGTTATGCTCACCAAAGAAAGGCAACGAATACAACATGGCGAAGACTGGTTTTGATGCAGAAAGCATCATCACAGGACACGACGATGACAAGCTTTGATCAAGGATCAGGGCATTGGTAGTCCGACGGCACGTGCTTGCCGCAGTCCACCAGCACCTCAAGCGCGATGGGAAGAAGGATGCTTATGCCCAAGGCCTTGGCCTTGATGGTGGTGCAGAGACACAGCGCGGCGTCGAGGTCGGCGAGGCCTTCGAGCACCGGGCAGCACTGGTACGTCACGTCCCCGCCGATGATGACGTGCACGAGCCCGCCGAGCAGGTCCACGCACGCGTCGAGCTTCAGGGTGTCGATGGGGCACGTCGGCGCCTTGGGCGGAGGGGGGCATGGCACCGAGCTCGGCGGCGGCGGAGAGCTCGGAGTCGGGTACGTTGGCGGCGGCGGAGAGCTTGGAGTCGGGTACGTTGGCGGTGGTGGCGGAGGGCTCGGTGATTTCTTAGGTGGCGGTGGCGGGGTCGGGGTTTTCTTTGGAGGCGGCGGCGGGCATGGTGTTGTGGCTGGTGGAGGTGGTGGTGGGGTTTTCTTAGGAGGAGGAGGAGGAGGAGGGGTTGGAGTTGGACAGTAGGGACAGGCAAGAGATGGAAGGATCGACGAAGCCAAGTAAACACACAGCACGAAGACAGCCACCGTCTCCTTCGCCATGGTTCGGAGGAGGGCGAGAGTCTGTCTGGTACCGCACTGAGGAGGTGTGTGTTAAGGTGGGTTTATATAGGGATGTACAAGTCAATGTCATCTCGGCTTCTTCTTCTCCATCTTCCCTTGACTCCAGCTTCCGAGTCATGGATTCTTGTCCTCACTTCAACAAATCACATGGAAGGTCATCATCCACATGCTACTCGATTTACTAGCTCATGCTGACTTCAGTGGTGCAGGTCGATCGATCGTCGTTTGTGCCGACACCGATCTTTCTGCAGCTTCATCGCTATCCGTTTTCTTCGTCTTTTGGCTCTTCCCTCGAGCAAAGCTCCTCCTAAGCAGCCTCAACAGGCACAGCTTTTCTGAGATCACACAAAACGCTCTGAAATGAAGATTGAGGATATAGCGGAGCTTGAAGCTGAAAATGATTTCGAGTGATAATGGTTGAAAGGATCTCGAGATCTTTTTTTCTCGGAGGTGCAATAGGTTCTCTGGACTTATGCTAACTCGCATTGATTTCTGTCACTTCAGGCTTTGGAATGTAGTGAGGGGATCTGTGCCCAGTATTCAATCTTTAGCTGGACTCCATTAGCTCAATTCATGTACTTTGATCTGTATTCTGCTACAAGAAGGAAATCCTGCAATTGATGTTGACTTCAACAACACGGAAAGCATGATTCAGGGAGTAAATCATGCCACTTCTGAATGATGTTCCTGGTGGCACAGAACTAAGAAGATATGAAGCCAAATCATAGCTGGCCTATTAATAGTTTCAGATATTTTACGCAGGAATAGCTGACTCTGAGGAAGTTCTTCAGTTCATATGATCCATGTTCTTCCTGACTCGCCAGCTTGCTTATCTGTGTCTTCAAAGATCCACCAGCTGATCCTACTATCAAAGAAAAGATTCACAAGTTGCATTATAAATGATCAGGCCATCATGGCACATCCACTTGCCAAACATTTAGTGATTATATGTTGTTCTGCATGAGCTAGAAACAGAGTTCATTGACAACAAACTTTGGATCAGCAATTGCCATCTATCTGCATGAGGAAGATGGGTTTGAAGAGCTTAACCTTAACCTGGCTGGTATAAAGAGAATTAAGTTTCATCCGAAATGCTACAACTTAGATTGAGACACAAGCAAAAGAAAAGAAACGCTGAGCTTTTCAGTTTCTCTCACACGAAGAAAGAACATATGCCAAAACTAAATGAGAAGAAAGGGATTCCAAAGGCAACCCCATGAGCATTACCAGTGTCCATCTTCTTTCTCATCATTATGTTTGTGGCAATTAATGATTAAAGAGAAATCAGAAGCCCCCCAAAAATGAAAGAAATAAAGGTATTTGTCTCACTTTAGATCAAATCTCCTGAACCTTGATCATCCATCTTTGCATGGCTGGCATCTGGAGCTGTTCCATCTCTCTTTATAAACAAGCAACGGAAGCAGGATGTTGAGGATCAAAGCCTGCACTGATGGAGCTAAGAAGACTCAACCTGGGACTGCTCTCCCTTCTGCTCTACGTGACCTGCTGCTTCTGCGATCGATGTGGTAAGATTGATGTGCTGTAGACTTCCCCTCCTTTCCCTTGTGTTGCATGCAGCTGCAACTCCTTACAGCTTCTCCCTCTCTTCTTCCTTTCACTGCAGAGGCAAGAGGATCAGAGCAGTTGGACATGGCTTCTTCACATTCCGATCCCTCTTCACTCCCCTCATACTGTGTCTATCCTCCATTCACTCCGTCGCCACCTTCTACAACACCAATCCGATCACCGCCTGCACCGCCACCGTCATCGATCTACAATCCTCCACCGGTGGTCGTGCCCGGCCCGCCATTCTACGTGCCAAGCCCGCCATTCTACGTGCCAGGCCCGCCACTGTTCCTGCCTCCGGTAGTCTACCCGCCGCCACGAGCGCCGCCGCCTCCGGGGGCAGGGGGAACGCTGCCGGGGCTGTGGTGCGTCGCGAAGCCGACGGTGCCGGACCCGATCATCCAGGAGGCCATGGACTACGCTTGCAACTCCGGCGCGGACTGCGACTCCATCCAGCCCGACGGGTTGTGCTTCCAGCCCGACACGCTGCTGGCTCACGCATCCTATGCCTTTAACAGCTACTGGCAGAGGACCAAGGTCGCCGGCGGCACGTGCGACTTCGGCGGCACCGCCATGCTGATCACCGTCGACCCAAGTGAGTCCATGACTGAACCGATCCTCTTTAAACCTCGTGTCGATGAAGATGTCAAATCAGAGCTAATTGTGTGTCCATTGCGTTGCAGGCTACGATGGCTGTCATTTCAACTTGATGTGAAGCAAGAGATCCGTGCATTCTCCATGGTTTTCCCCCGTTAAGAGTAGAGCAGTTGTTGCAGGAAGGTCATCGGTGGACGCCATGTTTGCCGTGAAGTTTTGGCCGAGCAGTCACAGAGATGAACTGTGGTCTTTTGAAGACAGATGTGATTAATGAGAGCGGCTGGTTGGACTGATGGTGGCTAATTTATGACATCATATTTGTTCTTTTAATTGCTTTTTTTTAGTTTCTAGACTATTGTCCACGAGCATTACGTTCAACTTAGACGCGACATAAGTGACGACAAGTGGACCTCCGTAGCGGATGTGCGCCACGCGATCCGGTCGTGTATTTGGCGGTAACGCGAAGCGAGAGTCGATCGGGAAGTTGCACGCGGCGAGCCGAGCTGAGTGGGCCGCACCGAACCGGACCGTGTTGTCCCACATGAGGTCCGCCCCGTTCCAAAATGTATGTACGTGTCACGTGCCCATTGGCTTCATTAAACTGTCCGACTTCGGCCGGCACTAGTCCAATTCAAAGCACCCCAAAATCTTAATTCACGAAACAAAGGAACAAACGAACCGTATCTTTACACGTGTAAGTCCTTCCCTTCATGATATATATATATATATATATATATATATATATATATATATATATATATATATATATATATATATATATATATATATATATATCACGCTAATAGCTACTTAATCCTTGTCCGATATCTAAATCCAGAGAGAGAGAGAGAGAGAGAGAGGGAGGACAAAACAAGCGTCGGCTTCCGCTGGTATTTCGCAGCGGAAAGCTCAACAAAACCACATTGGTTTCGAAGAAGGAAACCGAACGATCACAGTAGTAATCCGCGGTAAGTCTCCGACTAATGGAGCTGCGTCGCCATTGGTTTCCGGGGGACCTCATTTTGCCTCTTGCTTCTTCATTGACCGCTTAAGCTCGCAGGTTTTGTCGCTTCTTTAAAGTTTCTCTCGGCTCGATTCCGTTTGAATTGGAGCAATTGGATGTTTTTGGATCTTATTTCTCTGTTCTCGTGGCGGTGGAGGGTTAAAGATTGGATTTTGGCTGCTGCTTTTTGGTTTCTGATTTCACGGCTGTGAGGTGTTCCTTTTTTCTTCTTTGTTTTGTTATAATGTTGCCTTCATCTCATTTTTGGATCTGATTTCAGTATCTGTGGAACTTCCATCACCTCTTGTTTCTTCTTTAACAGCTTCCTTTCACATTTTTCTCGTCTTAATCTTGAGCAAGTAGATATAATTTTGGATCTTGTTATTCTGTTCTTGACCCACTGGACGGTTCAAGATTGGATCTTGGAGTTGAACTCGGCAGTTGATTTTGGGATTTTATCTGGCTTTCTGATTTCACTGCTGTGAGGTGTTATATTGTCTTTTTTTTTGTTCTTTGTATTGTCACAACAAAAATTGTGGCCTTCAGCTCATCAACCGGATCTGATTTCATTCTTTGAAGCATCTATATTTTCTTAGATGGGCTACCCGTATGCTATTTATCTTTCTTATGTGATTCTGGATCGTGGCAAGGGAATCGTGTTCGATGCCTCATGTGATTCTCCTTTTTCTTTTGCAGGATATATGGCCCGGCCTCGATTTGCTATGATATGGTATGCAATTTTGTTGTTGTTATAGAGAACAGGAGATGAGGATTTAGGTGCACTGTAGCTGTTTCATATTGGAGAACCAGGATTTCACTGCTTAAACTTAGGAGTCAAACCCATGACCAAAAATATGTAGATGATGTATCAAACTCTCAACCTTTTACTAAGTGGGATTGGTGCTATTGTGATGAGCCCTCCCTCACAATAAATTAATATAATATCATAGTGGATCAATGACCCACATATCAGATATTAAACTGAGAAGAATAGACACTTCAACTGTTAGTTGAATGTGCTAATTAGTTTAGCTAATAAAGACTTTGTAGATTATCACAAGGTTCTGGATTCGAATCTTGCCTTCATAACTTACCCTTTGCAAAAAAAGAAGAAGGCTTTCTTAGTTTCTGATTTAGCTCCTGTTTATTGGTACTAGAGTTTTGGATTTGGTCTCTGATAAGCGTAACCATGGAGCCACGATTCCTTTGCATGAAAAATATCTTGTGATCTTTTCTTTTTATTTTTGTGGTTATATACGATCAATGGTATATTTTTGGTGTCATTGTTTGCATTTTTTCTTGATTTCCGGTTGGTAAGATACTACTTTGATTCACTTTTTTGTTTTTGGCTCCAAACGACAGCATGGATGGTTTCTGTAATTTGGATTTTATTCCATTGTATCTACTTATGTTATGTGGTCATTTCATGTTATTAACTGAGTCTCAGAAGTGAAGTCTTGTCGTTGATTTCATTTCCTGCTTCTGTGTCTGTTTTGATCTGTTAACCGATAGTGAATCAGTATTTTTCTTCTGCATCATATAGATTTTTCTGATGTAATGAAGTTGACCACTGGAGTTGGTATTTCGATATAGTTTCACATATCCTTTTGTAGATTCGTTTTGATTTAATTCCACCATATATCATCCATCTTATATGTTCATCTCCATCACTAATTTAAATATGATAATAATATCCATTTCTTTTGCAATATTTTAGGTTCATCCGGTGTGTTGGTGAAGTAATAGAAATAGATTTGCAACTTCGAGTTACAGCTTGTTATTAGATGATTACATATGTGATGCCACATATCTGTGTATCAAGAAAAAGATGAGAAATGAAAAAAAAAAAATAGTGATGGCCACCGACCACCAGGTGGTGTTTTGAATTTTGAGGCTACTTGTATGTTGGCTTGGCAGAGGAGGCGGAAGAAGAAGAAGAGCTATGGAGGAGGGCAGCACTGTGCTAGAGAAACAAACGCCCTAAACCAGTTAGTTTAGTTCAGTTTTGCAGGATTAACAATAGATTGACATGAAATAGTTCAAGAGAAAAGGGAATAAAGAAAAAGGTTCATATTGGGTTGAAGTACCATAATCCATATCATAGTGAATAATTTGTATAGTGTGATTATTAATTTGAGCCTTTGTGAGATTGATACAAACAAAGTACAGAATGGCATATTTGCTGATAATTAAGTTACTACCCTGCAACCTCCAAGCAACCAAAGAATAAACAAGTAATTCCTATAACATGTTTCCTTATTGAACAAAAAAGTGGTGATACAGTGGTGTAAGCCTTATTATCCTCCCTTATGATACAGATTAGTTGTTCTCCAAATTGTGATCATCTTAGGAAAGTGCTTTAAAACTCTATTTTATGATTCTTACGGCAGCAACTTTAGTTATGTTCATTTTAAGGTTCAGCTCATTGCTGACAATATGCATGGCTTTTGCTTCAAGCAACAAGAACTAACATATTGTTTTTGTATTTGCATCCTAGTTCTTCTAATAAATAAATATCAAATGTTGAATTGTAAACACATTTGTACTACACGTGACATGTTTAATCGGTTCTGTATGCAGAGACAATTTGGCACTATAATTGAAGTTGTAGGACTTCATTAAGTTACTTATGAAAAGAAGTGAGGTATCAAGTTGAAGAATCAGTAACCATGTCTATCTTGTCGAAGTTGCGTTGTATCACCGTGGACGTCACGGGTACTCTAATAGCTTACAAGGGAGAACTCGGGGATTACTACTGCATGGCAGCTAAAGCAGTAGGATTGCCTTGTCCGGATTACAAACGCATGCATGAAGGCTTCAAGGCTGCATACACAGATATGGTGAAGGAGTATCCATGCTTTGGACATGCAGCAAAAATGCCAAATATCGACTGGTGGAGAGCATGTGTGAAGGACTCCTTCATCAGGGTAAACAAATCACCTGGGTTTGATGGCAGACCGAGGTTTCCTACCATATTTATTATGAAATGTCGAATAGAGTTTTTCTGTTAAATTCTGTTGCATCTTTTACCCTTTAAACGTCAAGAATTAGTATATGATGGAAGATTAGGGACAAGCAAGTGACCGTTACTTGGCAACTATCCAATAGAAGATCCAAATTTTATGCCTCCAATGAGCTTTTCTATCTTAGCTCTAAAAATAGATGACCTTATGAACTGGCCATGTTACAACCTGTACACGATGACCAAAAGTGTTCATGAATAGGTAGGCTTCTCCGAGTGACCGCTGATCATGAGCACCATCACCATTTTCCAAAGCATGAAAATATTCAGATTGAGATTAATTTGTGTGCTCAGCTGTTTAAATAGGCTGTTACATGTTTTCAAGTTAGACGTTGCAGAACCTTTATAATTATAGGCTTACAGCTAATAGCTTGCTTTCTTATGATGTTACCCTTCAGGCAGGCTATGAATATGATGCGGAGACATTTGAGAAGGTGTTCAGGCGCATATATTCGTCTTTCGGGTCTTCTGCGCCCTACATCGTATTTCCAGACTCTCAACCTTTCCTCAGATGGGCACGTCAGAAGGGCTTGATGGTTGGAATCGTCAGCAATGCGGAATACCGGTACCAAGATGTCATTCTTCCTGCCCTGGGAATCAATCGGGTGCTGACCGTGATTTCCTTGCATGCTCTCACAGTACATCCATTGTTTCCATGGTACCAACATTTGAATTAGTGTGTGATGGTTGCTACCAACTTTACAGAGCTTAATGGTTCAAAAAGATCCATGTAGCCTAAAGGAAATAGTTAGGGCTTTACGACTTTGTTTATCATTGTTGTTGATGTTTGTTACCAATGAAGTTTGTGTTTCGCAGGGATCAGAATGGGACTTTGGCGTATTCTCAGGTGTAGAGGGCGTCGAAAAACCTGACCCAAGGATCTACGAGATCGCACTGGAGAAGGCAGGAAACATTGCAGCAGAAGAAGCAGTGCACATCGGGGACAGCATGCGCAAGGACTACCTCCCAGCCAGCAGTGTGGGCATGCAAGCCTTGATATTGGACAGGTTCAAGACATCGGATGCGGAGAACTGGAGAAAGTCTGGCGCCGTCGTGCTTCCTGATCTTGTTGCCACCCAGGAATGGCTCACCAAGGAAGAAAATGTCACGGCCATGCTTGCCTAGAACCATTTACCACCGAAGAAATAAAGGACGGTCATCTAGCAAAGAACACTTTCTTTTTTTTGTTTCTTTACCTGATTTCATGTTTCTTCCTTTGGGACATGAATCATTTAATATGTTTCTTTCTTCTGTCGTAAGCTGGCTGATATGGTTTAATCCGCCGTCAGCAGCCGGTAATGACCCACTGCTTGAGAACTTATAGTTTATGTTTCATTTGGTTGTGAACACAGCACAACAGGTTGGAAATGCATGAGGTTGGTACTGCCCTGTGGACATGCATGATGGGTTGTCCTCAACAAGGAGGGTAGCTACAGACTCAATGGGTTGCTACTTCTTGTGTGATGTTGGTTCATATCAGCCTGTTTTGCCAACTCTGACAGCATTTGCATTTGAGGTTCATAGATAGACCTGATTAAAAGGGGAAAGATGCAGTATCTGTGTTTCAGGGTTGTGATAACATTTGCAACATGTAAGAGTAATTTTTCCAGGAAAGAGTAGGATATTTGTTATGTCATGATTTAACAAGATAAGTTGACCTTTTTCTCCACAATCACAATGTATGCTTATTTGTTTGAAAGGAGAACTCAGAAATAAGATACAGAAGGCTCTGAAAGCCAAATTGCTACATAAATTGCCATAATGACAAGCATTTTAGTGCAGTCTTTAATTTTACCTTCTTTTCTGATCTATCCATACACTACAGAGTAGATACATATTTAGATAGGTATTGTTATAGAAGTTCTTCAGCATCATAACATCATCTCAATTACCTCGAATTGAAGTTCTTGGATGATTAGATTGGTGCATCAGCAGAAGAAGAAAACTTCTGTTGAACAAAAACTGGATCCCCAACCGCGACAGCTTTGGCCCTGCCTGTTGCTGAGAGTGAATATTTGCAGACCAAATTCTGTCCAAAGAAAACCTGCATTTTTCATTTTCATAGAGCATAAAGTTAAGCACTGTCACATAGTTAAGCATTATGGCATAGAAAAGTGAAATTAATATGGATGTTCCTGTTTAGTGAGAATATAGTCATGCAAGTATTGATGGTCAGACATATATGTGGAATAGCTACTTAGAAAAAAGTCAAAGTCAAAGAGATTTTACCTTCCCCTGCTTTTTCTTTAAATGCAAAGCATGATCTGATCGAAACTTCATTAGAGTTTGTGTTGGCTCATCCCCGGCAGTTCCATTATTTTGGTCGATAGTTGGTACCTGAAGAAAATGGCAAGCAACTCAAATAGAATGTAGAGATTAGCTTATCTATATTCATACCTACAAAAATCTTAAGAAATAAATGAAAAGATCCATAAAAATTCTAAATTAGCCTGGCCATGGTGGTTAAGGTAGGAATAGATCTAGTAGACTGTCCGGCTAATCTAAGCCTGAATTTGGCAACTGGCTTGCTTCCTAAGCACAAATGGCTACTCTCAAAGTAATGTCCAACTGGGCTTGTTCAGTGATGATAATATCTTGCATGTTTTTTATAATGCAACTTCACTACATAGTTCTGCATGCAGTTCTAATATTTCAATATTTGGCCTAAAGGAGGTTACTGATTTAGGCAGAGGCAAAGAATTGTAAACCTTTATAGCTAATTTTCAATGGTTATTGTGGAAGTGTAAGAATGAATTCTTATATGCACTTGTCAAGCTAGCCTTATTTTTCTATTATTACAAGGCCATTCCATGCTCTTGAAGAACATTGGGTTCAATTGGGTTAAATTGACATAAAGAAGCTGGCCTTTAGACTGGGTTAAACTCAATGCTGATGAATTGCTTGGGAAAGGTGAGAGCAGGATGGGAATTGGTTTTTGTTTTATGCCATTTTAATGGTAGGTTTTGTTTGAGGTTAAAAAAAAAATGCAGAAATGCTTTTAAAGTTTTTTTCCAATTACTGAAAGCCTACAGATGTAACATTCGTATGCACATTATGATAAATAAAATCCAAAATAAACAACAATAATATCTGACTCTCATAATATTACAGAGTGGAAAGAGAAGACATGTTACCTTACAACGTGAGCATAATTTGACACCATAAAATGTCAACTCGTTTATTTTTATTTCTTTCCACAGGTCCTCTGAAAATGGATTACATCCATCGACAAGGATACTGAAAAACAAAATTGTTAACTCATAAGTGCCTGAAGAATGATTTCACTGGCAATGAACCTATCATAGTAAAGCACACCAACAATGCAAAATTACAGTGTATTAAAACGATATGACTTCCAACTGCATTCAAGATTTGAAAAAGAATGAATTGTCTATATATTGCCCTCTTACTTTGCTCTGAAGCGATTAATTGGTAATGGTTCTTCCAGAAGCTCATTCAAAGCATTCAATGATCCCTGCACATGTTATCTTAGAAAAGAAAACTGAGTTCTGCCTTAGTAGAGTATAAGCATTTGGAATCTTGCAGTTCCACTTAGGATGTAGCTAACCTGGGATGCCAATAAGAATGGAAACCCATCAGAGAACACGGTTCTATATCCCTGAGCATAGTTGGGATCCACTGCTCTAATTTCTGATGCTGAAACATCAATATTATAGTGAAAAATTTTTATCAGCACCTTCATATACTGATGCGTTAGACATGACAGGAAAAGTTCACAGGTACAGTGTCAAAATGACAAAAGGAGGACACTAAAATGGAATAACTTTGAAATAAAAAAATGGTTTTATTTAATTATTTATAAATAGAACTCAGCATTCATGACTTTTTCCAGATAATCTTCTATACTACTACAACAACAACAAAGCCCTAAGTCTCAACTTTTTTCAGATAATCTTCTATACTAGCTTCAGAAAATGATCCAAGGCATAAACTATTAAATCAAAATGTCATACTTAATATGAAAAAGGATAAGGTAGATGTATAGTAAAAGAAACCACATAGATGACAATATAGGTTTCATCAGGTGAAATGTAGTCAAAGCACTGAACTTGCAACAGAATATCTTCTACATAATTAAGACAATACAGGTAAAATACATTTTGAGTAAATTTAGGATGGTTAGGGAATCAACAAAAATAAACTGGTGTTATTGACCAAGTAAATAAGATACAAACAGACACTACAAAAAGTGCAATATTACTTACTATACCATATCAGTTAAAAAACTAAAAAACTCTCCCTAGCATCATATTATCAGACTGAAGAACATTAGCATTGAAAGAAATACAAAGATCACCAAAAGATAATTACCAGTATTGAAACGCACTAGACGACTTGGTTTTTCGAGATACTTCGTAAACCACTCAGATGCTTCATTGCCTTCATCAAATGCCGAACCAGACCATTCCCAGACAGAGATGTCATTAATTACATCACACACTCTACTCAGAGGAATCTTTAGTGTCTCCATTTCAGGAGCCTTTATAACTGTAGAAAATGCAGAGAATATGAAATTCACAGAGAAAATATGGACAATAACATTTACTAAGTATAGTTGTTTTATGAATATGGAACATGGAATCATATTAGGTGAAATTAATAGAATAATATTATTGAAAACCTAAAACCAACATTGTTGCTGAGTACACTGATATTTACTGATAATTTTTTGGCAAAACATTTATGGGTAGTTATGATGAAAGATTGGAATATAATTGAAATGGGAATACTGTGAAGTGACTCGATGTTCAGTCTCTCCCACCAGACAATGGATCAAAAGAAACAAACTCTAAGTGATAAAGATCAACATTGCTCGCAAAAAACAAAACTGAAAACCAAGGCTTCCTTCCACATGAACTTTTACTTCCACTTAGCTGTGTAAAGGAAGGATATTCAAATATTTTTGTAGTTACAAGTAACTTTTCTTTTGTTTTCCTCACTCTCTTGTCATACATAACTGTTCAAAGTTCAAACTACTAATGACTTCTTTTCCTTTATTTTCCTTTTCTTCCCAAACATTTTTTTAGTAAGTACTAGTTTTAGTTTAATCGAAGAGGACAGATAACGATATTTTGAATTTGTTATTAATTTTTTTCCTATTTTTGACCCACCATCATTTTTAGTTCTCTTCCCCTCTTAAAACCTTGTAACTTGAATTGATTTAACTTTCCATATTATTGCACATATAATGTAGACTTCCAAGTGTTTGATCTAAAGCTTCATCAACATCTTTCCTCTCTACCAGTCAGAAATGTTCCTACCTCATCATGAGTGCAATTATTGTTATCCTTTCTTTTCACATAAACCTAGCATCCACATCAATGTCCTTGTCTATATCATACTAAAATTTGGAACATGTTTGCATATAAACTTTCCAACACTGATTAAGAAGATATAGCTGATCTCAGTCTTCTTTTTTTTTCTAATCTATATAAGACTAATTTTGGAATATGTATATTCTTATCCTTCCAACACTCTGATCCATATATATGTTAGGTCATATAGCTACCTTATTATATATTATCCTTCCAAACGGAAGGATAGTTGACAATTGTAGAATACTTAAAACACAACTTTCCACATTAATAAGATTCATGTCCTGTTTCAATCATTCCCTTCGAAGAAAAGATCCAATGTACCCAAGACATTTCTTCTATTTCTGTTGCCAAAAGGTAGGTCAATTTGTTAAAGAATCTTTTCTGCACAGTTCTTATCCAGTAAATCTCGTAATATGTTTACTATATCTAACAGAAACCTAAGCTAAATATATAAAAATTTACTTTAAGAATCACGGTGTATTGGCATTGCCAAGCAGGTGAACCGAAATGCATAATTATCTCTTAAGAAAATGGTAGATGATCAACTAAAAGCAAATCATCATAATTCCTAAATCGTGCTGATAAAAATTGGCTTGCAATATTCTTATAACTTGAAATGATTGATTTATAATGATCTTATGATGATTATCCTTTAGCAAATGATTTACACACCCATATATGAGGTATCATTTGGCTCCCAATCTTCCCTGAAGGCATCCATCGGCAGCCCTACCTCAACCAAAGCAAGCTTTGGTTCAACTCTTTGAGTGTATGCCCTTCCATTTGAGTTCACAACCAACCACTGCCGATCCCATCGAAGTCCTACAGATAAATGAAAACAGTAGGTTGAGACAAGCGACTAGAAATGCAACTATATCTCCAACATAGTGCTCCAAATGGATGACGAGAATGACCTAAGAGTATCAGAAATCATCCTTATAAAAAGCTATCAATAGACCAAATGCAGTAGCCATATTTAATGAGATAAATATCTAATAAAATAAGTATACTTGTAGTGAACTCAACATCAATAACTAAAAATAAATGTGTTGGTCAAGAATGTCAATTCAAGAAGTCCTCAGCAATTTATGAGGATGTGGGGTGAACTCTCAAGGCTAACATCAATTCTCCGAGAAGGAAACGGGCAATTGGAAGGGAAATCTGGTTAGTGTACCCGTGGAGGTGACGCAAGCTCGAGGAACAGAGATGCCACGGCAGGACTTGATCGGGTAGACGTAGATTGAGGCGACGGTGGCCGCCGACTCCCGCGAGCCAAAAATGGAGGCAAGAATCGAGGACGCCTTCTCCATCCCCTATTCCCGGATCTTCTCCGCAAACACCAGCTTCGAGCGCTTCGTTTGCTTGCCCAACGTCTTACATAGGCGGAGGCGGCTTCGATGCAGACCGGACCGGAGACATTATATATATATATATATATATATATATATCCTGCTTTAAGATCCGAGTAAGAAGAGGAACGGACGGACGTCGTGAATCGAAACGAAGATAATGATCGCCAAGTCAGTCAACCAAGTTGGCGTGCTTAATGTGATAGTTGACGCCATGTGGGCAGTGGCAGCTGAATGAGGACAGACACAAAGATGACGTGTGAGGAGACGATTCGTCTGATCTCCGGCAAAGATCGTGATCATCGAAACCTGGTCGAGTCAGTGCACGTGGCAATACTGTGAAAACAAAGAGTGTCATTTTATAACGTATACATTTTTTCCTCAAAATTAGTGAACTTACCTGATTCAATAGATGCAATTATACATATTCGATGCATCACAAACATGATATGCATATAATTGGAGAATGTATTAAGATGATTCTATTCTTTAGCATCAATCTTGAAATCAATGGTAATCCGCACCGTTTTAGGGATCACAAGATAGAGGTGTTGTTCTTGTAACATTGCTAGTATTAGCCTAATCATCAACATCTTTTTTTTGGGTAAAGGTATGAAAGAACACAAGGCATGTAAGTACTGGAAATCTCAGAATACTGACATGCAAAAGACAAATCAAAATTTTGTGCCTATCCATTGTACATGCTGATTAGACTCGTAGACTTGCTCAAATTTAACGCATCAGGTCAACAATAAGATGCCAAAATATTTAAAATACATTAGACAGTGATGATGACCAGCTGCCATCATCCCCTCAAGTGGTCTCGTAGTGCAGCAATCAAATTACATGTCTAAAACACAAACTGATAACAAAGTAGGCATCATGAAGTTAGAAGCCACCAAAGAAATCTCTCCGCTAATGGAAGCAGTCACGACCCAAATTTCATTCGACAGTATATTTAAAATTACAAGGGAGAGGGGCACTGCGTAGATACCCAAAGGCATCAAAATGGAATGACTGTTTCAATCAAAATCAGAGTGTTGTCAACTTGGAAATGAGAAAAACTAGCACACCCTGATACAGATGCACTCTGCAAGCAGACCGACTAGTTTCTAGGCAACTTACCATGTTCTCAGTGTAGGATGAACCTAATCCACCAACTCATATGCCTGAATAAATATCTGGTAGTCAACAAAATGTAGTTCAAATGTCTCGATTTGTTACAGAATAATGCTTAGAATACAGATATGACAAGAACAAGTGATTATTACCAAAGCTCCACAGAAGACTTTTTTTGCATCAGCTAAATGTTTTGCTGGCAAGAAAAACAAAAACTGTCGAATTAGAAGACTTGTCTGTACCGACTAGTGGATCAGTCCAAATGGAAAAATATGTCTTGACAACTATTATTATAGAAAGGTGGTCTGAATCTGCCACTAGAATATACCAGTTCCAATGTTATGCAAGAATAAAGCACATATATTTGGGTCAACAGAAAATACTGACTTAAAATTCTATTTATGTTTAACAATTTGAAAATATATGCCTGCGAGAAATATTACTGAACCATTTCAACATAAACCAAAGAGCCAACTTAATTGTGTTTCTTGTGGAGATTTAAGTTTTTCTATTAAGCTCAGGTGACCATGTTTTTTTAAATCCGATCATCTCAACACCTAATACTCTATGGTGTCATAAACATCAATATAGGATTTCCAGCCTTTATTCAGATAAACAGATGATTAAGAATATACAAGCAGTTCTACATTCAGGTGAACCACAGACTCCAAGCGGTACCGGGCGGACCTTCATGATTTTTTCTTTTTAGCAATCCTACACCTCAAGAAAGCTAAAGTAATACATAATTTACCAATGTCCCTGAAGGATTCTTAAGCAAGTAACTAGCTTACCTGATATGACATGCAAATGCAAAAGTTCCACAAAGAAAAAAAAAAGAATCCCACCTTACCACCATTTTTCCTTTCATCTTATCCTTTTTAGAAGACTACTGTTGATTTTTCTGCTTGGACATTTTCATATTCTTCCTTCAAGGTTTAAACTTTTAGTTTCTCTCATATAAACTCTTTCAGAGATTTATGTGTATTTTAAAATTTGCAGGAAAAGTTGCAATTTTATGATTCTAAAGGCATATCTATGCTAATACCCAGTGTCAACACATGTCCAATAGGCTACAACCTCCAAAAGTTTCCATCTTAGCTTAGAAAAACTATGGTTGCCTCTCCTTGAATTACACATATCCGACACCACTCGCTCTGCTCCTCTTTTACCTCTAGAAAAGACACAAAAACCAGACCACCCACTAAGCCTATGAAGTCAGATTCCCATTAAACAAAGACCTGTAGATGACATGAGGTTTTAAGCCATCAACAGAAGATTATAATTTCCAAGTGATGATCCATGAATTGGCTTCACTACCCCAAGGGTAAATAAACCATCCCGATTGCCTAAACCATCCCAACTACATAAAACAACATGGAAAATCAAATATCCAAGAACTTATCCTTAACAAAACATAATTCATAGCCGCTTAAAGCCTCATTATTCATCAACAATCCTAACCAAAACCAGTATTAAGGAGAACATGCATATATATAAAAAAAATATTGTAGCTGATACCTTCATTCAGGATATAAATCCTTGCCTTCCATCTTCTGGGACTATTATTTTCACATTCAAGTGAAATTATAGTATCACATTTCTGTTGCTAGTTTTGTTAAATGGTTTCCCACATCCTCTCCTAAAATTTCAACTTACTCTCTTTGATCTACTGTCTCAAGCTGTTAAAAGAAATATCAAGTTTGGAAACAAAGCATCGACACATTGCAAGACAAATTAAAATCATCAGCCTAATCATTGATTCTCTCTAACACTAATTGTTATGATCCGACCTCCATAGAATAATTATCCTATTAACTTAATGACTTCAAACCCCTAGCTCAAAATGCTTAAGCCCAAATTATTTGCATTAAACTCATCTAATTTAATAAATCAAATCAACTCTCCTCACACATCTGATGTGTGACTGAATTGGTGTATCTTACAATCTCCCTTACTTAGACTTAACATCCTCGTTAAGACCCAAACGCAACACAACCAAAAATAAACTTTAGTATAATACATGTGAGATCCAGTTGACTCTCTCACCATATCAAATATCAAGTCCACTCTGATATCATTTGCCATGATCTGACCCAAAAGGATAACTACAATATCATTCATTTAAGTCACTTACTCAGAAGAATGCTTAAGCTCAAGTAAATCATATTAAAACGCATCATACACTTATAAACCAAGTCAAATATCCTCAGTCCTCATACATCCAAAGTGAGACAAAAGTGGGATATCACAATCACTATACGGAGAAATTTAATTGTAGGTTATGTAAAGTACAAAACAATATACAGTACAAACCAAAAATAATAATAATTTTGAACAGACCAAAGATCCTAAAAGCAGTCAACAAAATATCTAAAGAAAAGCAAAGGTGCGATCCATCATATCTAGTTCAGCTAAACATTTCACAATATTCCACCATGCTCCAATAAATCTATAGGTCCCTCCTCACCACTTCATCCCGTTTCCTTTTCGCACCTAGCGAAGAGAAGTCTTATTTTGGTACTCCAAAAAACAGAGATACCAAAACTTGTGAAACAACACGTAGACTTCCAATGCCGCACTTCCATAACCTAATGGAAATATGCTCTCTGTAGACGTTATCTGGTGCACCATGTTAGCAGGAACGAAGAGCATAATTATTTTCTAGAATATTATATACATCGACAGACAAAATAGAAGACACTGCAACTGCAGTACACCATCGATCAATTCCTTCCCTAGGTTAACCCAACCGCACTCACCAAGGTCAACAGTGCAGTACACACAAATCACCGTGCCCTAATCTCCTAATTCAACCGGTCTCCTAGAACCCCCAAATCGATTCTCGTCTTTGCTTTCAACTAACTCCACGCATCCACCGCCGCATTAGAACAATCAGATTCCACGAATCAAAGAACAAACAAACAAGAGAAAGAGAGACGCACACGCTTTCGCCACTCGGGGCGTCGTCACTCTCTCTCTCTCTCTCTCTCTCTCTAAGAATCTCGCGGAAGGGGCTTCGAGTCGACGAACGTGCCCAGACCATGGCAACGGGTCCGGCTTACGTCGGTCGATCTCGATCCGGTTGGATCAAACCGGACCAAATCAAGCTCGGGCTAAATCGGATCTAATGTAGCTGCCGTACATTAAGCCCGGCCCAAAGTGCGTGTCGACCCGAATCCGACCCGCATAAGTTGATAACCCTCTCACTCTCGAAATCTAATGTAATATTTGCATGTAAATGTAATTACATACACATCGAAATATGGCCATATTAGTGCACATAAGTCAACCAAAAAACTCCAATACTTAGAAACACACAGGAAAATGAATTAAACTATAGATAGTGTAACATTATGTGTATGGAATTGGAATTAGAAGGGAATGTGTGAGTCAGATGGAGGGGATGCAGAGACCATTGGCAAAGCATGAAGAAGAGCCTCCATGAAGCTTGGCAAAAAGCATAGCTTGACTTATATTTTACTGGAGGAATCCATGTGAAGAGCATCTCGGTGCTTGAAATGTAAGCTAACATGGTTAGTGGATTAGATTCGGGTCTTAATTAGCTAAAAGGTAAATGCCAACTTTGCTCGGGATTCTAAATTGTACAGCCCCCTTTGCATCTTGGACTCGAAGGAATCGGTGTTCTAGACTTTTGCATTCTCCATTGCCACCTGAGAAGCATGCATGCTCGAGAGAAGATGAAGGTGATCTTTGGATCCAAATGAATATTGTGGAACATAATAATCAAGATTTTACTTTAGTTACAAATGATTAATATGATCAATTAACTCATTTTTAAACTTTAATTAACATATTTTTTTCTCTTTGAGTTTAATATAATATGTTTGACACCCAATGACTAATTAGACTAATGAGTTGACTCTTGTATCATAGTAACATTTGAGATTATGCAAAATATCTCCAAGAGACCTTTAATACTTTGTTATAAGAACAAAAGAAAGTATACATGATTCTCTTTCGACGCTAGCTAACTTGAGCATCGGATGAGTCATAGGCCTCCGAGGTAATAAATTTTGATAAGGACTAAGATTTATCTAGAGTCTATGAGATATCAAACAACCAAAATTTATTAAGATCGGATCAAATTGGTCTTCATGCTCGTTGGATTCGATCTAACTCAACTCAAGTTGCATCAGCAACAAGAAGTTGTGGCCACTGATACAAAGGGTAGGTATGCCAAATTATGTAGTAGTGCCTAAAATCTTCTTCTTTTGGAATCTTAGCTTTTCAATGCACTTCCTTGGAATATATACTCATGAAAAAAGTATACTATGATCTAACAGAGGCAGAATCACAACTTTAGAACATCAAGAATGATGCCATAAAATTTCAAAAACTAGAGGGGGAAAAATAATAATAATAGTAATATTAAGTTAAATACAGTATATGATTCATCATCAAAATTATGTATAATACAAATGTACTGGAATATGGTCACTGCAGCAAAACCTCTATTATTTGTGATAAGTTAATCAAACATAATATACTGATACAACTCATCTTCTATTTTTAATGTAAGAGTCATCCATAGAGAATTAATTCTTCTAGTAATACAACACAGCAATAAAATTAAACCCTTGTGTTTGTGCTGTGCTATGGACAAAGTTTATTGCCTATGTGACATTAGATTCTACAAGTCCTATTCTCTTGTGTATCAATGGAAGTTTAAATATATGCACACTAAAATAAATACACAGAAAAGAAAAGATGAGTGATTAAGAAGAACCATGGAATAGAAGATTGGAGAAGAATATTTGTTGAACAGACAAACAAGAAAGCATCTATTCCCAGTGGTGGAATAGAGCAAATGGAATGGATTTCCCTCCCCATGCAGGAAGAGAGCTTTAGCTTTATGTTGTTCTTACTCATCCTCCCCACTTTTGGCCTTTGCATGGGGGCCATGGTGTCCAAGTAGTAATGCCTTTGACTTATTTAACTCTTGTTTGGATTTGACTGGTAATGGAATGTTTTGTGTGTTCCTGTGACTGTGACTTTTATGCATGGCTGAGACAACTTTATATTCCCTTGATTTTATTGGTTGAGCCCACAATCAGATAGATATGCAGGTACATCCAAATGTCCAACCAGTAAAAACTCTGAAGATTTGGATTTAACTCTTTAAATGTTGCAATCTCACAAATCTATTTATTTATTTTTATATCTAAAATATCAATTTAATGATAATGTATCTAATCAATTTAAAGAAATGTAAATTGATGTGTTACTATGAACATTGTGCATTCTTACTTTCTCTTATGAATTATATCACATTTTTAGGGTTTTAATGAAAATAACAAATGACTTATACCAACTTTACATTATTTTATAAGTTTTTTTTTTTTTTAAGTTGATGTTATATCCGACTCACTTATTCTACGTCGAGGGTTCGAAATCTCAAATTTTAAGAGATATCGATCAGTTTATCCGTAAAAAAATACCTTAATCACTTGATAATAAGGTCCAAAGATTTGATCTCACTTAACATTGTGTACATACTGGTTAAGCATGAAGTTCCTATTTTCTCTTATGGATTATTATGTCACATATTTTAGGGCTTGAGTTGTTGTATCCAACTTCACTTTAGGACAAGCTGGCTGATACATGTTGTGAGTGAACAATGCTGCACTCGCAACAGCAGGAAGAAAAGAAAAGAAGAAGAAGAATCACTCTTTGATGCAATGCATGCATGGAAAGATCTCGAGGAACTAAGTGGGATCTACTGCAATCAAAATCTTTAATGGTGAGCAAGTGTTTTGGGAATGAGTGCCATGATCAGAATCAATTCTTTCTTAGGTAGCAATCCATAGATTATACTATCATAGCCTCCTTAGTTGCTCCAATATCTGGCAAGCTGTGTTTTTTATGTGCACTTCATTTCTTGTCCAAATAAAAGCTTTTAAATAAGAGAGATGAAGATAATGGAATGCAGTAGAGAGAGAGAGAGAGAGAGAGAGAGAGAGAGAGATGAAGAGCAGCGTATATGACATGCAACCTTGACTTGTGGAGTTCCATACGAGTCCTAAGTAATTAAATATCTGTCCCATCATTATTTTCTCTCTCAAGAAAATAAAATAAAATAAAGAAAAAGAAAGAAAGAGAAAGGAAAAGGAAGGTAGGGTTGTATGCTAAGGCCAGTATGATTGCATGGGGTATCTACTGTTCCTTGTTTCGAAGAAAAGGTTACTCAGAGACTACAGGAATAATAACCTCATCATATGCTCTCTCTCTCTCTCTCTCTCTCTCTCATATTGCACATGCACATAGTGAGGGCAAAGGAGCTAGGGTTTCAAGTTGGTGGCTTTCCAGGAGAGAGAGAGAGAGAGAGAGAGGGAGAGTTCTGAGACCATCTCTAGAGATATCGCACCCTATTCCTTCATATATGCCACCTTTTTGTTCTTGAATCTCTCCCAATTCCGTAGCAGGAGAGGAGAACCAGAGAGGAAAGCAAGAATGTTCCCTTCCAAGAAGCCAACTATGAATTCACATGACCGGCCTATGTGCGTCCAAGCTGACTCTGGCCTCGTCCTCACCACCGATCCCAAGCCTCGTCTTCGCTGGACCGTCGAGCTCCATGAACGCTTCGTCGACGCTGTCAACCAGCTCGGCGGCCCCGACAGTACAACCTCCCTTCTCCTCCTCCTCCTCTCTCTGTCTCTCTCTGTCTCTCTCTCTCTCTCGTATACACTTCCAACTCTAGCAAATGATTCTTCTTGTTCCTAATTATTGCAGAGGCTACGCCGAAAACCATCATGAGAGTAATGGGCGTGAAAGGTCTCACCCTGTATCACCTCAAGAGCCACCTTCAGGTAGATGATGCATCCCGCAAAGGTGTTCTTCGCATGCTTGCAATTGTTTCCTACGCTGATCTGAGGATTTTGCATGTAGAAATTCCGGCTCGGAAAGCAACCACACAAAGAATTCAACGAACACTCACTCAAGGATGGTGAGCAGCTTATTCTCGCTAGTTTCATTGCCTTGGGCGTCTTCCCTGAGTGTTTATGTCTCTGATGGCAGCTACTGCACTGGAGCTTCAAAGGAACGCAGTCTCTTCATCTCGAATGATGGGTCGAAACATGAACGAGTGAGTTCTACATGATCTCTCCGTATCAATTCCTATGCAGATGACATGTATAGTTGCTGAGATTGTTGGTGGATTTGGAATCATGATAGCACGAGTGCTGCGCACGGAACCGAAGCCATTAGGATGCAGATGGAAGTCCAGAGGAGGCTGCACGAGCAATTAGATGTAATCGAACATGCCCTCTTGGATTAACACAGTTGATTCGATCTTGCACTCTAACGCATGCTTTTGTGTTTCTAGGTTCAAAGACACCTGCAGATCAGGATCGAAGCCCAAGGAAAGTACATGCAAAGCATCTTGGAGAAGGCGTATCAAACACTGGCCGCCGACGGCATGACCTCGGGAGATCATCATCATCATCATCATCATCAAGGGCTTGCCGACATGGCTGCCATGAAAGATTTGGATCCTTCCATGTGCTTCCCTTCTCCCCATGATCTGCAAGCACTATACGGCGGAGATCAGCTGGAGATGCATCAACAGATGAACGCATCTGTTGATGGGTTCTTACTGGCTAACGACAACACATGTCTGGACAAGATCAGCAGGCCTCACCCCTTCACCTCCGACGAGAAGCACCCGTTCGTTTGGGACGACGACCTCGATGTGCAGAAACTGGGATCAGCGGCATCGTGCATCGGACCGCAAGAAGAGGCATCCAAGACTCACCGGCTCGGGACTGCACCGTCGGCGATCGACATGGACACCGTGGTAGATGTCTTCGCGGCCAAGCCGATGATGCTCTCGGCAGACAGCGCAGGTGAGAAGAAGCACGAGGGATCCACAAAGCTGGAGCCGCCATCACCACTGAGGGCTCCTCTACCCCTGGATGGTATCAATCCAACCCTAATCGGTGGCAGCTTCGCCCAAGCAAGAAACTTGTCTTATGGGTGAAGGAAGCCATGCCATCCCTGGAATCAAGGTAGTACTTTTTGAGGTACTGTTCATGCAAGCACTAAAACTAGGTAAGAACCTTAGGATTTTGTGATCAAGTGTTCCAGAATAATCCCACGACAAGTACTCCACATAAAACCTGCCAAGACATTTATGCTCTTGCTCTTATTTGTTCTTATGATTATATATCTTGTTGCTTAGTTTACCGATTAGATCTTTGCATTCTCATGCATGCATGCATGCATCGAGCAACCACTTGGGAGTTCATTGCACATTTCTTTTCGTGTTATGATTTGTAGCGACAGCAATCCTGCAAACTACATGAATTGCTAGTGTTTGAAGTTAGAGTGGCAGTAGGAAGCACTGTGGCCCCTCCAACATCAAAAGCAGCGATCTCCTACCTCAACAGCAACTACTACCAAAAGATGCGAAGCTTCCCTTCTTCTTCTTGATGGTACTTGTCATCCCCCCCCCCCCCCCCCCACTCTGTGTCTCTGTGAGTGTGTGTGGGGGAGCAGAATCCGATGTGCTTTGATCTCCATGCCTTGAGCACTCATATGGCGCCCTCATTCAGCAAAGCAGTCATCAGAGAAGCTTCCTCGAGAGCCGCACTGGGCTCTTTAACCTTTATCCCTTGCTTCTCTCAGCTTTCTCTTTGGGGGTGGAGAGCTTTCTCCTGCCTTCATTTCCCTGCGACCAATAAAGGCAGGTCACCACCTTCCCTCCTCTTTTCGACAGGACTCTCAAAAGAACTGGTTTTTCACCATCGGAGATTCCAATTTTCTCACCATCTTTCGGATGAAATGGAGTTACGAGCAGGCTTGTCGCCGTGCATGAATGGAGAAGATGAGAAGATGACTCTTGGTATCTTCCCTCCCATGTTGTTCCCATGACAGACGAAAGGAAAAGGATGAAGTGGAAAGTGATAAGTGCAAGCTCTGCTTCTCACGCAATGCCCTACCAAACCAGGACTCACTCAATCATGCATATGGAACATACATACATTCTGTGACACGTAGGTAGCTCGGTGACACGTCCCCCACAACACGCCGCTGATAGGGATGATGATTTGTCATCGACGCATTAGCCCGTTCGATCATTAGAAATCTATTTTAGCGATTACACATTAATCTAATGATAAGCCATGCTAAAACTTGTTTTTATTTTCCCTCCTCAATCACCATGAAGAAAGCTAACATATATATGCTAATGATTTATTTCATCGATGGTATTCATGATTAGAAATTAGACATTAAATACACCATAATTTATCCAAAATTATTTCACCTATACCCTAAAACACCAAATTAGCACTCTCAAATTGGTTTGGTGTTTTGATCATTATTAGATTTGGGAGCTTAATTAAATGGACTTGACTTCAAGTGAAAATAAAGCACATTTGGGGGTTGTCGATGGGCTAATTGGGTTGGGCAATCCATCGAACACCACGCGGGACTGTAGAAAGCTAGCTGCGCCTCCCCACCATCGCCACCGCCCACTCCTTCTTCCCCGTCAGCCTTTCCTTCTTTTCTTGGATGTCTTCCGTCGATCCCGCCGCCGCCTCCAGGCGGGGCTGCGGGTGATTCGCGCCCCTTCCGCGGGATTCCTTCGATAATTCTGCCGTCCTCCAGCCTAAAAAGCTTATATTTTTCAGGCGGGAGAACGTCGCCGCGGCTTCGGTAGAGAAGCTCGAGTTCGCTGACGCGGATGAAACCGCCCCGCTTCCCCCAAGTCTGTCACCTGGCCTTGCCGGTACCGGAAGGGGCATGGTCCACCCGCCCGGTCGAACCCCCAGCGCGCGCGAGGAGAACCGGCATCTCCGACGGAGAGCGGTTCTTGGTGCTCCAAGGCCGGGCCTGGAAACATCTGATCGGACGATGAACCAGCCTAGGATGGGACGCGAGGAAGCCGTGAGGAATACGGTGGAGGTACTGTCTCGTGGCGGCCCGGTAGTGAGAGGGGCCCTGGGACGGGGAGGGGTGGAGGAGCAATGATGCGGGGAAGAGGAAGAGGTGGGAGATTTAGGGGACGAGGAATGAGGAAGCTGACGGGGGACGTTGGCATTTATCTTGGGGACAATGCAGACGGAGAGAGGCTAGAGAAGAAGATGGAGTTGGCCGAAGCACTGGAATGCTCTGCCTTCTCCATTGAAGGATGCCTATTTGGATGCTCTACATTGTAACCATATGGTTTGTTCTTGATGTGGCTACCCTTTTTGTACTCTGCAAACTGTCTTATCTGTTGTCTTGCTTGATCTTGATCTTTTTGTTTATGCAGATTGAACATGAACCGGAATACGCAGTCGGTTTTTGATAATCCAGAGTCCAGACATCGATGAGAAGCCTCCGATGTCCCTTCTTGAAGCACCGGAAAAGTCTAAGCGATTCTTGATGGCATATGAAGGGATACAGAGCCAAGAAGAGTTGGAGGTGATTCATAGTTGTGCTACAATTAATTCATGATTATTCTTATTTTGCATCCTAGTCTTTTGATCATAAGTTGTTGACCTTCTTACATCAATGATAAGTAGCAGTGACAGTCCTCAACCGAAAAAGGTCATTCCCTAGAATGTAGTAACGAGCTGAAATTAATCCATGTGAATATCTGTAGGTTACCGAGACATATGGCCTCGTTCTTGCATTTGTACATTCTTGATGGCATATGAAGGGATACAGAGCCAAGAAGAGTTGGAGGTGATTCATAGTTGTGCTACAATTAGTTCATGATTATTCTTATTTTGCATCCTGGTCTCTTGATCATAAGTTGTTGACCTTCTTACATCAATGATAAGCAGCAGTTGATGGTCCTCAACCGAAAAAGGTCATTCCCTAGACTGTAGTAATGAGCTGAAATTGATGGTCCTAAGTTATAACCGATAATGCTGGTTCTACCCAACCAGATATTGAGTAGGATTTAAGCTTTAGTTTAGCTAACTCCAACCTCTATCTTCTTGGTGAGATGTTTTGATAAAGTTTGACAAATAACTCCAATTTTAATGTATGGTACTTCTTAGCATCTATGCATAACCTGTTACTTGTTTGTATGTAGATATGACTTGAAATCTGACTGAATTAAGGTAGTTAGTTATGCTCAAGTGTCAGAGAAGGGCTTGCTTATCTTTTATTAACCGTGTTAAACACTAAGCTCTATATCCCAACAGTAGTTGTGTTGTGATGTCCATCAACCGAAGTATCCCAATGTATCTCAAGATAATGAGTGCTAATTTCTGTAAAAAAAAATGAAGGATGGAGTCAGAATCTAGTGTATCAGAAGAAAATGGGTGAACTGAAGTGACATAGGGTCATGGTTGCTGACTGAGATCACACAGACAAGCATCCTCAAAGAAGCATCTGTCATGAATTGGTGAATTTTTGCCAGAATTTTTTCGAGTAGCTAACTTGAATCAAGAACCCTGAGCAAATCTGTAAGGTTGGGAATGACTGCATAAATTTGTGATTATTTGAAATTATTGGTGAAAAAGGTTTTCTAAAGTTAACTTCACGTAGTTGACAGAATAGAGCTTATGGATATGTACTGTGGACCTGATAGAGTTGCTGCTAAGCAACAAAATCAAGAGTTGGAAAGGGTGGCGAAAACTCTTCCAGAGGATATACCTTCTTATGTTAAGAGGTTTACAGACCAAGCTCTCCAGCCTCTGCAAGTTGTCTTCCTGTTCATGTCTTTATGTTTTAATCCAGATGTACCCATAAAGTCTATGTTTCAACAGAATATGCACAGTTAATGCAAATATTTGCTTTGGATGTTTGTTTGATTGTACTGCATCTTATTGCATTCTATTTAAGTTCTTATTTCTCAAGTACAAATATTTCTGGAAAAAAGATGTTTTTCCTTGTTTTTCCTTTTCTGCTTCTTTTCTGGGTTGCAGTGTTGCAGTGTTGCTGCTCAAGTCTGGTGCATGAAGCTGATAGATTTATGGCTGTTTGTGCTTTTGGGAATCGTACTGCAACTCGAAAGGGTCATGATAACTTTATAAAAGGGATTGTTGTTCAGTTCTATGGCATATTGTCGGCTGTGATTTCTTTTCCGGAATTCTGATACTGTTGCTGAAATCTGCTGTGCCAAGCTATGGGTCTTTATTTAATTTTATCACAGCTATGGGTCTTTGAAGTTTTTCACCTCTTCTGTGTCATCTTCTGTATATCAAGTTATTTTCTTTTCTGCTTAAAATTTCTGCTGCAATTAATCATGTGCAGAACAAATATTGCATGTCTGAGGCCTTTTTTCAATAGTTAAAGCTGCTGACTTGAATATTTTTACTGTTTACTGTTATCTTGATTATAAATCTTAACTTCCTGCTTGCTATCAAACCTAAGCATCTTGCTGGTTCCGAATTGAAACTCCAGCATGATGCTTAGATGTTCTGTCTTCATTTGGATTTCGATTGCGAATTTATTTGGTATGCAAAGCATGTTTGATCTTGATTTCCTGGTCTTTTTTCAATAGAGCAACACAGGCTGGGGTTTCAACGAGAAATGCTAGTTCACAGACAAGCTTGTTTGGGAGGTTTCTTGGGAGGTTTCATGGCACTATAATTAGCAACTGGCCGACATGCTTTGGTAGAAGCTGAGAATTGTGATCTCGCATCAGTATGCATGGTAAAGATCTGATGTACCATGTAATCGTGCACTGTTTTCTTTCAATATTTCAAATTTCTTTTTTTCTTTTTTTTTCCTAACTAGCTACTACTGTCTTCAGATTGAATGTGCTGTTTATTCAATTGAAGTTGACCAGAAAATCGGCATACAATTGCTCGCTTTTGTTGGTGGCATTATGCTGATCCAATATTTTTGTCTGAACAGGAATTCACGCAATCACTCGAACATTGATGAACGAGCTGCATGAATCAGTTGGTATCAGTTACTTTCTCATGAGCAACTTGATGAGCCAGACATCTCCAGTCCGCCCCCATATGTGATGCTTGATGACGATATGGGCTTTCTTATTTGCAATCATCATCATCGATGGGCTCTTCGTTGACAGGAGCGCGACAGGCGGTGAACATTTGTATCCTGTATCCATGTTTCTTGTTCACTGACACAGCAAGCATGTAATAGATGTGGAGATCACTAGGAAAACAAGTATGCCAATTAGAACAGGCAGTCCACTCATTGAACATATTAGAATCTTTCTTGATATGTAGTAGTAGGAGTGGTGCTTGCATTTAGACATATTTGATTAAAGACATTTATTCACCTTTTCTTTTTGCCTTTATTTTTTGGACGAATTTTCAGTACATTTTGAAAATTTTCATCGAACGCTCTTGCCTTCAAAAATTTTGAAACAATGCTCCTGAGTGTGTGAAAAAATTATTTTGCTCATTATTTTATCGGACCCGTCGCTCTTCACCTATCGTTCTTATGTGAGGGTTGATTGTTTTCCTACACTTGTACTCTTACTTGAGGGTTGATTTGGACAATGACGAAAATTGTGGTCGACGGGCTAAACTAAGGAGAGAGGGTAATTGATGGAGTGGTAGAATGGTTATGTTGAAAAAAAAAATATTTTGTCAAAAAAAATTTAAAATTAGGAATTTGCTTTATTTTTTAAATGTTTGCTATTAATATTTGTTTTATAGTTTTTCTTTTATTTTATTTAAATATTCGATATAAAATTAGTATAAAAATATCAATCAAGATGGGGGTGTAGCTCATATGGTAGAGCGCTCGCTTCGCATGCGAGAGGCACGGGGTTCGATTCCCCGCACCTCCATTTTTTTCGTTATTTTTTTTTGAGACCTTCAAATAAGTTCATCTCACTTAATCCCATTAATTAATAGATCCCAAATCAAACAATATTTTCTTTCCTTTTTTAATTTCTATATTAATTCATCTATCTCTAAAATCCAACAACATTTTTCTTTCCTTCTCCCTACTTGAATAACATAATAAGTCTCTTAATATATATATATATATATATAAAAGAAACTTTTACTTCTTGAAATTGTCTTTACCCATATATTATTCCTTAAAAAGAACCATCCTATCAATTTTAATATTGAGCAGTATTACATATATATATATGTATAATATTATAATTAACATGTTATCACCATAATAACAAACAAGGATATTTAAAATAATATTAATGTGTCTAAAAAATAGTATTAATGCCAATAAGGGTTTCAAAACCTCCCTGCTTTAATTGGTAACAAATGCAGCTTACCAACAACATATTTCCAATATAAGAACATATATTATAATATATAGCTATCTATATATTTTATGTATGCTAAAATTAAATTTATATAAAAATGAAAATTGCACAAAATTAATATATATTTTTTTAAATTTTATTTATTTATTTATTTATTTATTTATTTATTTATGCCTCTATACAATGGCCCATCTCTCTCTCTCTCTCTCCTTTTCCTTTTTTGGAGCACCTTTTTATCACTCAGAGCCTCAGCCTCTCTCAGCGAATAGGCTTTGCCTTTCCCCCCCCCCCACCCCACCCCCCACCCCCCCCCCTCCTTCCCTTCCCACGGGCTCTTCTTCTCCTTCTTCTTCCTGGTAAACCCTGTGGGGGGAAGGAGGAATCTTTCCACACGCCATGGAGTCCATATTCTCAGGTCAGTCCCCATCTTTCCCTCCCTCCTCTTCTACTCACAATGCTGTTGATCTCCCCTGCTCGTTCCTCCATTTCCTTTCCTTTTTTTATGCGCGCCTTCTTCTTCCCACGCCTCCCCCAAACCCGCACGCCAAGCCTCTCGTTTCTCCATTCACATTGGCCCCGCCGGTTTCTCTGTGCCTCCAGAGACTGTACATTTATATTTTCCTCTCGTCTTTTCCCCTGTTCTGTCTACATCGAGGATAGATTATTGGCAGCGCTGTTCTTTTAGATTTCAGCAAGTAAAGGTGACATCTAGGTTAGGACTTTTGAATATTTCTATTAGTTTGGTGTTCTTTACTCTTTGGTATTGCCTCTTGGATGCTTATGCGGTTGTGTCCAGCGGGAAGGAGGATCGACACTTCATAGATTGAGTGTAAGGTTTCCGTGATTATTCTGGTGAGACATGCATGATCGAGCACCTTGATTTGTCGTAATGCTGCTGTTTATAGGGAGTTTTTAACTGATGCATAGATGTCTTGACCATTTTGAAGCATAAAAGTTTGATCTTTTTTGTCAAATAAGCCTAGCGACTTTGATCTACTAGGTTTTTTTCTTTGAAAAGTTTGGATATGTGAATGAGGAAATACATTGTTGAAGGTAGGACTGAGACCTGCCAAAAGGTTTCCCATGCAAAAGTATAATTAGGTCCATTTATATATTTTTAATATAGCTAGAAAATGATGCCTTGCATGTTGCATTATTTGATCCTGCCCTCTTTTCTTAATATTAATTTACAATGCCTAATTGCCTGTTTTTTTTTTTTTTTGCCATAATTTTTTGCCCTGCGACCTGTTCGGTCAGGGTTCCAACCATGGAAATACATCTCCTGCTTACATTGACCTTCCTAAACCTCACATTGGTGGGAGAGCCTCATGCACTGGGTTTTTTCTTGGAATAAATGTGGTATAGTGTTGTAGGTTAGGTTTTCTAGAACAAAACTCTGTAGACAACGACATCAACACTAAGCTACAAAGTGGTGCAAACTAAAGTTAATTTGAGATATAAGTGCCAAGTGTTCATGAGGCCAACTTAAAAGCATATAACTAGATAAAACAAGTTTGACACTTATGATGGTGACTTAGAACTTATGAAAGATGGATGTCACTTCTGTCTGTATATATGTTCTACATTTGCTGAAAAATCTGAACCAGGCTAGTTTTGGATAGCAATCAAAGTTGCCCAAAGTATTGGGCTTTTGTTCCTATTGCTTCTATGGTCTGAGAGTCCAGACAGACAAAATTAGCTTTATTGAACCTTGCAAATAAGTCTTGGCACAAAAGTTTCTGTGAGTCAATGTGCAAATTTATTGAATCCACAATTTTGCAGTCGGAAGAGCTGGTGCTCCACTGAAACTATAAATCATCATCAAACCAGTTCACAAGAAGTGAATGCCATAACTAAACTACAAATGCTTTCTAGGAATTACATGTAGTTTCAAATGTCTTCCCTGAAACTTTCAACCAAATTTTGAAGTCAATGTGCAGTGTAGAATTTGCACAGTGCCTTTTTTAATATAAATCTTTCAGTGCCTCGGAGAAATGGCATCATTTAGTGAAAGAAAGCAGTTCTCTTACCTTAAGTATTAATAATTAGTTTATTAATTCTTTACTATTGACATAAATATAATGTTTGTAGTTCTTGGAAACTTTGTTGCTTTATATATATATATATATATATATATATATATATATATATATATATATGTTTTGCAAACTACAAGCATTGACTTAGCTATGTAGTTGCAGAAAGTTACTTCTTTTTGTGACAAATGTATATCCATCTGACACCATGTTCCTGATGAGCCATTGCTATATTTTTTTGGTCTACAGTTTCTCTAAATTGTTTGTTGAAATGTGTATTACTTTCCCAGTTCTTATGATCAAGTTAGAACTAAGCTGCAGTTGTATGTCAGAAAACCAGACTCAGCATCTCTTCGTAAGACTAGCTTAAATTCACCTTTTGTCCTAAATCATTGGACCAAATTTTCATTATTTGCAAAAAATTAGAAACGTGTCATCAAATACCTTTTGCTTCATTTCAGAGGAAATAGCATATGTACCTTTCAAATTAGCTTATTAGTCTTCACAAGCTTCTTGTGTAATCCTCCATAATGCTTCATAGCACTCCTTCAAGGCTATATATTAGGTGGAACTGAAAGTGCTTGACAAATATATGCATATGCACTTGCAACTCTATAAGGTCACTAGTTGTTATCAAATATAATGCCATCAGTTTTATTAATTATCAGTCAAATTTAACAGGTTTTGTCTTGTCATTGTTCTGCTCTGCTAGATGATTCAACACATCAGATACAAGATCCCAAAAGTTGCATGCCTGCATATTTTCTTGTGATCATCTTTATTGCTGAGTTGTTTTTTAATTTTACAGAACTAAGACATCACAAGAACTGACAATCCTTTCATTTCTAGGTTTCGTTATAGATCCAACAAAATGCAGCCACTTAAGTTTGGAGGAGAAGAGAGAGCTAGTTCATGAGATATCACGCTGGGCGGACAATGCACCTGAAATTCTTCAATCCTGGAGTCGCCGAGAGCTCCTCCAACTAATCTGTGCTGAAATGGGAAAAGAAAGGAAGTACACTGGAGTAACTAAGCCCAAAATGATTGAACATCTGCTTAGGCTAGTTTCTCAAAATAAAGGAAAAACCAATGAAGACAAAGCAGGCCTTTTATCAGCCTCACCAAAAAGCCCAACTGGAATAAAAAAGAAAAGGAAGAAAGAAAACCCATTGCAGAATTCCACAGATTTAACTCATGAAACACTGAAAACCAAGGAAGAACATGTTGATGCCTTGATCTGCCAAAATCCAGCTTGTCGAGCCACATTGAGTTTAGATGTGGGTTACTGCAAGCGTTGCTCTTGCTGCATCTGTCACCACTATGATGACAACAAGGACCCTAGCCTGTGGTTGGTTTGCAATTCAGATCCCCCTTATTGTGGCAATTCATGTGGCATGTCATGCCATCTGAAATGTGCTCTTAAGCATGAAAAAGCTGGCATTTTGAAGACTGGGTGTTCAGCAAAATTAGATGCCAGCTTCTATTGTGTTTGCTGTGGGAAAGTGAATTGGCTGATTGGGTAATCAACTTTGGATGACACCACAAACTTATTAAAGAGAATTTTTAACTGCACATCTTGTACATTAATCTTGCATTCCAGATAGCAATAGATGAATACTGTACTGAAAAAAAGGAACATATTCAAAAAAAGATTATCTATTGTACTACATTAGAAGGAAGATAAGGTGGAGTGTTTTATTGGAATAATTGAAAATAAACTACAAAAGCTTGGCCTAACAGCCACGTGAACTTATTGCTGACTGACAATTATGGGTTATATTGGTGTATTGAATTTGAAGAAACATTAATTATGTCATGGCCCCTGTTATTGATATATTGCTTTGTGAGGTTTGCTGTCTAATGTCAATGTTTCTAACTAATTTTTCTGCTCAATTATGACAATTTATTTTGACTTTAATTTATATATGTATTATGCCAAAATCACTGTTATGCAACCAATGGTTTCTACAGAACATTTAATGGATCGAATCATAAATCAATTTGGCATTGTATATTTCCTATTCAAAGTGATTTATTATTCTTGCACACGTTGTAGATGATAGCATCACGTCATCCATTCTGCTTTCTGATGCAACTCAATATTCATTCAGACATGTAGGTTATTAAAGGGATCTTAGGTTAGTAACCGGTTTCCTTATTATTCTTTTGCTTCTTGTGAATTAAAATTTTTGTGGGACTTCCTTTTTTCCTTGAGGACAAATAAATTTCCATATTTGATTTTTCATATTTGATTAGTTGAGGAATTTGATCAGTATCATATAAAAACACTCTAGTACAGTTTGTGTTAACCATAAATTAAAACCTTATTAGTACATGAGGAATGTGCACACTGGAGTTTATTTGGTTAAGACATTGTCCTTTCTACTTTGTTGGAAGTTGTATATGTCATCCAGAATCCCGATTCAATTATGCAAAAATTGATAGGAAACTTTTTGCACCATTCATGCAGAAGCTGGCGGAAACAGATGCTAATTGCAAAGGAAGCTCGGAGAGTCGATGTCCTGTGTGAGCGTTTATCCCTAAGTTACAAAATGCTCAAATGGACTGAATGCTATAAAGAGCTACAAAATATTGTCAATGCAGCTGTAAGGATACTCAAGAAAGAAGTTGGACCTCTCGACAAGGTCTCCACAGTGATGGCAAGAGGCATTGTCAACCGGCTTAATTGTGGTGCAGAAGTTCAGAAACTATGTGTTACTGCACTGGAAGTTGTAGACTCCCTACTATCCACTTCGTCAGACAACTTGTCTGGCATGAGCATGAAGAACTCAGGTGAGATCCCTTTTTCTTTTCTGTTATATTTGATTATGAATATGTTGTTGGTTCCTATGGATATGAACAAATCATTTTGAGACTGTCACTGGATCAGGTGGTGTAGGTTCCCAGATTTTCCACATTGACTTTGAAGATACTTCTCCATTCTCTGTTGTTGTTTCTCTTCACTCCAGAGATGATATGTTTGAAGAAAACATTATAGGCTGCAGTCTTTGGTATCGTAAGTCTGATGACATCAGCTATCCAGAAGAACCAAATTGCCTTGTACTGAGGCCAGATACGAAGATTATGATATCGGGTCTTAGCCCCTCAACTGAATATCATTTTAGGGTTTCTCCTTTCAGCAGCACCAAGGAACTTGGTAAGTGGGATGCCAAATGTGTGACAGAGAGCCTAAATGGCAACAGTGGTCAATGCTCCACTCGGAACTCCGATAGCACTTATATTAATGAAGATTTTCTCTCAGTTCCAAAGAAGGAACAGGACATGGGTGAGCTGCCGGTCATTATTCAATCAGACTCGCAGAAGGGTTCAACAAACTCGAGCGAGAACAACCAGGCACCAGAGCTCCCTAAGTTCAGCCGTGCCAACCACCATAAAGTTTTACCATCTGAGGATGCTAGTGACAACAACGAAAGTCATTTACCACCACCATCTAATCCTGTCCCTTTTATCTGCTCCAAGCCTGTGCTCCTCGAACCTTGCAAGCCTGATATTAATAATACGCCAGATTCCGCCAACAAGAAAGAATCGGCAGAGAGACAGTACGAATACTGTGTTAAGGTGATAAGATGGTTGGAATGTGAGGGGCACATGGAAAAGGAGTTTCGAGTGAAGTTCCTTACCTGGTTCAGTTTGAAAGCGACAGCACAAGAAAGAAGGGTTGTAAATGCTTTCATAGATGTTCTGATCGACGAACCTGCTAGTCTGGTTGCTCAGCTGATGGATACTTTCATGGATGGCATATCTAACAAGGAGAAACCAATGTTACACAAAGGATTCTGCACCAGGATGTGGCATTAGCCATTAGCTAATCCAAGTAACCATGCTGGCCTCTTTTTGTACCAGATGCACAACTTCAGCCTGGTCCTGCATTGCTTTTCAGAAGTAATTAACTATGGTAGAATTGGGATCTTGTAAGAGGGAGAAGCTTTCTCTTCTAATTTGTTAGGTTCTGCAGGATACCTTGTTTAATCTAATATTGCCACTAATTATTATGTTTCCGCATTAGGAACTAGAATTTAGAAGATGCAGTGCCATGTTGACATTTGTCCATGCAACTCAATTTCTTCCAGCACATTGAATTCCACCTAGTTCAGCTTATGGCATTTTTCTACTGTGGCAAATCATGCTTGATTTTGTTCAGTTGCAGACCACTTTGCACCTTCTAAGCATCAATGGTTCTGAACTTATGTGTAATGTCAAGTCTATGAAGAAAGTTTAGAGCCTGCTTTCATGCAATCACACATTCAAAGTTTAGGATTGGCATTGTGTTCTGATGTGCTCATAGCTTTGACTTCTGGGAGAATGAAAGATAAACTGAAGATGTAGCCACAGGATGATTATGATCTATTAAGCCTCATATCAGCACAGGTACAACTTGTTTGCTGAATTATGTATCATCATTGTTTACTTTTCCAGTTCCTTTGTTTTCATCATCAATTTGGAAGCTACAGAAGATCAGCTGATGGCAAGAGAACTTTTGGAGCCATTTATTTATGTGGTGATCCTGGTCATACACATGGCATGCCTTGGAATGCATACACCAAGAGCATCTATTTGTCATACTTGGCTGAAACCTTAGATGATTGATGTGGTAGAGATGATGCAAAAAGACACACCACCACCAGTTAAAAGTGCACTCTTAAGCTCAGCCTCTTCTAATCTTCAACCCTCCATCATGTTGGGTAATGGTTCTTGGGTAGATTGAATACCTTGTGCTCAAGTCCAAATAAAATTGACATTTTTTTTTTCTTGTGTGAACCACACTGTAAACTTTTTTAATTAGATGGTATTATGAAGTTGTTCCAAATTTGGGCGATAAAAAAATATTTTATTTTAAATTAATTTGATTAATTAGGCTACAATGGAATCGATCGAGTTAATCATAGGTGAGACTTCATATTTCATATTGACTAATTAATTTGATTCCTTCAAGTGATGCTTAATAAGCACAACCATCATAGTTTCTCCATCGGATTCATATGCGTTTCCACCATTTGGATGCTTGTGTTTTGCGCTCTAATAGTCTAACTATTTCGAGCGATGCTTAAGTCACTATCATCAAACAGTTCTCAGATGCTTTCATCTTCTTTCCTTTCCCTACTCGCTAATTCCACAAACGTGATAATCACACTACCAATCGATCAGCGCATCGACAATGACGACGTTGTCATCGACTTCATGCTATCCAATTTGTCCTCCCACACGAGTGATGAGAGAGATATTTATGTTCGTCGCACCCAACGCTCATCGAGAACGAAAGAAGAGACTACGGTATTTTCTACCCTATAGTGTACCTATCTTGTGATTGGAGGATGTGATTAGCCCATAAATGGGTCCCATTAGAAAAAAAAGAACAACTAAATAAATGTGTTTCTTATGACAAAAAAAATCCTACCCAATAATGTTTGAAGTCATGATGTAGTAGATAAAATTGCTACCAACTTTTTTTATTGGTTCATTAGAGAAAAAGCTCTTACCCTACTTCTTAGAAAAACTCTTTAAGGGAAAGAGTCGATTCGGCTCCAACTTGGCTATAACTTCTTGCATTACCCCTTGATCTCCTTCAATCCAATATCCTCTATAAGATTGTCTCTAGAACTAGAAGATTAGCCAAGATTGACAAGATCATACTCCTCGGTCTAGAGGTAAGTTTGCACATGCATGTGCTCTAATCAACTTTCCTTCTCTGCTTTAATATTTCCTTTGAGTCTCTTATGTCTAGCATATCTAAGGCCTTCCGCAAGATTGTTGTAACTTGATCTTCCATCTCCTGGTTTATGACAAAGGAGATTGAAGGCTTATGACAAAGGATTAAGTTCCTAGTGTAGGAAGCTATTCTCGTTATATTTTTGTAGTTTAGTTATGGCATTAACTTCATTGTCTAGTATCGCAAGAACACCCATTGACATCAAGGGTATCAAAAGATCTCATTTTATGTTCTCTATTGACGTAATTATCTTTTTCCGAGCCAACCCTAAATATTGTTCTCCTTCCATTAGAGGGCTGTTACGGATACTAATGATCTTTTCATCCTTTGAAAGCTTAAGAGGACTGGCATAATGCAAAGATGCAACACATCTTAAGGAGTCTCTCATGCTTTCAAACTTGAGTGTGATGGCTCTTTTGATCCTGCTTTTGGCCTAGCAAGTGGTTTCTCATGCTTAGTTGCCTCCCCTTCATAAGCTGAGGCATTTGCGTTGTTGAAAGACCTCTAAAGAAAGCTTTCTCATACAACATGCATTCCTTTGAAGTATGAACATATGCCTCTCAACTAGTCAACTGCATAAACTCTAACCATAAGAGTTCATGAAGCCTTAAAACTCTAATTTTGAATTGGAGGGGTGCTGATCGCTCAGGCGGGAAAAACAGATTTGACTCGTCGTGGGGCGATCGGGGGGCAACGCCCCGTGCTTCGGGCAGGATTGACCCTGCTAGTCGGGCAATCGGGGCCTGTCGAGAGCGATCTGGAGTGTCCCGGGCAGGAGCTGAAATCGTGAGCCGAACGACTATGCTCGGGCTCAGGTCTCGGTGTCGATGGGTGGCCTGTCGAGAGCGATCTGGAGCGTCTCGGGCAAGAGCTGGAATCATAAGCCAAACAACTATGCTCGGGCTCAGGTCTCGGTGCCAACGGGTCGCCTATCGAGAGCGATCTAGAGCGACCCGGGTAGGGATTATACCTATGGACCAAGCGACAAACCTCGGGCTCAGGTTTGGTGTCGGTGAGTCGCAAGTCGGGGATCGATCTAGAGCGACCCGGGCACGAATTAGACCTGTGGGCTGAGCGACAGAACTTGAGCTCAAGTATGGTGCCGACGAGTCGCAAGTCGGGGATTGATCTGGAGCGACTCGGGCAAAAGCAGGGCCGACGAGTCGCAAGTTAAGGATTGACATGGAGCGACTCGGGCAGAAGCTTGGGCCAGCGAGTCGTAAGTCGGGGATCGACATGGAGCGATTCGGGCAGAAGTTGGGTCGACGAGTCGCAAGTCGGGGATCGACATTGAGCGACTCGAGCAAGATTTGGGCCGACGAGTCGCAAGTCGAGGATCGACATGGAGCGACTCGGGCAGAAGCTGGGCCGGCGAGTCGCAAGTCAAGGATTGACATGGAGCAACTCGGGCAAAAGCTGGGCTGGCGAGTCGCAAGTCGGGGATCGACATGGAGCAACTCAGGCAAGAGTTGGGCCGATGAGTCGCAAGTCGGGGATCGACATGGAGCAACTCAGGCAGAAGCTGGGTCGGCGAGTCACAAGTCAGGGATTCTCCATTCTTGGCCTCTTGTTGTCCTCGCGCCTCCTCGCCATTAGGGCTTCAGCAGCGATGTACTGATTGGTGCGCTGGAGCATCTCGGGGATGGTCGTGGGTGGCTTCTTGATGAGTGACCAAAAGAGCCTTGAGGGCCTCAATTCCCTCATGAATGCTTGCATGGTTACAGAAGGATGAGCGTCCGAGAATCCCTGGATTTTCGTGACGAATTGGGAGAGCAATTCGCCCTCGTGTTGAGATAATACCAGTAGGGTGGCGATGGAAGGCTTAGGTCGCACACTGGGGATGAAGTTTTGCTCGAATTCCTTTGCGAGCTGGTCGAAGGATGAGATTGAGAGCGAGTGTCGCTGGCTAAACCATGTTCGTACCGGTCCTCTAAAGGTGGTCGGGAACGCTCGACATATCAGGGCGTCCGAGGTGCCGTAGAGGGTCATCTAAGCCCGAAACACCACGACATGCTCCGCGGGGTTAGAGCCACCGTCGTACCTCTCCAATGTCGGCAGCTTGAAGTTGAGGAGTACAGGCTTGTCCTGTATTTCTTGAGTAAAAGGGGAGTCGCTCGAGCTGCCTTCGTTCGACTCGCTCCGCGAATTCTGGAACTCACGCTGGAACTCGTCCAGGCGTTGGTTGACCCGGGATAGCTGGATCCTAAACGAGTCATCCGGTGAGTCGGACGATATGGTGTCAGGCTCGGAGCGGGGCAGTGTGATTCAGCAGGGTGCGGGTATGCTATGCTCGGGCGGACCTCTCGGGTCCGTCGTTTGGTCTCGGACTTCTCCCATCCCGACCTGCTCCCTGCTCGGTCTTTGTCGAGTTGGGTCGGTCAGGGGAGCTGCTAGCCGCACGACCCGGGGAATGAGTGGGATGAGCGTCTGCATCATCCCTGCCATTGCCTGCACTTGCTTGGTTAGGCCGATGAACGCCTTGGGCGACACGGCCGAGGGTCCCGTGGTACGTCCGGGGGGGTGATAGCCCCGGGTTGTTGAATGGGCGCCAGTAGCAATCTGGCGTCGAGGCCGGGATCCCCCCATCTCGAAGGACGGGGAGGAGCTGATCTTGGGGCCCAATAGAAGGGTGACCGGCCTGTGGTTCTCCATCGAGGAGAGCTCCCGCGGGATGCTCCTACAACATGCCCTCATTCTAGCGCTAAAATATTGGTGAACAAATATGCTGTGGCTGGGGAGTCAGCATGGCTAGGTCCACGGGCCGATGTCGGGAGCTTTCTGCGAGGTGATTCGGATGATGAGGTACCCGAGTTCTCGGGAAGGAGTGCTGGTTGGCATTGGTCGGGATCGGGGCTGATTGGCGACTCCTTGGTGCCGAGCGAGTCGCGCTCTCGTGCTGAGTCCCTCACCGTCGATGAGTGGTAGCCCTCCTGCAAAACGACCTTCATCGGGTGGTACCCGGCTATGGCCTCTCAGACGAGCAAACTAGTAACGAGAGGAATTGCTCTTTTTATTCTCCCCTCTTCTCTCTCTTCCCTGGCCGGAGGCCAGCTAGGGGTTTTATATTGTGGTGCGAAGGCTGATGGTACGTCAGATGGCATCATCCTGAGCCCCCGGGATGGGACGTGTGGCGCAAGGCTCTGACTTGGCATGCTGTGTCGGCTGTGATGTGTTCAGGCTACTAAAATGTACCGTATCACTAGGATCTTAAATATTCACTTACATAGTTATGACACTATTCAATTACACCTTATAAATCGGTCCATAAGTTTAATCAATTAAATCTCTCATATGTAAAATTTATATTATTAGTTATTATTTTTAAATAAATTTATATTATTTTTTATGCCTTTATAGTTACACTATAAGCCTATTAAAAATATAGTGATCTATATAAATAGATTCAAAACTCGATAATATACAAAGATAGAATTTCAAATCTTTATTTTGAGAAATAAATAAAGGTAATAAAAAATACTTTATTTTGAGAAATTCTAAGTTAGTATCCCTTTTTTTTAATTTTTTTTTCCCTAAAAGATTATATTGCTCTCTTGGTATCTACCTCATTGGCCACTGCTTCTATCATGCATTATCACTCTTGCCTTTACTCATTTTTGCTCTCGTAGTTAGTGATAATAACGATAAGATAGGAATGATACGAAGGCCCTACGATATTATATAAGGGCGATGAGGGTGGGGGGTAAACGAGGCAAAAGCCAACATGTGTATTTATAAATAAAATAAAAAAATTATTATAGGTAAAAAATTAGATTGATTCATCCATCCAAGGATCCACAAAAGAATTAGAATTACTATTATGTATTGTAAGTATATTTTGAAAAAATAAAAATAAAAAAAACACTAATTCAGAAATAAAAAAGGCATCTATCTCTTGAGAAAAGTTCAAAAAAGAAAAAAGAGAGAATTTTTCGTCCAAGTTTCTTCAAATAGAAATATTTATAAGTTGTATAGAACATTTTTTTTATGTATTGAAAACATGTCTTCTGCTCCGTGAGATAGATGCCTAATATTTATCGTGGGAAAAAAGAAATAGAGAGAAAATAAATTATTTACAACAGCTTCAAAAATTAGACGAAAAGTCGATCGACGGCTCCGCGCCTCCATCACGCGACCTCCGACGGAGGCGGCAGGTTGAGATCCAATTCGAAGCGAATCCTCCCCGTCGGGGTGCCAGGGCAATCCACCACCGACGACGAGTCCGAGTCGCTCTCCACCCCGCCACACACCGGCGCTCTTAAATCTCTTAACCCCGGCAGCCCAACCGGACGAGCCGCCGCCGACGCCGCCTTGGAGGCGGCGATCGGGTCGAAGAACACCAGAGGGCGCGCCGCCGCGGGAAGGTAGTGCGCGAAGGGGAACCGGGCGGGCGGGTGCCTGAACTCGAGATCCAGGGCGGCGGGTTTCCTCGATGGGGTGGACGACTCGACGGTGCTGACGCTGGGGCTGGAGCACGCGGCAGCGCCGGCGCCGTGGACCGCTGCAATGGTGACGGCGGCTGGGGCGGCGGGAGCGGAACCGAGGGGGTCGAGCGGGCAGGGGAAGTTGGTCTTGGCCTTAGGGCCGCGGAACCGGCGCGCCGCGGTGTCGTAGGCGCGGGCGGCCTCCTCGGCGGTGTCGAAGGTGCCGAGCCAGACGCGGCACTTCTTGGCCGGGTCGCGGATCTCCGCCGCGTACCGGCCCCAAGGCCGCTGCCGGACGCCCCGGTACCGAGCCCCCTTCCATTCTCCTCCGCCGCCGCCGCCGCAACCGTCGCGGCCGTTGGCAGCCTTCACCCTCGGCGCCATCGTAAGAGCTACTTCTCCTTCTCCTCCTGATCAAGAGAGGTAGGCGGTTGGGTTGGGTTTGAGGCAAGAGAGGGGCGGGCGGAGGAGCATATAAAGAGGGGTGGAGGAGAGAGGAAGGGGAGGAGAGGAAGGAGCGGTGGGAGCGGACAAGGATGGGCGCGGTCCACGGGCAGGCGGTTTGACCGCCCTCGGCCGCCGCCCTCGCTCCCCATATCAAGCGTTTGATAAACGCGCTCCACCCTCCCCCCCCCCCCCAACCTCTCCGCCACAGGATTTCTACGCCCCCACAAAACCGGTGCGGTCTTGCTTTAAGCGGAGTGCACATAACAGAACGGCGTCAGCTTATCTTAACGTTGATCACGTGGCACGCTGCAGGACGGCGGGGCTCGGGACGGAACGCCTGCGTAACGGCCGTCAAGTGGGGGCTGGGCGACGGCGGTCAGGGCGTGAGCGTGGGTCCCCTGGTGGTGGCCCGCGCAGGTCGGTGTTCTCTGCCGTGCTGATCGGATCTGCAACGGGCAGTGCCGACCTCTACTTGGTTCGCTATTCGATTAATAGCGTTTCCATGGAAAATAGACCGCCTCGGTTTCATTGGTGGGAGCGATGGAGGAAGAAAAGGGCTGACAGGAGACTTACTTCTTCCGCGAGCATGTGTTCACACTTGCTCCCATGCGATCATCACTGTCCATTTCCTATCATAGATGATGGTGGGTGATGCTCCCAGCCCAGGTAGATGTCATCTTCTCCATCTCAAAACTTTCTTCTTGCCTCGATTGTCTTGGTTTCGGGGAACAAATCAATGTGAATCATGAATCAGTCATGGATGTCGACCTCGTATCACATCATCGATGCAGATGCAGATGCAAATGCAAAACACGCGGATTGGATTCACAATAAATTTCTGGTCGATGAATTATTATTATTATGTATCCTCGTTGGTGGTATGAGGATACATAATATGTATCAAAACATAAAAAAGGTAATAATACTTGAATCTCACGAGACTTTAATTCGTGCTTGCTAATGTGCTTACCCATTATTGATATAGAATTATTAATTTCTCAATACCTTCTAATGGGGTAACCAACTTTAAGCCGTGGCCTCGGGTCGACGCGACTTGGTTCGAGTCCGGATAATGGAGGATCTTCCCAGGACGACCCTTGAGATCACTGAGGTGGCCGGCTGCAATGGTTCGATCGGGATGGGGTTGCTGTTTCCACCAGGAGAGGGCTCCTCGCCTGGGCGTTTGGTGGGAGGCCACCGTCTTCGCACCTGCACACAGGTCGGGTCGGGAAGCTCGACTCGACCCCTCCGACGATCAAATTAGTGGATAGTGGCAGGGGGATTCTTTAGCTAAGTTGTGTCTTCTTGTGTCTCTCCCTCCTTTTTTTCTCCTCCTTCCCCTCGGAGCGCGAGGGTTTTTATAGTGAGGGTTACCGTTGTTTGATGTGTCTGCCCGCAGGTGGCAGGATCGTACTTCTGGTAGCATCTGACACCGACGTTGGCGTGGCGTGAGGGATCGAGCTTGAGCAGGGTATTAATGTGCCTCGGCCGGCGTTCCGGTCTGCTTTGACCAGGTGCTGTGAGGCATTATTTGGGACAACTGACGTCACGCGAGTCTTATCGCAATTATTATCCTCATCATATTCCCCCCTGGAAGGAAGCTATGCATCGGTTGTTGTAGTGGGGGTCCGAGGCATGGCTTCGGCTTTGAGAAACTGTCCCTTCCGGTTGTTTGTCGGTCCGTTGCCGGGGGTGTGGGGATTGTGGAGTTTAGTAAGTGAGGAGGGTTGCATGCATAGCGGTGACCCCGGGTGGCGTGTGGCCGAGGAGTACAACCCAGTCGAACAGGCCGAGCAGCATGGAACCGAGGAACACGACTCAAGCGGGCAGGCTGCGTAGAGGTGGTGGTCTCGGGCAACATGGAGCCGAGGAACACGACTCAGGCGGGCAGGCCTCTGCGACTCAGGCGGGCAGGCCACGCAGAGGTGGTGGTCTCGGGCAGCATGGAGCCGAGGAGCACGACTCAGGCGGGTAGGCCGCGCAGATGTGGTGGTCTCGGGCAGCATGGAGCCGAGGAGCACGACTCAGGCAGGTAGGCCGCGCAGAGGTGGTGGTCTCGGGCAGCATGGAGCCGAAGAGCACGACTCAGGCAGGTAGGCCGCGCAGAGGTGGTGGTCTCGGGCAGCATGGAGCCGAGGAGCACAACTCATGCAGGCTGACAGCGCAGAGGCGGTGGTCTCGGGCAGCATGGAACCAAGGAGCACGACTCAGGCGGGCTGACCACGCAGAGGAGGTCTCGGGCAACATGAGACCGAGGAGCACGGCGCAGGCGGGCTGTGGCCGAGGAGTATGGCTCAGGCGGGCAGGCCGCGCAGGCGTGGTCTCGGGCAACATGTGGCCGAGGGGCACGACGTAGGCGAGCTATAGTCGAGGAATATGGCTCAAGCGGGCAGGTCGCGCAGGCGTGGTCTCGGGCAACATGTGGCTGAGGAGCACAACGCAGGCGGGCTGCGACCGAGGAGTGTAGATGCAAGAGGGGTTAGGCCAGGCTAACCGCGAGCCGGGAGGCGGTCAGGTAGATACTGAACCTTTGCTCGGAAGAGACTGAGGTAGGGCCTAGATTTCTTTTCACGAGGACTACATCGGATAGCCACCGCGGGTGCTTGACCTCTTCTATAGAGCCCAATGCCAAAAGTTGTCCCTTCTCCTCTCGGCCACCCAGGCCTCTGCCGCGATGTACCGGTTAGCCCACTGGAGCATCTCTGGCACCGTGGTGGGGGGTTGCTTTGCGAGGGACCAAGAAAATATGGAGGGTCGTAGGCCTGTCATAAATGCCTGCACTAACAGAGACAGATGAGCGTCCGGCAAATCCCGGATTTGCGTGGCAAAGCAATCCACAAAATGTGAGGGGCTCGTCCTCCCTTTGGTTGAGTCCGATGAGCAGTGCAACGGATGGCTTTGGCCGGACGTAGGCTAGGAAGTTAAGCTCAAAGTCCTTGGCGAGCTGGTCAAAGGGGGCGATCGTCCCGGTCTTCAGGCCGCTGTACCACATGCGGGCCGGCCCTCCTAGAGTGGCGGGAAATGCCCTGCACATTAGAGCATCAGAAGTCCCATACAGTGCCATCTGGGCACGGAAAGCGGCTACATGGTCCGTTGGGTCGGTGGAGTCGTTGTATGCATCCAAGGAGGGGAGTCGGAAGTTCGGGGGGACTGTCTGATCCCGTATCATGGGCGTGAATGGAGATCCCTGGCGTGCGTCCTCCCCGAGCTTTCCCTTTGACATGCGAAGTTCATTCTGCACCTCGTCGAGTCGCTGGCTGACGAAGCGCAACTGGGCTCGCAGGGAGTCCGTAGAATCCGAAGACAACGCCCCGGGTTCCGGGTGGCCTCTCGGGTTCGCTGTCACTCGATCCTCGAGTGGGGCCGATGGGACCCGAAGCGAAGCGGGTAGCTCCCGAGGTGGCGTGCGAGCCTGAACGGGTGGCTCCTGTTGCCGTAGTGGTTGGACGGCCGACGGGTGCAGCGGACAAGAGACAAGTGGAATAATGGATTGCACCATAGCGGTCAGAGTTTAGACTTGATGGGTGAGGTTGTGAAAGGCCTCGAACGACACGGGCGACGGGTCAGTGGAGGCGTCGTCGGGCGGCGACAAGCCCGGGTCGTTGAATATCCGCCAATATCGCTCGGAGGTCATGGCGGGGTATTCGTCACGATGATCTCTGTATGGGGGATGTTCCCCCGAAGCTCCAATCGGGTGCGACCTCTCAGTCACGGGCTCGTCTGAGCTAATCGGGTGATCCCTCGACATTAGGCCCTCCTTCTAGCGCCAAAATGATGGGGTAACCAACTTTAAGCCGTGGCTTCGGGGCCGACACGACTTTGGTTTGGGTCCGGATGATGGGGGATCTTCCTGGGACGACCCTTGAGACCGCTGAGGTGGCCGGCTGCGATGGTCCGATCGGGACGGGATCGTCGTTTCCTCCAGGAGGGGGCTCCTCGCCTGGGCGTTTGGTGGGAGGCCACCGTCTTCACACTTGCACACAGGTCGGGTCGGGAAGCTCGACCCGACCCCTCCGACAATCAAGTTAGTGGATAGTGGCAGGGGGATTCTTTAGCTAAGTTGTGTCTTCTTGTATGTCTCCCTCCTTCCCCTCGGAGCGCGAGGGTTTTTATAGTGAGGGTTACCATTGTTTGATGTGCCTGCCCGCAGGGGGTAGGATCGTACTTCTGGTAGCGTTTGACACCGACGTTGGCGTGGCGTGAGGGATCGAGCTTGAGCAGGGTATTAATGTGCCTCGGTCAGCGTTTCGGTCTGCGTTGATCATGTGTTGTGAGGCGTTATTTGGGACAACTGACGTCACGCGAGTCTTATCACAATGCTGTGAGGCGTTGATCATGGTCTGCGTTGATAATAATTGTGAGTCTTATCACAATTATTATCCTCATCACCTTCAATGATTATAATAATATCTAAACAATAACTGTCACTGCACGTATGGGTGTATATGTATAAATTATTTAACATCGAAAACTAATAAGATCAATATATGTGATATTATATGATGTATAAATTGTTATGCATGAACTTGTCGATATGTCCGAGTGGTTAAGGAGACAGACTTGAAATCTGTTGGGCTTCGCCCGCGCAGGTTCGAACCCTGCTGTCGACGGTCTATTTTTATCTTTTTTTCCTTTTTATATTTTTTTTAAAAGGGATTATCGAAGGAGATTTATAATATTTTAGCATCTTTTATATTTTATTTAACGCCTTTAAGGAAAACAATTATTCAATAATTTATGCAGTTTCGAGAGGTCTTCGGACAACTCATGCGTGCCAACTCCCAAGGAGAGAAGGAAGAACAAAGCATCTCTCTCTCTCTCTCTCTCTCTTCGGACAACTCATGCGTGCATTTATACCAACCGGATCGTGAGACTCCCAATCGCGCACGCCGTTGAAGTTGACCGAGAATCCCGTTTCCCATCCTGCCTTGCCAGATCCCGTCCGATGGCGACGTCGGCGGCGGCCGAGGCGGCGAGGTGGGTCGAGGAGTCCACCCGCGACGCCCTTCGGTTCCAGCTGGAGACCCTCCGCTCGATCCTCGAGAGCAACGCCGGCACCGCCTACCTCCGCCTTCACCTCCGCGACCGCCTCCCTGATCCCGCCCGAGTCGACCCCGCCCTTGTGGCCACCGCCTTCCGCCGCCTCGTCCCTCTCTCTTCCTACGACGACTACGCGGATCTGATCGAGAGGATCACCGACGGCGCCGAGACGCCGGCCGCCCTCTCCCTCGATCCCCTCATCTGCTTCTTCAATAGGTCTCTCGCCTCCTCTCTCTCTCTCGCTCCACTCCTTGAATACAAAGATTAGAGCTGCGGTTTGATCCTTCCTTGGTCTACTTCCAGTTCAGGAACGAGCACGATGAAGCCAAAGCTGATACCTTTCTTCGATTCCATACACGCCAAGTCTGCTTCCAGTCTTGCTCACCAAGCCAGCTCGGCCTTCCTTCACAGGTGTTCTTGTCGATCCTCGAAACCATGCTGCTCTTATCTCATATACTTGACTTCCTTCTCTTGCTTAGGTTATTCCCTCCAAGATCTTCTAGCAGTAAGATTCTGTGGTTCTTGTACGCCGGAAATGTCACCACGACCAGAGCTGGATTCAAGGTAATGGCAGCTTCTGCATACCCTTTCCACAGCAACTCCACCACGACGACGCCTTCACCTTTGCTCTCGATGTGCATTAGCCCCCGCGAGGTCATCACAGGGTCCGACGCCCAACAACAGATGTACTGCCACCTCCTCTGCGGCCTCAGGCACTCTGCCTCCATCGACTGCATTCGATCCCCTTACGCAGCTGGCTTGATCAGGGCGATGCGCATGTTGGAGTCCAAGTGGATGCAGCTCTGCGATGACATCGAATCCGGCTTGGTCAGCTCAGAGATCACCGAGCTTGCCATGAGAAGGGCGGTCGAAGAGCTGCTCGGTGGGCCGCGGCCAGACTTGGCCGCGAGGATTCGGGGAGCCAGCAGCAGAAAGAATTGGAATGGGATTCTTCCCCTTTTGTGGCCGGAACTGCGTTACATCGCTTGTGTTAGCACCGGCAGCATGGAGCAGTACTATCCCACCCTGAAGCACTACGCCGGCGAGGGCGTGCCATTGCTGGGCGGCGACTACTTCGCTTCGGAGTGCCCCATCGGCATCAACATGGACAGGACGCGCCCGCCGGAGCTGACGAGCTTTGTGATTCTTCCCGGTGCAGCCTACTTCGAGTTCCTTCCCTTTGACTTGGGAGCTTCATCTGCTGCAAAAGAGACAGTAGACATTTCTGGTGTAGAGGTCGGGAAGATGTACGAGGTGGTGGTGACTACTTACCGAGGGCTGTACCGCTACCGCCTGAACGATGTTGTCAAGGTCGTCGGGTTCCATAACTCCTCCCCGAGAGTGGAGTTCATCACCAGAGCACCAAAACAAGCTTCAGAGGACTTCACCGAAAGAGATTTGATGTCTGCAATGGCCAGTTTCGAGCATATGGTTGGGGAGAGGGATGGAGAACAGATGGTGGAGTTTGCTGGTTACCTGGATCCCAACTCGGACCAGAAGCATCTGATCATCTTCGTCGAATTGAGCAAAGATTGCACCCTTCTACAGAGAGAGAGAATGGAGGAGTCCATCACGCATTTGAGGAGATGTTGTCAGTCCCTCGAAGGTTGTCTGGGGAGTGTTTACAAGGCGAAGAGGGCCGAGGGAGATCTTGCAGCTCTGGAGATATCGGTAGTGAAACCAGGTAGCTTCGAAGGACTAGCAAGAGTAGCCGTAGAGGGTGGAGCACCTGCGAATCAGTATAAACCTGCGAAGATCATCCGAAACAGCAACTTTGTTGATTTGCTGAAAGCAAATGTTGTAATAAGTAGCAGTAATGGTGAGTTGAGAACCTTACCAGTGTAAGATTGGCCGTCATCGATCTTAAATGCTCCTCTCCAAGTACCTGTTGAAGCTTGAAAGCATTGTGAAGCAGTGTAATAAACATGGTGTTGTGCATCAACAGATTTAACGAGGCATTGTGCTGTTGCATGTTATGTATATATGCTTTTGAATGAGGTGGAGAACACAAAAGTTACAGATGCTGTGAAAGGTGAAAAGTCTGTAATCATACTCATACAAAAGAATGCTTTGGGCATACAGGCACAAAAAAAGGCTTTGAACAACTCAATGAACACAACTGCGATAGATAGATAGATTAACAAAAGAGTTAACACTCAAATTCATAATCTTTTCCAGGCTCAACAAATCATCACAAGAGGACGACGTGCAAAGCATTTCATTTGTGCAACTTAAATCTAATGCAAGAAATCAAAAACATTGATCTCTATTCAGACAATTTAGCATGCCAAAATTCAATCTTCATCGGACTAGCCGATAACAACTGGTATGCACTAATCAAACCAGTATCATAAACTACCGGTGTAATAAGAACAGGCCGAAGCAATTCTAACTAGTAATTAACCACTACCGGTAACCACCATAGAACTGATACAAGAAATGATGCGACTTAGACAAGCAGAATCAATCATCTTCATGTAATTCGATGTAAAAAATAGTAGCATAAAATTCTTTAATGGAAGAAAAAAAATGCCTGTATAGCCTATAGGAAATAACGACTTCCTCAAGCACCAGCTGAAAGAAGTCATCTAGCAAATAGCTTAAAGGATGAAAGAGCTTAAAAGCAGAAATGAAATTTGATGTATTAAAGAAGCTACGAAAAAGATTGGTGGAAAATTACTGGCAACAACAGAAGGTTCCGGAAAGATTGGCTTACAATTAGCAAGTCGAAAAGTTTGATAGCTTTGAAAGGATAAATATGTTGCCGTTTCTCATGCAAAGAAATCTTGATATATACATAGAATGGAAAAAGGCCACAATAAATCCTTATAAAAAGCAAAATAGACTAAGAAAAGCACTGCTAGGAAAATGTCTATCACTCGCTGCACAGAGTTCATTCAGGAAACAGACGTCTAGGCAACATGTCCTTCGAGTACACAAGAAAAACCAAGAATAACTTCAAATCTGAAGACTGAGAGACCAAACCCTGGGATCCAAGATTTCAATTTTAGAAGGTATATATTTTAGGACATTCACTCAGGAATCTCGATCTTCACCTCATATGAGGACAGTGAATATTGCACTAGTAACCAGAAAGCAAGTTTTTAGTGTTCCTGAAAACCAAGAGCAAGCTTAACATTTCTAGAAATTAACAGTATAGTTGTAAAACTTTTCGAGCTTTTGCAAGTAATTCTGCAAAATAGAAAGAAAAATGAGCTCACAGGGCAAACAAAACACTATTTGTGTTACTATCTCCACACAGATATGAAACTGCTGGATGCCAATTTTGAAATGGTAACGTTTGCATCTCAGTCAGTTGATGCAATAAAAATCAACAAAAGACCTGTTAAAATCAAGCAAATGTGATGCCAATCAAATTTCTAAAGTCATAGCATTGGTCAGTTGGAATTGATAAGATGATAATTGGAAAAAAATAAGTATTAGACTCAACTCTCAATCACATTGGCAATCATTTCAGCCAAAAAGAGGCCATTTATGGAGTGCTTTTAAAAAGTTATCACATGGCTATGGTGTTTAGCTTTAATGGCAAAGGTTATGTACATCAAGAAGGAATATTAAAAATTAGTATGTCAAAAGTGCTGCACCGATGTATAATGTTGAGTGTGCATATACCGTATGACAGTAAATAAAGAATGCAATCACAATGGGAGATTAACCATGTCATAATCATGTAGCAATTATGACATATAAAGACAGCAAGTAAACTAAAATATAAAAGGTTTTTATCAACTCATCCAAGAAAATGTGTATAAATGGAATAAGCTAGAAGACAAGTAAGACATCATAATACCATGAGAACCAAAGGGATTGTTGAAGATAGCATGAATCCATGCATTTCTAGTAAAACCATTTTGATTCTTAACAAGAATCTAGCATTTGTTCACATGCTGTGAGTAGCAAGATGTCGTCAGGCTAGCACAAACTTTCTTGGAACAGTAACAAGGTGCAAGCACCTTGTTACTTTAGAAATGTAGTTTGTGCATTTTGCTTTACGTATCAATCATACTTTAGAAATGTTTTAGAAAGAGATCATAGACCTGTGAATTCATCAATAACACTTCTCACATATCACAAGTAAGCAAACATCGAATGAAAGAATGAGATCCTTGGAGTTTACTTAACATATGGCAGACACCGAAGACCTACTCCCTCCTCAAATGGGGGAAAAGATAACTTGACACTATATACAACAGAATGCGATGCTTTTGCATCCCAGGAACCAAATGATGCAATTAAGAAATGCAAACCATTGCAAACCATTGCATACCAGAGAGATCTCTTGCAATTAATTTATTCTGTATCAGCCTCCCCAACGATTCTGGAACTGGTCCAGTCAGATGACCGTGGTGTCATGCTTTTTCTGAATCATCAGAACTAACATCATCATTTCCGAAAGCAAATGGCTGGTACCCAGCAAAACTAGATAGCTGACCTGAACCACTACTGCTCACAGATCTTTCAATATCCTCAATGTTCGACACAATTGAGATTGGCCGGTCTGGGATTGAAGGGACTGCCAAATCAGTCTCCAATATCTTCACAATCTGATCCATCTTAGGCCTTGCATGCAACTGAGGATGGGTACAAAGGACAGCAACAAGTACATACTTCTCCAACACTTCTGTTGGCCCCAATTCCTCCATCCCCTCCTCAAGAACAGCCATTGTCCTCCCTCTTCGAACCAATGACCAAGCCCAGTCACTCAGTACAAACGCTTGTCCCTCACCCATGGAAACAAATGCCTTCTTTCCACTGAGGAGTTCCAGTAAGACAACTCCAAAGCTGTACACATCACTCTTCTCAGTCAATTGTCCATACAAGGCATATTCCGGAGCAACATATCCAAGAGTTCCAGCCACCCTGGTGCTCACATGTGACATCCCCTCCGGCGCAAACCTCGCCAAGCCAAAGTCCGCTACTTTGGGCTCAAACATCTCATCCAAAAGAATGTTGCTTGCCTTTATGTCCCTGTGGATTATGGCCGGTTGAACTCCGTCGTGCAGGTACGCCAATCCCCTGGCAGTTCCGAGAGCGATCTTCTGCCGCAAGGGCCAACTGAGCCGGTGATCCCCTGTGCCGAAAAGGTGGTCATGGAGGCTCCCATTCCGCATCAGGTCGCAGACGATGATCCGCTGGTGCCCCTCCATCTGGGTGGTGGCGAGGCAGTAGCCTCGCAGAGCAACGAGGTTCACGTGGCGGACGCTCGCGATCACCTCCACCTCGTGGGCGAAGCTCGCGTCCCCTGCGGCCGAGCAGTTCTTGAATCGCTTCAGCGCGACCTCGGTGCCGTCGGCCAGCACGCCCTTGTAGACGTTGCCGTAGCCTCCGCGGCCGATGATGTTGTCCCTGGAGAAGTTCTTAGTGGCCTGCTTGATGTCGTCGAATCTGAACTTGACTAGGGTTGTGCTCGCGCTGATCGACTCCAGTGCCAGCGAGGGTTCGACCTCCGGCTTCGAGGGCTTCCTCCGCAGCTTCCTCCGCCGATTCAGATAGCGTCTGACCCAGAACCAAGCCGCGAGAGCGGCGAGCAGGAGGAGCACGAAGCAGCCGGCGGCGACGCCGTAGATCCAAGTGCTGGAGCCGCCGCCGGAGGGGGAAGGGGCAGACGTGTTGGGGCTGAGGAGGAAGAAGCAGTAGGCGTTGGCGCCGTCCGAGGGGCCCAAGCTGCTAATGGCGCCGCCGGCGTAGATGGCGGGGTAGGAGGCGCAGTCGGAGACATTCCCGTGGTTAGGACCGGGAAGGTAGGCGGCCTTGACGCGGTTTAGGCTGACGGTGCAGGCGGTGCAGGCGGGCGTGGTCTGGAAGGACTGGTTGCAGTTGCGGTCCATGTCGCTGATGCCGGCGGACGGCACCACGTTCTCGAAATCCTGCCGGGAGGTGATGTTCATGCACCCCTGGGCGATCCACTCGGTGCGGAACCCGCATCCGGTGCGGACATCGAAGGGGTCAGCCGCGGAGAAGAGCGGCGCGAGGGCGGCCTGGAAGGCCGTCCAGCAGGCGGCGGCGGCGTCGACGGGGGGGTGGAACAGCGAGTCGGTACGCAGGTACTGGGAGAGGGTGAGGTGGAGGAGCTGGAGGGCGTAGGTGCAGCTGTGGGCAGAGTCGGAAGAGTTAGGGGACGAAGCGGCGGCGGAGACGAACTTCTGGGTCACGGAGAAGTCGAGGGGGCAGGAGGAGGAGTTCTGGGAGAGGGCGAGATCCAGCAAGAGAAGCAAGCAGAAGGCGCTGAAGAGGAGACGAAGCGGGTCGGAGACGGCGATCGTCATTGCGGGCGACCACTTCTTCGGGGCTTGCTATTGGGTAGCGGTAATCAACCACCTCTCCATCAGATTAGGTTGTGATGGCGTGAGTAATTATATTGACTATGAGTTGTCTTGTACCACAGCAACACCAACGGATGGAGTAGAGAGCGATGAGGAAGAGGCTTCGGGGAAGGAGCGGGAGGCAGAGGAGAGCTCCTCCACCTGCTCTGCTCTGACCTAATTTGGTGTGCTGCGAGAGGAAGAGAGGAGCATGTAAAGATGAAGAGGTTAAGGAGGCGGCGAGATTGGGGAAGGCTGCCGCCGATGGTTGGAAGTTTCGTGCTTTTGACGAGTTAAGGTTAACTGTGTGTGGTTGGCGATGCAGACGTGTAATATAAACTATTTTTATTTTTAATTATATTATAATTTTTACTATAATTTATTAATCTTTTCAAATATTACAAACCTCCGTTAATATTAATTAGACCGTCTTAATGCCAATTATTTATGAGCATTAATCAATCGAACTAATTCCATCGACATGCATAAAAAAAAATTCAATTGTTTTTCTATAGTCATTTTGAGTTTAGTGTCTCACTTGTTTTGGTCTTTATAGATTAATCAAATATTTGACTCCTTTTCCTTGTATTCTAACTATTTAAAAATATTTATCAATCTTAATATATATATATATATATATATATATATTATACATCTTAATTGATGTTAAAAATTCATCACTTACTAATTAATTTAAATAAAAAAATATATTCACTTGAAATAAAATTTGACTGACATGTTTGTACTGCGGCGGAAACCAATCCACGGCAGTGAGACGAAGGGCAGCGGTCATCCGCGAGTGGAACCGAAGCAGCAGCCTTCGCTTTCGTTTCCCTTTTTAACCTCCGACGACGAAGCGGGAGGAAGAGATGCTTATCCCAAGGAGCAGCAGCTGCTGCGCCCGTGCGCTTCGTCTATCCACCCACCACCACGCCATCCACATGGCCGTCCCCTCCCTTCTCTCCTCCTTTTGCCATCTTTTCCCCCGCGGTCACGGTTTCAAACCCTTCCCCCAATTTCTCTCCTCTTCTTGCTCCGGTTCCCCTCTCTCTTCTCTTTCCTCCGTCCCCTCCCCCAAGCCCAACAAGAGGGTCAAGACACTGGTCGCTGCAGCTCTGCTCGAGATCGGCGGCGTCAAGATCGCCAAAGATGGTAACTTTCCTTATTTTTCTGATCAAGAATCGCAACTCATCCTTCTAGAATTCCATCTCCGTTCACAATTGCTGTTTTGGTTGATGAATCAGACGTGGTGCGAGAGAACGATCCCACGAACAATGTGCCTGACAATATCTTCTCCAAGATCGGTTTGCAGCTCCACCGGAGAGATAATCATCCGATTGGGATCTTGAAGAATGCCATCTATGAATACTTCGACACTAATTACGCCTCCAAGTTCGTCAAATTTGACGATCTTTGTCCCATTGTTTCCGTGCAGCAGGTGATTCTTTTGCATTTTCTTCTGATAAAGTTTGATATTTTTGTTAGGGTTTACAATTTTATTTTATATAATGGCAGTGGATCGATCAAGATTCGAATTGGTACCATACAGGTCTTTTGTTATTGCTGTTATCTTTAACGAATATGAATAGGAAAAAAGGATACTCTCATGTAGCTTTAATCATCAATCTATATACTACATTGTGGTGTGACCAGTGAGCATAATATGCTTCCTACTGTGTATACACGAGATTGGATGAGTAAGAGTTTGGGCTATGTTGGTTACAACCTTGCTAGTTGGAAAAAGAAAACCCATTCCTTTAAGGTCGGTTGACAATTTCAAGAATGCTGGAAAAGATTTAGATGCTTTGCTGTGTGCTCTGAAGTCTACAAGTTATATCGCAGATATTCTTGAAGTATATGATGATGAAAATTGAATTGCTAATGAGCCAACAAAAAATATGATGGAAATTATGGCAGTCCTGTGCCTTTTTTCTTGTTGTTGGATTTGTTTGAAGCTTTCTGTTCAGATTTTTTAAATGCATTCCATTTGAAGTTCACCAAATTTGGTTCATTGCATTCTTGTGGCTGACTATAGATCTGCTCACTGCAGAACTTCGATGAGGTTTTGGTGCCTGCTGATCATGTAAGCAGGAGTTATAATGATACATACTATGTTAATGCGGAAACCGTCTTAAGGTGCCATACAAGTGCTCATCAGGCAGAGCTACTGAGGGAAGGACACAGCCATTTTCTTGTAACTGGGGATGTCTATCGTAGAGACTCCATTGATTCAACTCATTATCCTGTGTTTCATCAGGTTTTTGTCCATTGAAAGATTAAAGATCATAGACCTTATGTGGATATATGCGATTTCTTATTTTGAGCATCCAGCATATAGATGGAAGGGGTTCGCGTCTTCTCTCCCGACGAGTGGAAGGATTCTGGAACTGATGCAACATCTTATGCCGCCATGGATTTGAAGAAATGTCTTGAGGGTTTGGCAAGGCATCTTTTTGGTATTTGGAATCCGCGACATTTTCATTTTTGTTTAAATTTAACCAGAGATGCATAATTATAATTTTAAGATATGTAACTTGGAGTCCCAAGTCTAAACGTGCCTTAATGTGCAGGTGCTGTGGAGATGCGGTGGGTTGATACTTATTTTCCATTCACCAATCCATCATTTGAGTTAGAGATTTATTTCCAGGTTTGTTGCCTTTTGCCAGATCTATTTGATGGATCCTGCCATTGTCTTCCTCTAAACTTTCTTCTTAGAGCTGTATTTTATGAGCAGATGATTTAATTAACTGGATCATTAGTTAAAATGCTTTGAGATTCTTAAAAATCAACTCTTGTTAACTTATGAATTAGATTCATTAATATCTACTTTGAAGTAAGCTTTTTGTTGAATGATACCTAGACCTAGTTCGTCTGAGTCGAGTAAGTTGTCATCCCTAGCTCATTTTAGGAATGACGATTGTGTAGAGCATGGTTTGATGTACCATCCAGAATTGTATGAAACACATGTAAATATCACCTTGCTTGAGCTCTATGTGAGTGAACTGAACTTAGTTACATAAATTTCTATCTGAATTCATCCCAAACTCAAACTATAGGGTAGCCAAACCCGGTTTAAGCAGATCCGATATTCTTAAAGTCATTGAAAAAATCCAACAGCTGCCATCCCTAACCTAATTCAAATAACAAATACAAGCTGAAGAAGGAGCAAACTTAGAGCAAGGCTTCTTGTTTAAGAAATTCAAGTACTTTCCAGCATTTATTTCTCGTCTCTTCTCATTTTTCGAATCCGACTTTTCATATTTCTTATGATGTGTTAATTTGCAGCTTATAATTGCGTTCCTGTTGATGTGTTTTTAGGAGAATTGGATGGAAGTGTTAGGGTGTGGAGTGACTGAACAAGACATACTCACAAGAAATGGTAGGAAGGACTCTGTTGCATGGGCATTCGGGCTTGGGTTAGAAAGACTTGCGATGGTTCTCTTTGATATACCAGATATTAGGCTTTTCTGGTCCACAGATCAGCGGTTTACATCACAAGTATGTATTATTCTGGCTTTGCTTCTTCTTATTATAACCGATGCTAGTATTTTTTTGTTTTTGTTAGAAGTATGTTCTTTGCTTTGATGTATAACCATTCCATGATCTCCATGTTTCTCACAAATGATGTTAGATCGTATGTATCATCATAATTTTCGACCAAGAATCAGATGTCATGTGACACTTGTAACCTTTTACTGTAAAACCAATAGGATCCAGATGTCATGCTGATTTTTTTTTTTTTCTTAGCTAGAACTTTGTGCTTTGCATCGACTTGTAACCACTCCATGATCTCCATATTTCTTATATGTGATGTTAGATTATAAATGTCATCATAATTTTTGACTGAGATTTAGAGGTTATGCGATGTTACACTGGTAACCTTTTTACCATTAAATCCAATAGGATCTAATGTCTTATTGGAAACATGTGTCACAAGCATGATAAAACACATATTTAGAGAATGATTGCAACAGATCATGAAAGTTTACAAGTTTGAGGAACACACGTGGTAAAAGTATTGGGGAGTGGTGTCCATGAACCTGAACAGTGTCAATTAACTAGAGATTGTTTATGTGAGAAAGGTTGCAGACTTGGATGATCTATTAGAGAAATAAGGACTGCATTAGTGCTTTGATGATCATGTTAAGCTTCATAAGTAATAGTAATACACCGAGTGAACTCCTACTCGACACTTAGTGTAAACACTCATGATAGCACTAAGATGTAAGAACAAAGATCACACATCTTAGTTGATATTAAAGTCTGATCCAAATTTGAGAAACATGATTTTGCATCAATCGATTTAAATTGCAGATATCATTATTGTTTTTAGATGTATAAGTTAGAAATTACCTTTGATTAACAGCTACTAAGCTAATACTGTTAAAAAAAAATTTTCTTCCATGGTGTCAATGTGTCATGTTCATGTAAAATATGCTGCCAAACTTAGATTGAGTCTTCCATTCTAAGCTCTATTGATGTCATGCCGAAAAGGAATTGGCACCTGCCATGTGAATCCAATAACTTTTCGGCACCTGTCATTTGATTCTAATTTGAGCTTGAATCATTGGTCGAAAATGTTTAATCCCAAATTAACAATGATCCACTCGTTAAGTCTTATTAGTCAATTCATATCTTCAACAACTAAACTTTTAAGGTATTACTTTTGCAAATGAGTCAAGGCATGCAAACCAACACAAAGATATTTGCAGCCAGCAGTCCTTCATTGAATGGCCATATTTGTGCCATAAGATGCTCTATAAGATACACTTAAGAATTAAAGAACTCTGATTTGCTAAAATTGGTTTCTATTAGTTGCTAAGCTTTAAGCTTCGTGTAATTCATTTGATCTACTGACTCCTTTGTACAGTTCTCAGAGGGCAAGCTTGGTGTTAAGTTCAAACCATTTTCGAAGGTAATCACACTGCTACTTGAACTTAATAGCTCACTCTACACCTTTTTTTTTTTTTTTTTTCGGGTCAGTGGAAGACATAGATACTGGTTTTCCTTTTTGCTATTTTTCTTTGTCCAGAGTCGGTGTACGAATATCTGAAGCATTTTCACAGTTTTGAAATATGTCTTTGGGATACTAACATATTTCTAAGTCGGAATTATGAAGATTAAAATTACGTTCACCCAAAAGATCAAAAACAAAATTCTAAGATTCACACATTAGATACTAAAATAAATTGCTAAGCAGCATGAAGGAGACAACAGTTTATTGTTTTTCCTTAAGTGGTATTCTTTGAAACTCATAAAAAACTTGATGTCTTTTGCAGTTTCCTCCCTGTTATAAGGATATTAGTTTTTGGATCAGTGATTCCTTCACCGAGAACAACTTATGTGAAGTTGTTCGAGGAGTTGCCGGGGATCTTGTAGAGGAGGTATGATACAAGTGACATTTTTTTGCTGTTCTATTTGTTCATCTTCTTATCAGTCCTTCTCAAATTAAAGATAAATTTAAAGGATGATTTACATAGCAAAAAGTTAAATTGATGCACAAGATTTAATTTCGTGGAAAGGCAATTGGAAGAAGCTAAGCAAAGTATTGTACTTCTAAGAGTCTAGATTGGTACACTTTGATGAAGTCAAACATTCGAGCAATAGAGGTCTAATGTGTATAAATGACAGCATTACATCTAATTACTATTATTTGTACCAAGGAATGAGAAGCCCTAGTTGACAAAACAGACAAACCCAACCTAGCTGGTGAGTTGAGTTGTGCTATCCAAGGGAACCGACAAGCCCTAAACCATCTTTGGTATGAGAGGAAGAAGATTCTTTGGTGTGTATCGATGTCTCGAAGACTCGAAGAGGAAGAAGAAGAAGAGGAAGGGGTGGTGAAAGATGACGATGGTGAAGGAGAAGGAAGAAGGAATAGGGAGGGAGGAGGCGGTGGAGGAGGAAGAGGAGATGGTTGAGGAGGAGAAGCATATCAGGTGGTAGGTTTGTTGAGGAGAAGCAATAGGGATAATCCACGTATCAGTCCAGGCACATACCCATGGTGAAACGAACTATGTTATACTGTCAACTGAGAACTGTCTTGCTTTGCTCAACATTTGAAGTTCTTGCCTCTGCAGGTGAAGTTGATCGACAATTTCACCAACAAAAAGGGTATGACCAGCCAGTGTTATAGAATCACATACAGGTCGATGGAACGATCACTTACGGACGAGGAGATAAACCAGTTGCAGGTATGGAGAATGAATATTTGTGTCTTTAAGGATGTGTGCTTGTCGATCGACAACTGATGTATCCATACTAATTTTTTCATGCAGTGGAATGTCAGGGAAGCAGTGCAGGTCAAGTTGTATGTCACACTAAGATAAAAACTGAAGTCCGTCAGCTCTATACATACTAGGAAAACATTTGTAACAGAGGACTGACTCTACACTGCATAAACCCTGTGTTACACTTACATGATTGATGACTATATCAGATTTACTTTCACTTGTAGCTGTGCACACAATATTTCTAGTGCTTACTATTGTCGTGCACAATTGCAACTAACGAAAGTGTAATATCCTAATTTAATCCAACATTTTAAGTGAGAATTGACTTTGAATGAATTTACGGGGGATTATATACCGTTCTATTTACCAAATGACTTTGTAAATCTGTGATTCCAATAGGTTAATGAGCCAATTATTACATGGGATCAGATCAATCACGACAACAAGTGTGATGAAGCCTTCGAACAAAGGATTGATGTGTTTATTAGATTAAGAATTTAAATGTCAATCCAATACACATTTACCTAAAATAATGCCAGTAGTTTCAGTATATTACCCATCTTTGCCTTGACAAAGTAAATATCCATCATCACTTAAAAGATGCTTATTACCGAATTACTTCTTGGACGAATATATATATCTCATGCAACTGAAAGTAAAATTTAGTAACGGTAACAAAATCCATGAAGAACTCAATTTATCTGGCAAGGAAGCAACTCCACGTATAAATATACTCTGAAAACCTTGATTACTACTACAAAAGTTCCATGGCATATGTAACAAGGAACGATCTGAAGCATGCTTTAGATTATACTGTACGGAGATAAAACTGCTGAGATAGTATGTATATAGACACATCTAATGTCAGAGAATTAAGTAAAATCATAATTTAGCAAAAATGAATACAGACCAGAACTGATTCGTGAAATCACCTGGCGCATGTTAAGGGAATTATGCACATTTGTTCTCGGGAAGAAACTGGTCACAGCCTTTGTGTCTTAGCCGTGTAGTTGACCGGGTTTGTTTGATGTGATCCGCAAAGAGTTGATGCCTGTAGATGACAGGAACAAAAAAAAGGTGTAGGGTCAGAAATTTTGTTGGCTAAAATTCAATGTTTCAGGAAAAAAGAACTTAAGAAGTACTGACCTTTCATATTCTAGCTTCTGGATTACTATACCATTGAGTAAAAGCTCCGAGCTGAAAATGCCGGCTCCTTTACATAGAATTCAACTATGGTAAGCTGTTGGATCTCTGATTGTATAAGCCCAATTCAGCTTAAATGTCAATAAACATGACAAACAATACCTTTCTCAAGGAGAGGTATGCAAATGTTGTAATCTTCTTCACAAGAAATAACCAAAAGATCATCCGGTACTTTATCTTGTTTCATTTCAGATCTCCCGATTCTCTTGAGTGTCTACGTAAAATTTGACAAGTGAATAATGGATTAGTGAGTGTCAACAAGATCAGCAGCATGTCAATTATGCTGACTATTCTTTCCTGTCTATCCAAGTTAGAGAAAAAAAATAACATATTATGTTGTGAATGCCAGATGTGCATCACCTTACCACGAACAAATATTGAACAAATGCGGAAAATAGGTCGGATGCGTAGGCAAACAATTCAGGCCTCTCAGTGCATGCTAACCCACCATTACAAAGAACTTTAGAATAATGCTTCATTTCAGGCCTTTGCAGACATGTGGCCCCTCCGCCATTTCATGATATATGAGTTGTGTTATATACTTCCAATCTAAATCCCACCCCTTCAACATATTTGCAGTACCCTGGTTATTTCAGTCCTTTAGTTCAATAGTTTTTAAATAGTTATATTGGGAACTAAAAAAAGGTTTTGTTGTTCAAGAGTCGGGTTAATGAAAAGATGGAATAAACCAAGGTATTCAAAAGTTGTACACAAAGTTCAAATGTTTGGCTCATGAATTTATGATTTCTGTAAAGAGTAAAAAAGCATTCTCAAGCTAATTTATTAGCAAAAAACATAATCATGACATGGTTAACTAACTAATTAGATCCCAATTATGCAACACAAGAAAATACAACTACTGCTGTCACTTACTTCCACCCTCTACAGACTGGTGCAAATTTTCTAGCCAATGCAAATTAATGCAAGAGAAGAAGTTTTCATAGAACCTAAAAAGAACCTTGGGAGATGGGAAGATCTGCCATGATGACAGCAGTTTAAGCTCATAGAATCAAGAAACCAAGGTTCGTAATTTCATACCGTACCGAAATTTCGAGCTTTGCTCGATATGGTATGGTATGAGCATACCGAACGGTACACCCTATATATATATATATATATATATATATTAAAAATATAAAAATTAATATAAAAAAGGAGGTGTACGTTGCCTCGGTGACGTTGCCTCCTTTTTTTTCTCCTCGTCGTGTCAAATGAGGAGAAGACGTGGTCTTCTCCTCATTTGCGATGTTCGGTGAAGACGTCGAAGGCCGCAAATGTCTCCAGCCTTCGTCGCGTTCTCGTGGTCTTCTCCTCATCTGCGGTGTTCGACAAAAATGTCGAAGGGCGCAGATATCTTTGGCCTTTGGTGAAGAATGCTGTCACGGACAAAATTCAAAACAGAATGTTTGATGTAGTACTTATGTATGTCCGTGTCTTTTGGTTTGTTCATGCTTTGCATAGCATGCAGAGGGACGGTTGAATGCTTAACAACCCCATTTAAGTTGAGTTTGGTGGTCGTTTTAGGCTTGTAAATAAATATTGTGTCATGTGGACACTTGTGGGAGATATTCGATCTGTAGTGGACCATTTTGACCCTTTATTGTATAACCGTTCAAAGCTTGTAAAGTCTGTTTGTAATTTACATTGTCTATGAAGTGTTTCCTGAAATGTTTGCTTGTGGATCCCGAGTGAGGCGCTTTCTCTAACCCATTTCTCTTTTGTAGGTCCCAAAGGACCATGGGAGGTTTTGAGAGGCTGACCTTTGCGGACGGACACGCAAGGGTGCCGCACGACTTAGGCAAACCAGCTAAGTCCGTGACAACGCGGTGAAGGCCGCAGGTGTCTTCAGCCTTCAGCGAAGAACGCGGCGACGAAGAAGCCAAGCCGCCGCCTCTCCGTTACCTCCTGGATCGAGATTGTCGAGGGAGGGCAACGCCAGATCGCGACGCATCGAGGTTCTCCCGATTCTCCCTCTTCTTCGAGCACCTTCTCCCTCTTCTCCCTCGACGCTTCTTTTTCCCTCGCCACAGCCCGGTTGATACCGCCCAGTAGCAAGCGGTCCACGTACTGATCTGTGGGCGGACTGGTACATACTGCCCGATACATGTGGTATCATTCAAAATTAAAATCCTCGCAAGAAACAACTTGCAAAATTTCCTAATCTAGGAAAGCCTAGATGAAATGTAGTAATATGTATATATAAGGCACACTGAGCATCTCTAAAACAAAGCCAAAATCCAGCAAAGCACAAGCCAGCTTCAATTACCAACAAACACAAAGACATAAAATCTTGAGATGTTGTGATGCATCCCTAAATTTGAAGAGTTCATTGTAGGTAAGCACATTCAGGGCTGTTTTTCTGTTTAATAAGATGATCAACAAGTTACAAAACCTTCAGATCAACAAAAGCTGATTTGTGGAACCAGTATTCTTTGCCGATAAAGCATCTGCATACTGATCAGCTAATAAAGCCATTGCATCACCTGCTTCTTCCAAAGTGTTACTGAATCCAGGTTGGTACAAATTTGAGTCCCATTCTGAACACTTGGGTGTGTCTAAAGGTAAGAGTACTGTTGCTTTGGCTCTATGATATCAAAACTCATTCAGTCAAAAGAACAGGTGATGGGAATTAATAGAATGGCCAAGTTATTAATTTTGCCAGAAGACGGATACTGATGAGACAATGGGTAGGTGCCAAGGAAATATAATCTGATAGGAGAACTAGACAGCCCAGCAAACATAACCTTGAATGTGCAAAAGAAAGGGTCCAAAGAAAGGCATTCTAGACTCTTACAGAAAAGTGAAAAATACAGAATGAAGAAAACAAAATAAAAGGACAAAAAGGGAAACAAAAGAATTGGTTCTCATTTTGTATTTCCCTATTTTTCTATATTGGAAATAGCAGCCATTTTATATGTGCAGTTCAGCATGTGTGATTGATTAACATACAAAAATATAATCAGATTAAAAGAATCAGATGATTATATTTATATCTAATCATTCCACAGTCCTGGTAGTGAAAAAAATTAACCCACAGGTATATTCATGCCCAAAAGTTTCTCAAAGGTGAGTTCTATATTGAGTCTTGCATTCTCATCTTAAATTCCTTGTGTACTGCCCAGTGAGGCTTTAACAGTGGGCCTCAGAAGCCTTCGGATCTCACTGCCCTCAATAACCCAAAACTAACCAACATAGCTCAGACATCGATCAAGTCTTTTGGAGCCACGTTGGTGGCAACGAATGTTATATCTAGACTAGTCAAATAACTATACTAGGAACTTTTTGATGATCAGATCTTCAATAAAATTAATGGTGGCCTTTATAAGAGAATATCTGTTTCAATTTAGTGATGTTTCATGTTTATTTGAGGGAAGCAAAGTTTAACTTGATGAAGGTCAGAAATTTTTAATTGAGATATAGGGTGGGTTATGTGACCAAGTTTTTCTGATAGGCTTTCTCTAGTTATTTAAGAAGTCATACTGCATCTAATTAGCAAAGTTACCCATCAAGAGGCAGAACCACTAGGAAAAAATTGCTCTGGAATTCTTTTACTGGGTTTCAATGCGGTTTGGATTCCGGATGAACTAAAGAAAGACCTCATTAGAGATTCTTTTCAAGTGACTTCAAAACTTAGAATACCAGATAGGTGCCTAACAAGACACTCTGTCATTATTACTTCAACAAGCAAATGATAATTACACAAGTTCAACAACAGAGTCCCTAGATCTTATATACCTATTTAAAGATCAAAACCAAAAAAAGGGAAGCCTAGAACACAAAGCTTTCTCCAATGCAAGTTGGAGCATTGATGTACCCAACCTTACATCCAAAATAAAGAATATATGATTTCTAGACTTAAAATTTAGGATATGTTGCATAGAAAAGATGAATAACCTGGCCACGAGATGCCTTAACCAAGCTGGAAACAAGATCTCCATTGGGTTTGACATTTGGTGTTATAAACACTTTTTTACCCTGCAAAGTTTTTTTGACAATGAGATAAGTGGTCACTGTTAGTTGGCTGCATCATCAAGAAGCTAAGTAGCAAATCATAGTGACAAAAGATCTAGCCATCTAAACCTACAATGACCAGAAATTACCTGCAAAAGAGGACAATGGCATGCACGAGCCAGTGAAACAGGCATACTGAAACCTATCTCTCTCTCCTTCTTAAGATCTCTCAGTATGTAATTTTTCTCATCCATAAAACAGCCTGCCTGTCCACAACTTTCAAGCCACATAGGTGTAACCACAAGTTTACCAACAGCAATTGCCTCTAACATGTTCTGTGTGCGAACAAACCTGTCTGTGACAAAATGAGTTGCATCTGAAATTGAAGATGCAGTTGGAAGTCCTAAGCGTGCCAAAATCTACCACAAAAAAAGAAGTCATCAAATATCATATGGTAGCTTTTACCCAATATTTGTACATCTAAGTAAAAAATGCATATACCAACATATTTACCTTCTTCTGCGGCTTAATAGTATTTTCAGCTAAATGATGACTAAATAAAACACGAACACCAGCCATATATTTCCGCCTTCGCATATCTTTCAGCATAGGAGTTGATGCCCCAGTAGCATCTAATCTAAGAAGTTCTCTAGCAACTAAAGATGTTGATACAACTTTATTGCATGATCTTGGAGGATATTGAGATGTAAAAACAGGTGACACAGCATTCATTTCTTTTGATGGTGTCGTACAGGTTAAATTATTTGGTAGGCCTTTTGCTTCTGATGACCCATATGATTTGTCATTTTCTTCAGCATTTTCAACATATTCTGAAGATGACATGTGTTTTTCTGCTTTTTCAGCATGCAAACTGTGGTTCTGAAGGTCAACAGAAAGAATATCAGCACCAGTTGGAATAACAGATTGAAGCAAAATTGTCCTGACCGATTCCTCAGTATCCTTGTCTGAAGATGGTTTAAGTGATGATCTTGTCTTCATGCCACATATCATCCTTACCACACTGGTACTTGGAAGTTCTCTGGCAGCTTCTAGTGACCTATATGTAAAAACAGATCTCTTTTTCCGCTGAACCTTATCCAGGATATCTGATATGCTTCTTGTGAAGATTTTCTCCTTCCCTTGTTGTTTGAAGGATCGTTCAATTGTCTCTGATGCACCAATACCTGACACAGGTGATGCTTTATTCAAGTCGCCATTCATGTTGCCAGAATTAACCTGACCTGTTCTCCTCCGTTTAGGATAGCGAGAACTATCTTTTGTCAAAGATAAAGTTTGAAATTCTTCTCCCGGAGATGCACAATTGAGCAACTTAGTATGAGTTGCAGGATGCCTTTTCACTTCTGTGGTTAGATTTAAACCTACATTAGCACAACCTTTTTCGGCCTCCACTGATTCTGATGTGTCAGAAACAATATAATGTACAGCTTCTACAGTTCTAGAAACATGTGCATCCGTCAACTTGTTAGGAACTTTCTGACAATCAGGTAAATCCTTATTCTGTTTCAACATCTTCACTCTCTTGGAATACCTAACACGATGTGCAAGATGTCTGTCCACCAAAATGTCATTATGTTGTTTTTGTTGTTCATCGAAATGTCTGTCTACCATCTGTTGTGTCTTTTCATTAAGAGTGGACTTAGAATAATCATGTCCGCTAACCAAACTCCTGGTATTTACCAGCCTATCTGGCTTCCCCTTTCCCCTCTTTGCCTGCCTTTTAGCAATTATATCCACCAAACTATTTTTCATTCTTGAACTAGTAGAAGAAACTCTAGGTACATTTCGGCTTTCACTAGATTTTGTAGAGAGCATCTTTCTCCTTTTAGAACGTGTCACAATGACTTCTGGATCATTAACAGAAGTCCTATTTTCCTGTGGTACATTCTTTGAAGAAGCTGTGTTCATAATTGGAATTCTGGCAGAATTGGAATTCAGAGTCAAATTTTCAGCATCAAGATGCCCCGTGTCCTCCTTTTCTGCATTATTCAGAAATCCATGGACTAAGGCTTCCATAGCCTCAGCTGCCATTTGAGTATCAGGACCAACATCATATATACCATCTGAACCTCTTTTGATTTCAGTTACATCCAATTGAGCTTTTGTATCTTCGAAAAGATTCTTCCTTATATTTGTTTCAGAAATACAAATCCTTTTACTTCTTACAGGACTGGATATCATTAACCTTGAATCTGAATGAACTGTTCCTTCATCAAATATTTTTCTGTTTGTACCTACCTCTCCACTTTTACCAACTGCATCTCTGGTTATGGCAGATTTGAGATGTCTAGTCGGGTGTTGGCTTTGAGTCTTCCATGCACCACATGTTTGTTCAAAGAAGGAATCCTTTCTTTTACTGAAGAACTCACCTCCTCCATCATCTTCAAGGTTATCATTCCAATCAAAAATTTGTGGCTTTCCAACTGGACTTCTGCAATTTGTCTTTTCAGAAAACAGTTGAACCCTCTTTGTACCAGAAACAAGAGACGACTTCAAAATATCAGTTTCGACATCTTTGGTTTCTTGAGATAACCCCACATCATTGATTAAAAGAAACTTATCTACAGATTCCAATGCATTTGCCTGGGACACAATACTAGGTTCTTGAGAATTAACATAGCTTAATCCTGCAACAACATCATCAGTTGAGAGCAAATAAGGTGTGTCCACCTTTGAAAAGATGCTGTCATCCTTTCTTATACTGTCATTCTTCTCAGAAGGTAACAACTCATTGAACAGTCTTTTTACCCTCATGTTGCAGCATCTGCTCTTGATTCCCTCTTTACAGTAGTTCTGGGTAGACCTCTGAAAGCTTGCAATTTCATGGTCCAAGTCTAACTTACCAACTTTGATTCTGAAAGGTGTCAGTTCCATTCTGCTTTTTGTCCATTTATTCACACCAGTTACTTCCAAGCCTATCTGTCCATCTACAGCGCTGTCTTCCTTTTCACTATGTTCAATATTGTTAAAAGATCTCGACACATGTCCAAGTTTCCTAGAAGCAAAGTATCGAGCTGCAGCAAGACCAGATGTGCGCATTGCTTCTGTGCGAACTGCAGTAAAGCTCCTTACAGTAGATCCTTGAAAAATAAGAAACAGAGATATTGTAACTCAATTACGTCAAATAAAATGAAAGAAAAAAACTTTGCGAGTGTCAAATTTGCCTCAATTTGGCTCATAAACCAAGAAGCCTTTGCTAGCAGCAGAAAGACGAGAATATTTACCAGGGTTTGACTTGCAACAACCTCCACTCACAATAACCCAAATATAAAAACATGGTCTCCAAGAGAAAATGAGGAAGAAACAGAAGCATGAAATTATAATCTTTTCTAGGACAGATTTTGCAGAAAACAACAACTGGGCAAATATAGAATATATAGAATGGAAAAAAAATGTAGGAAGACTGATCAACATGAATAGCAAATGACAAGTGCTAAAACTGCTCTATAAGAATTAGAAAAAAGCTTGAAGCATCATAACTTGTGATAATAAATGATGCCTCTAACAAACACAAGGGTAGGATGACCTGAAAATAAAATATCACATATATAAAAAATAGAAGCAAAGAAAAAACTGAGTGAAACCCAAGGTTATCTATAGAATGCAAAGCATACAAGGCAATTCAGATTAATCCCACTTCCTAAGCTGTTCAGCTATTCAATGAACCAAGACCGTAGGGTGCATTTGGTTTGAGTTAAAATAAACAGGGTTAACTTATCTTAACCTGGCTAATTAACTTTTCAAGACTGTAGGAGCATTTTTTTGGTTTGGTTTCTAAAAGTTGGGTCAATTGGGTTGGAAAAAGAGATATCTAAAGTTATTTCAAACCACCATTTCAATTAATCACTTTGTCCTAATTATTTAGGTTAAATGCCTTTGACTGGCTAATATTAATACTTCTTAGCTTGAGAGTCTGATAACTAACCTAATAAACACCAATCATGTTTTTTTTTTGGATCAAACAGGCAACTGCTGAAATATGATGTCACCAGCAAAAGAAAGCATAAACTTCACTTTCCAAATCCCAAGCCACAATGATACAACACATACATAAAGCATATGGGCCACATACTCATGGCTTGAAACTCAGCGTATGTTAGTCTGAATGGTGAAACTTAGGCATTGCTACTAAGGTCCAGTGAGATGTATCTGTATCACTAGAAGTCAATTTTTTTTCAGAAAATGATATATTAACTTAAAAGCCGATTACAGAAGACACATCTAGCGTCAGAGGTCAAAACATTCGATAATTGTATAAGCCAGTTATCCTTCCACAAAAAAGTGGATCAATTAGACCTTACAAATTTGGCTATCCAATTAGCCACACTGCCTATTTCCCTATAGATGTGTACTATATTGACTTTTGTAAATTTGGACATTAGCCATTTAATGTCCTTAAAAACATTCCATGTACACCAAGGGGGGTTTGGTTCTGCCATTCAGTACATCTGATTCAATTATGAGGTATCTGATTTCTCCTTCCAAGCCCTATTTCAAAGCCAACAATTTGCACATTAGACTAATTCTATTTGGTAAAAATCACCCCAGAAATTATGCATTTCTCATGGCAATTCCTCAGGACGAAACCAGTACCCACTTCTTGGTGTTATTCACTCCAAGAGCCATCCACATTTAATTTGACCCCTGCAATTGACATATCTCATTAGTCCTTCCTGCATTCAAACCTATGTTTGTCCATAGTGTCAAAGGTATGAGTTGCAGCCTTGTATACATGGTAGAAGGTCTATTAGGACTGTGATTATGGAGAGCCTCGTTATGGTCCTTCCAAATAAGCCATAATGTGCTGGCAACCCAAAGCCCTTAGGATCATATTCGGATAAGTATCCATATCATCTGCTTGAGCTAGTGTCCCTTGACCCAAATTGTCAAAAAATTCTGAACTCAATATTCAAGTTATACATAATGTGACTCCAAACTTCCTCAGCAAAGGTGGCCTAAGAGAAAATATGCTCCAATCTTTCTGAAATGAGTGAAAAGATATAAACAATCTTTTAACCAGCTTTAATAACCATTATCTCTTTTTGAAATACACACTTAGTTTTTTACTTCCCTAAAGAATAACAACCATAACCTTTACTGAAGGCATGAAAGTCATGACTCCTGAAAAAAATAATAAGAACTATCAAGAACCCCTGAAAACTATGTTCAAAACCTACCTGTTCATCTGGAATTGACTCGAGTTGAATGTTTGCTTATTTCTCTGTTCCCTTACCCATGCCTCAAGCCTTTGAAACCCTGGATATCACCCACCTTTGACAGTGAGATCCCTTAAAAAACTTTAGGGAAGGGTCTATTTAATTTAAGAAGGATGATAACAAAGAGTCAATGCATGACATGGTTTCCGTCAGCAAAAGACACCAAGATAGGTCTTGATCATGTGAAAGCAGGATCATATGTCTATACATTCTTAGGAAAGAAAACTTAAAGAAGAAAGATGAATAATATAGCTTGCCATTGACAGCTTATTAGAAGATTAGTGTCACAGCAACCACTCAAAACAACCAGACTCAGGAAACATATAAGATAATATAGCAATCACTGTTGCAGCACTTAGGAAAGCAAGGAAAGGCAAGGCAGCCAAAGAAGCAGCTCGTTGGGTTAAAAGTCGCAATCATAATATTTGCTCAAATAAGAAGGCATACAATCGAAACCTACCGGCATCCCCATCATCATCATCATCATCATCATCATCATCACCACCACCATCATCAGTGGAAGCATCAGAATCAACCATATCAACTTTCTTTTCATCTGCCAAGCCTGAGTTTCCTCCATTCTCTAAGACCTCCGGTCCGAACGCATCACCTGCATCATCCTCTCTATCTCCGCAGCGGGTAGCACCATCATCCAAAACACCCTCGTCGTCACCACTGAGCACCTCGGTCCTATCCGTCTCTTCATCGCCACTGTCGACCACAGCGGTATCCTCATACTCATTCACCAATTGCGTCTTTCCCCGCTGATCAATCCCCCCAACGCCCTCGCCGTCAGAACTATCGGAGCCATCTAGGGCTTCAGTCTCACCGTACAAGATCGGGACTTCCCCTGCAAGAAGTGAGATCCTCACCAAACTATCAAATCAACATCACAAGACGAAAACACAAGAAAAAAATTACAAATTTCGTTGTCCAAACATTCGCAGAAGAAAAAAATTACGGCAATTACCGGGAGCCGTAGAATCAAGATCCAAGACCTGGGTCTCCTCGTCGTCGCAGCCGGCTTCGGAAACCATGTCGATTGGAGTGCCGGTTGGACTCCTCCGTGGTGACAAGTGCGATCTTAGAGAGAGAGCGAGTGATCGGAAACGACGACGAAAGAAGAAGGGTTTGAGCAATAATGCAATATAAAAGCAAGAGAGAAGATCAATCTCGAGCGATGGGAAGAAGGCGGAGGGAAAGATGGAGGTGCCGCAATCAATGTGGGGCCCAGTCGACGTGAAAACGGGTCGGGTCGGGTCGGGTCGGGTCGAGGCAGAGCTTGGGCTATATCATGCGGAAGGCTGTCCGTGCCTCATCTAAACCCGATCCGCCAACAGTCCAGGCTTGAGAACTGGGAATCATCGATTCTGATTTATGTGAATAAAATAATTTTATATTTTAAAAAACAGAACCATCTCCGATTTTTATAAAAAAATGATTAAGTTATGTCTTGTCAAGAAAGAGGAAGCAAGGGAGGTCGTAACGGTGGACGAAGGCGGAGAGACAGAGGTAGGAGAGGTCGGAAGCGAAGGTGAGATAGAGATAGAGGCATAGGAGACGACAAAGTGAGAGGTGGTGGGGACGATAACACCTAGGAGGAGGAAGAAAGTATATGAGACCACTATGTGTCTAGCATCAAAATATTCGACAAATAACTACCTAAGGTAGGATTAGAAACTTCTAATCTCGTCATCAGTGTGAGAGAGGTACAATACCCTATTAAGCAATAGCAACTCGATGCTATTGCTGGTGGTTATTTCCATAACGATGCCTCATCTAATCGTTGATGAAGGTTTCGATTTTTTTCTTAAAACTTGAATTATATGTATTATTATATTAATGATTTATTATGAATCAACATGTCACATAAGCGAAATCTAACGTCTGTTAACTCAAATTTGACGAAAAAACTTTATATGCTATGTTTTTGAAAATATACGAATTATTTTAGACATAGATAAACCATAAAGGCTTAAGTAATCCATGACCAAAACCATCTTAAAATTTTTTTAATTTAAATTATATATATCATTATATTAATAATTTATTATGCATCAATATATTACGTAAGTAAACTTTAATATTATATATTAATTCAAACTTAATAAAAAAAATTTATATGTTATATTTTTAAAAATATATAAATTATTTTAAACACGAGTAAATTATAAAAATTTAAATAGTTGATGATCAAAACTACATCGACTAAAAATAAACCTTAACCCTTGAAATTATTAAAAGAATTATAGACTCACTTCTTACAGGTAATAAGTCTGATATTCTAATCTAATTTGTTTAAAACTTTAGCAATCATTGTACTTCACCCCAAAGACAAAAAAAAAAACATTTTTATCCACATAATAATTCGTAAAGAAATTATTAGGAGTTACTGGATATTCTTTAATATATACGTAGACATAATCCCCATTTAATGTTGGTCCTTACAATAGAACAAAATTCATCAAGATATCAACAAATGGTTTCAGCAATTATATCGACCAGAAAGGCATAAATCGGCATAAATCACCAACGAAATCACTACGCTGGCAATAGAACACAACATAATATGAGATCTGAGTATTAGTTCATCAAAAAACACAAAAATGTTGAAGTTGCTTAAATTAACTTAATAAGACTGATGACCAAGTTTTGCTAGCAGTCTCATGCTTTACTTCTGGCAGTACATTATAATGATAACGACGCAGAGCAAGTTTACTAAGCTACAGAAACTTGTGGCGGAACACATTTCTATCTGATTAACAAGACTTTGCCTCCACTAGTTCCTGGATCAGATCGGCAGCATCCTGCACGGTGATGATTTTCTGTGCACTTTCTTCTTCCACGCTGATACCAAATGCTTCCTCGAGACCCATCACAATCTCGACCTGCATATTTGAGAGAATATTTACATTTTGAAATGCGTAAAGAGAATTGTTTGGCACTTTTCCACAAGATAATGAGAAGAAATTCCACAATGGCACCTCAGGTAAATTCAGCAAACAAATGAACATATCACTACAGTTGAAACAGAACAAAAATTAGATTGGTGCCATCAAGATCCATGAGTAGTCATGACCTACATCAGGAGAAAATCTATGCCAAAATATGCATATTACCAAAGTCGCAGAATCTTAGGGATAAGCCCTTAGTTTCAATGAATCCTGGGAAAGTTGTTAGGGTACTGTATACATAATCAAGAGCCCAGGACTTCAACGATATAATTCATCTACATGAAGTGGAAAATTGTTTTAAAAAATAAATGTTGAATATTACTTGGGGATTTGAATATGCTAATGCGGTTCGATAATCAAACTACAAGTTTGCAAATCAACAATCTTGGACCACATGCTGAAGGCAAAATCTAAACAACCACCACATAATACACATGTTATTAGTAGCTATGGAAGACTGAAACTAGTTAAAATTCTGTGTCATTTCGGAGGTACTTTCTGAATCTGTAATGTCAAGGGCAAACAAGATACCGTGTCTAGAGAATCAGCACCAAGTTCAGAAAACTTTGATTCTGCAATAACAGCAGTACCCTCTGGTACTGCCAACTGCTTCCTGACTATTTTCAACACCTTCTCCAGAGTATCTGACTTGGCCTATTAAAAAAGACAGCCCTTCAGTCTATTTCATGACTTGGTATGAGCTAGGATGCTGGCAAATAATCATTTAAATCAATAAATTACAATTATAAAGCAATAATAACAGCTAAAATGGGGAGCTCTTCATGCATTCTGATCAGCAGTCAAACAATAGATGAAGCAACTGCAGGACTTCTTTTAGCTCATAAATTTATATCCAAGTAAAATGGAAGCTTTGTCATTCCAGTGTCTTAAAACTAATTGAATCGATTACGTTATTTTCCAGCAACCAAGAGGCCCTTAACTGCATGTGTTATTCTTTCTTGAAACAGTGTAGTCCTTGGATTTCCCTTTTTTTTGTCAGCAGAAACTAAACAATAATCTTGTTCTAGTTTACAAGGTAAAAAAGTAGAGTACATTTAGTTTACTATTTGGCTTTCATAATTTGGTCAAAGTGAGAGCTAATGCACATTCTTCATTGTTAGTACTTTACAGCCAGATTTATGCTACATTGTTAAAACAAAACATAAGCACTATGCACCTAGAACTTTTCATGCATTTTACTTTTTGTATCACACATTCCAGACAGATATCTATTAACTAGATCAGACTGACATGCTGCTCTTTCTTTCACCCTTTCCTTCTCCAACATTTTTTGTACAAATGTGTTCTCAAACCAAGAAGACTGCAAGAGTATAATGTATGACAGCCACTTCAAAAACAGTAAGAATAAAAATCTACAATAGTTGCATAATTAAAAGATACATACAGCACAACAAATCTGAAGGCGTGATGAGGCAGGTTGCAATCGGATAGCTGGAAAACTCTTCCTTATGCTGGAAAAAGAAATTGATTTGAGACTAGAAAACTCTTTAGCAGCCTGCAAACCATCCATAAACCTTGTATTATCGTGTCTGGATAATTTTCACAGCAGATAAAACTCATCACAGAACAGAGAAAAATCAACCAATAGTTTGATATGAAATTTTTTGTGACCTGCTTTCATATCTGTCAATCACTATCTCTCCATTGCCTGCTTTCACATCTTTGATGATTTAATTCATATCTCGTCTAGGGTGCCACATTTATCTTTGACCCAACCGATATAAATTTGTAGACTAATACATTTTTACCACAAGTCTTAAACTTGCATTTGTGTAGCAATAATAACATAAGTGATCTTCACTTCTCCTATAGAGAACAGGGGCACGCCCTTCCCAATCTTATTCATAATTCAGGCAATGACTAATGCAGCATAATATTCACTCTAGAATCCACCTCCAGAGCCCATTCTGGATATGTGTACCCCATCATAAATATTATATATTATAGAAGGAACAAATCCATGATGCAACCAACAACCAGGCAAAGCCATGGAACTGCCAAATCAGTAGCTTTCTTATTCAAATAAGGTCATTTTGCAAGCGTGTTTTCCTCAGGATATCAATAGACAGTTTATACATATTTACAAAGTCCAGCAGTCTGATCTTCAGATTAAAAGCAACTAAATTTTAATAGGCGACTTTGAAAAAGTAGTCATCAAATGAATGTCTTAAGATGCTACTGTAAGATCATGGAAAGTTAAAAAAAGACAATTATTGGGCAGAACCCTATTCTTGAACTGAAGTTTATTACAAATCAACAAACTATAGGATATCCCAAAAGCAAAACCCTGAAAAGTAAGCCTCCTTGGTGTCCAATTTCCTTAAAACTTGGGTGCAGCTCCTTCAGCCGATCACCATTCCCACCGTTTAATCTCACTACCCAATAAAGACGATATGAAAAGTTTTTCCATTACTTATCTTCTTTTAACAAACTTCAGTGAAATAATGTTTCACAAGGCCTACAGATCATCACCAACTTGGTGTCCTAATCAACTTAATAACCCAGAAATTGACTTAGAAAAATCAGATCAGACGCTTGATCCGATCATTCGAAGATACCACGAAACCGGGCGCAATGAAGAAGATCTTGCTATGATCAGGCAACAGAAATAGATTTATAGTTCGAAATCACGAATAAGAAAATCTTCTTCGACGTCCACTCATCCGATCACTCCTAAAACCGCAAACGTCAGCCTCACCAATCAAGCCCTCGAAAAAGAAACGAAGAATCCAAGATCAGATCGATAGAGATCACTACCTGCAACGAGTGCCACGGGCGAGAGGCGATCGAGATCGTCGTCCCAGCGAGAGAAGCCATGGGTCGATGAAAGGTAGAGGAGAGTGAGCGAGAGATCGGCGGCGAGCACGAAACGCAGGGAAGATGGGAGTGCGCCGTGTAATAGAGAGCGAGGGCTCACACACTGATGATGGACCACCCGGATCGAAAGTTGCTGTCGCATTTTACATAGAATCGGACGGTCAAAAGTTGCTGAGAGAGGGACGGTCGTGTTAAATGACCAAGACGCCCTCGTGCTTCGAACGTATTAGGAACGGAGTAATTATACATTAATTAGTCCTAAGAAATATGATTTGTTTTCTATTTTTTTATAATATATTTATTTATAGATATAATATTTTTTCTATCTATTTATTTTTGTATATAATATATAAATCATGTCACGAAAATTTGGATCACAATGACAGAAGACTGCATGCAAATTGGTGAATTCAAGGAAAATAATTGGTAAATTTGGCATAATATTCCAAACATTTTTTACCAAATTTTAAAGTCCAACAGCTCCTGCGGGTCCCACGGTGGGCCCTGCTCCAATGTTGTGTGAAATAGCTATGACGCCCCAAGTAGTTTGTCCCTTACATTAACCACGGCAGCACGGTCACTCCTCTCGTTGACTCGCAGGACGAGAGGTGCATCTGGGGCTGGCAGATCGAAGACAAGAAGGGGAAGAAACCCTCGAATTTTCGACGAGATTGATCTCAGCTCATCCAAAGATCTCTAGTCATCGGAAGTTGCACGTCTTTTCCGCATCCTTGTTCCCTTGCAGCTTCGATTTTGAATCGATTTCAAGATTTCCAGCTCCTTTTCCCAGAAATTTTGAACTACGGATTGGGGAATCGCGGAAAGGCTTGCTCTTTGTCCAGTTTCGTGTAGGAATCCAACCTTGTCGAAGGGTTATGGCCCGAAGGCCGTGGTTAAAGTTGCTGGTTTTGATTGGATTGTTTGCCTTTTCCGAGGGAAGAGGTAATTGCTGATCCTTTTGCTATTTTATAAATCAATCTATGTCCCCCGTTAGATAACTCTGATAAATTCAAGTAATTAGATGTGGTTTGCTCAATTTCAATCTCAAAAGAGCAGAACTTACTAGCTCGAAATTCCCTTATTCTGTGAGGCAGTATTTTGACCTTTCTTCGTGATGATTAACAGAAATTAAACTCGCCGATGAGGATGGGGCTTCTCTCTACAACCGTACTCTAGCTAAGATGCTCGTGGAGTATGCTTCTGCTGTGAGTATAACCTTGATCATGTGTTGCTTCCTCACACAATTTTAGATTTTGATAATGGAAACAAATATTTTTATCTGTGCTAATAGTTCCATTTATGTATGATCAGACATCTGATCAGACACTTGGTTTTTCTCAATAGCCACATAGGATGTGCTGCATTTCCTAGAGTATCAGACTAATTAGGATAATATGTTCTTTATCTGTTTTTATGGAGCCAAAGAGCATGAAGGAAAATTGTGTTTGTGCAATTTTCTTGATGCCATGAAAGTGAATTCTGTTGGATAGCCCTACCAAAAATTGACTCACTCTTACTGGTGAGGAATAGGTTTTTTTTTTTTTTCATTTTCTGAAATTTTTATAAGTTGAAAGCTTTTCACAGAAACGTTATAAACTAAGTGATCCTTTTTAATAAAGATAGCATTGTATATAAAACATACTTAAAGCCTTGGCTTTCAGTTTTTGATCTTAAAACAGACAAGACAAAGACATTCAGAACCTCTTCCTGTTAGTCATCAAGGTTCTGCATCTAATTTGTGAATATTATGACCTGCAAGTTTAATTGCCTCTTGCAGGCTTACATCACAGATCTGACGGCACTATTCACATGGACCTGCTCAAGGTGTAATGATTTGACGAAGGTAAAAAGAACAGACGGTTACTCATTCACATTTGTGTTTTTGCAATAATGAAAGGTAGACTTTGCTTGATGAGCTTTCTTGACAAGACTCCGTCTTTCTAATGTTGGATGTATGAATTAAAACAGGGGTTTGAGATGCTAGAACTGATTGTTGATGTCCAGAACTGCTTACAGGTGGATTCACATCTTTCAGGAGCGTATATATGTTAAACTCAAATACATCTGCTACACGACTCAGAGAAATTTCTTCTTGTTCTTTTGTATATGAAACTTCTTATGTAGGCATTTGTGGGAGTTGCTCATGATCTGAATTCCATCATTATTGCATTCAGAGGCACCATTGAAAACAGGTAGAAACCTAATTTATGATCTTATTATCTATTATAATTATGCTGTAAACATCAGAATGGACATGGATGGCTCTAGCATGGACGTTTTGGGTAACAAATTAATGACTTTGGTATATGTCTCTCAATACATGTACTCGAATGCAAATTTTTTTGCCATCATTGACATGGAAGTCTCTGTACCATGCTGTCTATGGGACACTAAATACCACACCTCGATGGAGGTGATATACGGCACAACTGTGTGCTCTTTGTTGTGCCATTGAATAAGAAATGATTATATGCTAATCCACAATATGATTAGGTCTGTTAGTTACCTTATTATGTGCCATGTCATGTGCATAAGGGCTCGGGAAATATTACATGCAATCTTTATCCTTGATCATTCGGACTCAGACAATGAAGAATGGATCTATGGTGAATGAACTAATTGCAATATCTGTAGATCTTGTAATTGTAAAGAATATGTATAATGTTCTGTGAAATCTTTTCTGATCAGTGAAGTTGAAGATGCAGTTTGACTTACTGTCTTTTTACAGTATGAGGAATTGGATTGAGGATTTGTTCTGGAAGCAACTTGACTTGAATTACCCAGGTGTACAAGGTGCAATGGTATGCAATGTTCCCTCTGTTTATTTGAACCTACAATTGGTGAACATACCTTTTAGTCATCTTCATCTCCATTGTTGACACTGTAGGTGCACCATGGGTTTTATTCTTCTTACCACAACACTACTCTGCGTCATGGGATTCTAAGTGCTGTTCGAAAGATTAAGGAGTCATATGGAAAAATCCACATAATTATTACAGGGCATTCGTTGGGAGGGGCTCTGGCATCATTTTGTGCACTCGATCTTACTGTAAGTGCCACCAAAATTTCTCATTTGCATTCAGCTAATAGACATCCAAGCCTGACAGCAGATCTGCAAACTATGCAAATGATATTTCATATACAGCCATGCATTTAAAATTGGAATGATCATCTTTTCATCTTTCTGCCTCTCTTTTATTGTGATGGAAAATGTGAACTGAATTTCAGGAGATTACTTGTATGCATCTGCTGGACTTTTGTCTTGAAAATTTTCAAAAAATATGAATTATGTGCCAAATTAGCTCCTGTACTTGTGTCAATTAGCTGCATAAGGATGTTTTTGATGAATTTGCTTCTTTGCTTAGAAGGCTAGCAGGGATAATCATTATAGCATTTAATGCTAGTATAGTTATTTTGCCTCAGAAAAATCTTGTTTAGTAATTGGCATTATTAGATGATATCGTTGACTACAAATGCAGCGTTACTAGTTGATATTGATGTAACAGGATTTGTTCTTGTTTTAGGTCAACCATGGAGTACAAAATGTTCAGCTTATGACCTTTGGACAGCCTCGCATAGGAAATGCTGCTTTTGCCACCTACTTCAACAAACATGTTGCAGATGCAGTTCGTGTGACCCATGAGAATGATATAGTGCCACACTTGCCACCATATTACTCCTATTTCTCACAAAAGACATACCATCATTTTCCAAGAGAGGTATACTCTGTTTGAAGTTGTCCCACATAATGTTAGAAAATAACTAAAGTCAAAGAAGTTAAATCATGTTGTCTCCCAAATTCTTGTTTGATGACATCACTCGATGTTGTACCTGAGCATTTTTTTGCCTTTAGTTTAATTTTTCTGGCTCCAATGCCATAAGTTCTTAACTGCAAATCACCTTCTTAAGATTTATCTACCTTTTCTATGATATGTTTCACTAGAGGTTTGCAGATGACACCATATGTTCAACTTGGGACCAGACGTGACTCATGGACTGGGAAGTATATTTGCTCTAATTTGTGTTGTAAAACCTGAAGAAGAAATTGTGGTTGTTTAACTAAACCTCATTCGAGTTACCAGAGCAAGATCAGATCAAACTCGCTGGTCAAGAGTTACTTAAAATTAGTTCCTAATTGGTCAAATCCTGCCAAGAAATTGTACTGTAGCCAGTTTAGGTTACAAATGAAAGTTCAACCTCCATTTATGTGTGCCATCTTTTTTCCTTTTTCTCTCACAAACTTTCATAATCCTGATTGATTTAAGCTTCTATGCTGTATTGTTCAAAAGGCATCATTTTTTATCTCAAAACAATTTCAGGTATGGCTTCGTGACATTAAAGTGGATGGCCTAGAAGACATGGTGGAGAAGATTTGTGATGAATCTGGAGAAGACCCTTCTTGTTGCAGGTACCTATGTTCCTTCCAAGTTTTATAGCAAATATTTTCAGTTATATCAATGATTGTGCTTTGTCTTCAATAGATCTGTTTACGGGAGAAGTATATGGGACCATCTTAAGTATTATGGTGTCGAACTACAAGCTGATACATGGGGCTCTTGTAGAATGTTGATGGATAATAGTGTTCTACAATACTATATAGAGTACAATGGTGACATCATCTTGTCCAGGGATCCTTCTACTCCATCACATTTGAAACTAAATTCACCTCCAGATACCAGTCGCAGCACCGTGTAGAATTCATTCATCGGTAAAATATTCCAACCAAAGCTTGTAAAATAGGTGTTGATGGCTATATGCCTGTATATAGTGGACATCATCAAGTTCATTGTGTTCATGGGAAGAATGTATATATGCACCCCCTTTTGAACCAATGTGTTAAGGTAAATATTGGTTGGTGTATCTTAATGTTTAATTTAATATGAAGTTGTGCTTGCAAAGGAATGTGATTATAAACAGCATTATTACTGCCATGGTTTGATGCCACCGGCGATCAGCTATCAGAACTCTTTCATTGGTTTCCTTTGCTGCTCTGTTTTTAGTGTTGCTGTTCTATGCTTGCCGAGAATGCTCAACTATGCATAATAATGTGTTTCTTGGTTCTGATGGTTTATTGTAGTTAAAACCTTAAAATTAGATGTACTGTAGTCTTCTACCTATCAAAAACTAGATTTCCAATATGTGTAAATAGATTAAATTCAAAAGTGAGGACTTAACTAAATACCATTTTTCTATAAGAGTTGACTTTAAGCCAGCCAGATTGATTGACCTTTGAAATGGTAGTCACCCTCCTGCTTAACATTCCTGTTGGGTTTGGTTCAGCTGCTGTTTCCAATATTTCCTAGAAGGATGTGATCAGTACTAGTCGAAGACATTTTCTATAGATGTTTCACCAAGCAAACGACAGCCAACTGAATTAACTGGTGATCATGTTCAAGATGCTAAAGCATGGAAGAAGTAAAGCCATGGAGCTAATCTGCCACCAATGTGAAGGTACATCATGATCCTGTCTCGGTAGACCTAACAATTTTGCCACCAATGAACACAGGAAGCTTGATGAGATGATGGACAGAACAATTAACATCAAGCTCGTAGGAGAGCATCTCGATGGCCTGGGCACACGCAGCATGAGCTCGAAGGGAAGACCACCACTGCCTGAGACGCAAACCGAGAGATGGAAGTCAAAGTTCGATGATGCAGCTCGAAGGCAGTGTGAGATATCTGGGTTCAGGTACGGAGGGACATGTGAAGGAAGGAGAATGACAGTGTTCACCTTGGAGTTAGGCTGGAAACCATAGCTAAGATCTTCAAATATTAGGGAAGTGACATCTCTCAATCTCAATCTCTTCATGGTTCCTTGGCAATCGAGCTTTTGTCACCTCAAGATCTTCTAAGAATATGTGGATGATTTCCTTGGACTAAACATTCCTGTGCTAACATGAATCTTTGACATTTACAGTGATGCAGGAGCTAAGAATGGCCAGCGTGCGTACATACAGATCAAATCGAAGAAACAGTGATTTCAATGTCTAGCATTTGTCGTCATGCTTTGATGAAGATTGATGCTTCGCAATGGGATGTCACCAACTGGGATATGGCGGATCAAATCTCGATCCCAAGAACACCAGGTTCTGCGTCAAAGTGTTTGCTGGTTGCCGCAAACCACACAGTAAAGCTTATAAGCATTTGGTCGGCTCCTCTTGCAGAAAAAGCCTTATTCCATGACTCACCCACCTTCTTCGAATGAATCACCGGATCAGCCAAGCAAAGAATACTCTGTCTCGTCATTGCACAGTGATTTGTTCTTGGCATCGTCATGGCTCACACGATAACCAAATCTGCGATTTAGTGAAAGGGAGATTTAAGTATCTTCTTCCTCATTTCCTTTTATGGGGGAATTCGAGATGTGGCCATGGCGGAGCCAAGTCTTTGCCTTCGGATACCTTCACAGCGTCGCCAATCTTGATCGGGCAGGAACAGTATGCCAAGGGGATGCTATTCCGAGGGGCCATCTTTGGCTCCACGAACGCCCAAAGGCTACTTGCCATCAGCTTCACACATGCAAATAAATGAGAGAGGCGAAAGGGACTTTCTCTTATCTCGCGCGTGGAAGGAAGCATCCTCAAGCCTTCCTTACCTTTCTTCATCCATTCATTGCTAGAGATGTTGTTCTTGCAGAATTCGACGTGCCGCAAACGGACAAGGTTTTCGAGCGTCTATGTCGTCTCTTTCACATCAGCAGCACAAATTGCAGGGACTACAGATGCATTTTATCCACGCGAAAAAACAATCCTTATCTACATAGCCGGCTATCCAAGATAAAAAGAGGCATCAAGAACTCACCGGCAGCATCAAAGATTTGATTGCAACTGATGTAGCGATGCCGGTGGTGGTGTACGGGTATGGACAGATTGGAAGATTCTTTGTTCTTCCCTTCTCCGCAGCAGCTGGCTTATCTCTTCCGATCATACCTTTCAGAGATACCCAAGTCAAAGGATAAGAGGAAGGAAAAGCTTAGTACAATTTGTAACGTGGCCTCCATGATGCAACCTCAAGGTTCTTCAACAGCAGCAGCTCATCTCTCTCTCTCTCTCTCTCTCTCTCTCTCTCTCTCTCTCTCTCTCTCTCTCTCTCTCAAATGTAGGATGGTGAAGCAGCAGATGCGGATAGAATTCCCTGTGTCTGCACCACAGAGACGCCGTACGGCCCGTTGCTTTCGCTGGTTTTTGCCCTCTGTTTCTTTTCCATGGATTAAGCATCGTCACTTTAGGATTGGCATGCACAAACCGAAGCTTTCGCTTGAAGTCTAGCATGGGTTTTGCAGAGAGGTCATACTGTCGATGCAAGGCTGGCATGTCTCTGATGTAGCTTGGTCTGCTTGTTGGTGCGGAAGAAACATTGTCTGCATTCAGTAAACCTACATGACATTCATCTTACAAGATGCTCGAGATACAAGTCAATGCTTCTCATGTCTTTCCGCTTTCATGTTAGGAAACAACGAGAGTGAAGCTTGGAAGACTGGAGGGGAGCAAAAGCAGGATATCATAGGACACGGTTTCGCCAAACAGCAAAGCTTATGCTCTTCCATGTATGTAACCCTTCAAAAAGGTCTGCAGGAGTCGTCAGCTAATGAGAAAAGAGAGAATTCATACTTCCTGGCATCGGAAACTGATGCCTGCCTTATCTGTTCATCTCGGCTCGAAGAAAGTACACGACCCAACTTGATCTACACACTAGTAGAAAGATACTACTGTCCCTTTCGGATCATTGCAGTGAGAGCATGCATCATCAAATATCTACCGATCATGACTAGAATTGTTCCAAACCGATCGACTTTTCTTCCTATATAAACACCAACGTCAGACAGCACAAGTCAAGTTCAAGTCTTCTGAGGTAAGGCACAAGCATTACATCAAAGGATGGACAAGGTGATGAAGCTGGCGTCGCAACGGGCGGTGGTGGTCTTCAGCCGGAGCAACTGCTGCTTCTGCTACAGCGTGAAGAGCCTGTTCCATGAGCTCGGCGTCAGCGCTGCCGTCCACGAGCTCGACGAGGACCCGAGCGGGCCGGAAATGGAGAAGGCCCTCGCCAGGCTGCTGGGGCGCAAGCCACCGGTGCCGGCCGTGTTCATCGGCGGCCAGCTGGTTGGGTCCACGGAGAAGATCATGACGCTGCACCTGGGTGGGGATCTGGTGCCGCTGCTGAGAGATGCTGGAGCTCTGTGGCTCTGAGGATGACTAAATACCGTGTGTTGGTTCTCATGTCTCCTTCCTTTCCTCCTCCTCCTCCTCCTGTTCTTGCTGTTGCTGCCTGTAATGTGCGAGTAATAATGCAGAGTCGTCTTCTTCAACTGCACCATCCAAGTTTAGTATTCTAACCCTAACTCTGCGCACGGATGTTGCTTTGAGCTTCGCACACTTTCAGACCCAGCGAAGACAAAGAGCTCCATTTCACCCACGTAGTTGAACAACATCTGGCTGTCAACATCAAATGCTTGTCATCTCACTGTACGAATAGCTTGCTTGTCATCTGACCTAAGGAAGTTCTTTGGATTGATGATGATGATGATAGCAGGGAAAAAGGTTCTCATGCAAAACTCATCTGTCACGTAAATAATCTAATTTGAAAACAATGATGCATTGCCAAAATACAACTAAAAGTATGTGTGTGTGTTTGTTCTACTTATCATTGAGGAAGAAGGCAAATTTGCATAAGACTACTGCTTGGGAAAATGAAAGATAATTTTAAGCAAATATATTTGGAATAAAACAGGTTTTTTTTTTTCTCACTTATTAAACCTTGATTTGACAAAATAACATATAAATTAATCTTCTTTTTTTTTACCCCTCAAGTATGCGAAAATAAGCGATAAGCAGTTCTACCTTTTGCAGGGAATGAATGCATCAAATATAAAGTTAAGATCTGTTTTTGTGGGAATAATGAAAAGAAAAAAAAATGACACTTCAATTAACCTATCAGTTTCTGATAATAAATTTCAGCAAAATGTGACTGGTAAATCACTAAATATTTTCTGAAGAACAAAGCTTGTGATTATTTTCATCTTAGCTGGAATAACTTTTTATATCAAACAACAGAGATAAAAAGAAATGATTTCAATCGAATTTTTACCTATTCAAAGACATGAAGCTGAAGGTCTGTTTGCTGCATCACAGATAGCATTTATTTATATGGGTAAGTTGATGCACATGACACAAAGATAAGCATTTCTTTGAGGTCATGTCTCTTAGAGAATATAGAGAAAGGTGAAGTATGGTGGAAGATTTGGGACGTGGCCTCCTGAAACTTCCAGGATTCCTAAAAACCAACTTGTTCTAAGAATCAACTTTTTGAATACTTAATTATTGTGGGAAATCATTTATTTCTAGTATTTTTATTATTTTATACAATGATATGGGACAATATAAGTCGGTACACTGCTCGATATACAGATAGCATAGAGTTGGGTCGAGTAGCTTATAGAAATCGATATCGGAATGAGACTTAAATCCTTACATAGCGTTTTTGCAGACGTTAAGATAACTGAAACGACGTAAACTGCTGAAATTCTGTAATCATAGTCAGGTTTTTATTTTCGGACTCAACCAATCATAATACAATCTACGAACATTTAAAAAGCGACAATATCTTGAAAATTTTACAGCAATATCAACCCTTTTTTTTTTCTAAAAACATTCATTCATGTAAAACCAAGTTTTAGATACATCAGTGTTTACAGTGGCAGCCATATGCTTCCAAGGGACAGAATCCCAAAATTAGCTGACAAATCCTACCTCTTTTTACTTCATTCCATACATGACAAAAATATGATATTTACATATGTCTTTAAATAATCAAAGCAGTAGTAAACAATGGTCCATAGCCCCAAGCAACCCGATCTTGACCGAGTGAAGAACTCGAATAGAATCAGCCTCCAAGATTGAATTGGTAATAACAAGGTCAGCAGCCAATCTGTGATAGCCCATGCTTTCACTAAAGCAGGATAACATCTCCCAAGGATGTAACTAGCCCTTCCGTATTCACTGTTGCTCTGCGAGAAAACCAACTTCAGCAACCATATCCGGAGTCATGTCAAACATTTTGAAGAAAGAACTTGTTAAAGAAAGACAACAGAGAAACATAGATCTCCTAGCTAACATGTACAACCATATGGCAAGTTAACTAACTGAAATGGCAAACTCAGCGCATGAGGATCCTGCAAATGCAGGTCTGAAGAGCACCCTAACTCCTTACATGCATCTATAAGCATGCTAGCAACAGCACCATCTTGCTTGCAGGTAAGAAGATGAAGTGATCCTAAGATGATCAAAATTGGTTTGACCGTCTCCCAGTTATTGGCTCTTACATCTTCGATAAATAGTTAATAGCTCCCGCAATCAGTCCACTTCTAGGTCGCATCTCTGGCAAACAAGCAATACATGGAAAATAAAACAGACCCTCATAATGAATTATGTGATATGAGATCGAACCGAATGCTCCATGAATCATATCCTCACACTGAACAACATCATATTCGCTGCTTCGCATACCACTAACCAAATCAGGGTCTCCGAGGCTCTATGAATTGTTTGAATTATTATCTCGTTCCCTCGATCGGGACGGAGGAGCCACCTATTTACCTTCCTTACAATTCATCCAATCCAAAAGAAAAAAAAACACATTAATCAAGATTTTCAAAACCACATGAGAAGGTTTTCTAGACATGGTAACTTACACTTTTCAATCTGAGAATAAAGGACCATCCGAAAGCCCAAAACTTTTACCGCAAACAAATGGAAGTAGAATTATATCCAGAACAACTAATCGATTAGCACTTCCTCTGATATGGTCACTGGATAACCTATCATATGCATCTCCTAATCGATAGTCATCTACTAACGGAGCAAGATATTCCCAAGTTGAATCATTGATGACGGAACAACATAATAACTAAGAAAAAACCAAAATGCTTAAACCTTGGTATTTACAGACTCTATACTCGCATGATAATTTAGCCAGAAAAGCAGCAATTATGAAAAAGCTGTCTACTTGTGATCTGATGCATTCACTATTCTCATTGAAAAGCCAGTTGAAGTGCAAAATTTAGGTGATTCGCCTTTAAGTCGTTGGCAATTTACCAGATTCCTCAAAAGACGAACGAAATCTAATGGTCAATGTACAGCTTCACCTTCACAGTCTCAACTATCACCAACATCCTGATCCAGTCAGGTCTCCACCAGTAACAAAACCTAAACTCGACTCACTCACAAACCTGATTCGCAGAAAAACAACATGAACCTTTATGAAAACTCGTCCGATTTGGAATGAAAGCAGACCATCAAATGCTCCCGTTACTCGACGTCCAACAAAAAGAAGAAATGTTTTCAGCGAACGAAAGAACGCAAAACATTATCGGGCGTTCCGACGTACCGATGGAGGTTCCGGACGCACGGCGTGGAGGACAGGTGGGATCTTACGGGCTTCGTCTCCCGGTGGACACTGCACGTAGCCTCCGTCGTCGAAACCTAACCCGAGATCGAACCACCGGTTGTTGCTCTCTGTCCTGCTCGACGAAATGCCTTCGCGTATAATAATTTTAAGATAGATTATGTATTCTTCAGATAAATACGAAAACCATTAATTTTGGAGGACATATGTATAATTAAGTCTTCCCTTTCTTTATTTTTAGAATATTTTGCATATTGGTCCTTTTGTGATTTGCATCAAAGTCCTTTACCTGTTCATAATTATAGTATATTGAAATCATAGTCCGTTTTGGAATTTATGACTGTCTTCGGTTAGTTTATATGAATAATTATAATATTTCTGACCTGCCTATGCACAATAAGATTGAAGTAGCAAACGATTACAATCGCTCCTGAAGAGAAGTGATACATTGAATTGTATGCTAGTGTGATTTAGAAAATTAATTAATTAACTAATTAACATGGAACATTGAACACTTCTTTTAATCAACTAATTAATATGTTTACGTACCATAACAATTTTTTAAAGATGTAATTAATCAACCGATAATATATATATATATATATATATATATATATATATATATATATATATATACTTAAGTAAAAGCATTAAATTCGAGCATAATATGATGGATTTAACTGATTTTGTCTAAATCGTATGACATCCTTGCATGTTTGTCGATAATGATCAATCTTTTCGAAACTTTTCATAATCCCTTAAGATTTACAAAAGAGAAAACGGGTTAAAGAAAGCGCATCACTCGGGATCCATAAGCAAACATCTCACAAAACATTTCATAACCAATGCAAATTACAAATAAATTTTACAAGCTCTGAACTGTTGTACAACAAATGGTCAAAATGATCAACTACAGAACGAATATATCTCACAACTATCTACATGACATAACTTTTATTTACGAGCCTAAAATAATCATCAAACCTAATTAAACTAGGACTATTAAGCATTCAATTATTCCTTTAGATACTGTGGAAAACATGAATATACCAAAAGACACGGACATACATAAGCATTACATTTAAATCTTTACTAATTAAATTAACTAATATATTTAAAAAATAATTTATATAAAATTTAATATATATATAGCTAATATTTTTATTATATTAACACAAATTTAATTTATCTTTCTAAATTTAAAATTAATTTTAAAATTAATAAATAAAATTATCAATGAAAATAATATAGAGTATTTTATGTATTTAAAATTTTATTCATTTCTTCAAACTCGTTAGTGATCAGTACTTAACTTGACATTATTGAAAATATATGTGAATGAAAGTGAAAGATATAATAAAAGACTAAAATATTTAGAGGGATTATAATATTAAAATTAGAGGGGTAAATATGTTATTGGCAGAGGGTATATACGTAAAACTGCTTTCAAATAATAGCTGCCATGTGCCTTACCCGAATATTATACGGTCGCACAAAACGGCTCGGTATACTGTGGGCGAATACGTCGACGTGGACGGGGACGTGGGTGGGTATCTCAAACCAAGTCATCTTCTTTTCCCTCTTCCCTCTTCCCCGTCTCCTCCCTCGCCCGATTCGCCGGCCTTTGTTCCTCTTCTTCCACCGAAGCCCTATAATTCGAACCCTCCCGTCCCCGTCAATTTGGCTTCGATCAGGATCCAGAAATCCACCGGAGAGAGAGAAATCGGAAGCGAGGGATGAAGTTTGGGAAGGATTTCCGGAACCACCTGGAGGAGACGTTGCCGGAGTGGAGGGACAAGTTCCTCGCCTACAAGGCCCTCAAGAAGCTCATCAAGCACCTACCCCAACCGCCGCCGCTCGGCGTGGACCTGCCGGACGAGCCGCCTCGGGGCGCCGCTCGGCCGCTGGACGCCGTCCTCGAGGCGTGGTTCGTCGGCATCCTGAACGAGGAGCTCGAGAAGTTCAACGACTTTTACGTCGACAAGGAGGAGGATTTCGTGATCCGGTTGCAGGTGATGCGGCCGGCAACTCGTTTTATTCTTCTCTCTGCAGATTTCTCTCTTTTTGTCATGATTGCTCATCTTCAATTATATCTATTTTGATGGACGGTGAGGCATCAGAGATGCCTTTATTGGAGCGAGTGGAACGACATGGAAGATGAAACAACTGTATCAAGTTTTGGTGAGCAAATTGGCCCTAAGTTGGACATTCTTGGCATCCTAGCATCATCTCGGAAGCTATAAACTATAATAAGTGAGAAGTCGAGTATATTATGGTGGTCAGGGTGTTCGACAAGTTGGATGGGATACAGAACCCCCCTCCTAACCTGCGGAGGTTGTATATGTGCACCTGTGAGTTGATCTTGATCTAATTGATCGTGAGAAGAAATCATGCTGCTATTGAATCTTCATCTTGAGTTTCTGGAATTAAACGGTAGTGTATTGTGCAGAGACAACAAGCTAAGGTGCTTTTTATTCTTTAGGACAGTTAGGACTGTTGCATCAGTAGGTTTGATAACTTGAATATTTCTAACAAAGTTGATGATCTGACACAAATTCGATCTACAGTGGTGCTCAGGCTCAGGTCGAATTTGTGAATATAGTCAGTTTATGCAAAGACACATTTGATGGTTGATAAGATTTCACTGGAATTGGAGCTTATTTGTGATTCAATTATTTCTGATAATTCTAGTGGAATCGCCTTGGTTGATGACACATCAATGACAGGGCAACAGAAGTCTTGATTAGTACAACAAGGTTTTTGGTCTTTTGTGTGCTTTAAGGATGTGCCTATATGATTCAATCCACAGATGAAGGCAGTGGTTTAAATCTGGTTGACTAGCTGACAATCCAAACAAAAAAGAGTCATGGATCGAATTGTTTTGAGCTGAACCATGTCAAGTTATGTTCAATTTGCTCACTTGTCTGCTGCTTTCTTTTCTAAATAATTAAAAGGTTGTTTGTCATGCTAATGAGTGACTCTAGGCTTGCAGCTCTTGTAATGTTTTCAGAGACCTCGTTTGATGATTCCAATTGCATTTGTTCATCCATGATATCATAGTAATGAACCTCTAACAATTACTATCGGTTTGTATTTTCTTTTTAAGAAAATGATGCTACTGTTAAAACTATGACTTACCTTAGGATTCTTTATTTATGCCAAGTAAACATATCCCCAAGTGAACCATATAGCAGCACCTTCTGTGCTCTCTCCTTTATCTTTTTAGCACCATGATCTCTTATCGAAATATTAGTGTGACCGGTTTATATATCAAGTTTATATTATCATATGGAGGGTGCAGGATTTTGGCAAAATTTTCCAGTGCTCTGCTTAATTTCCTAATGAAATCTTTCATATTCTTTTATGCTTTGATTGGTGGAGAGACTTCAAGTTGCTCAATAGGAAGTTGACAGTCTTATGTTTTTTAGCTTCCAACTTAGCTTTAATTTGAAGTTCAAAGTCAAACCACTTAGAAATGGACTATTTCTTTTTATCTGGAAACCCTCTGTACTGGTTAAAGCACCTTTGCTCATGCTTCTAGTTTGTCATATTTTTTGAGGTGATGGCTATGGTCTAGTTACAAGTCTTGGTATTATATAATCCCCTGTGTTGAGACAAATGACCTGATGAGACAGTATGGTGAGACAAATGAATTGATGTAAGGAAAGTGGCAGTATGGTAGGAGGCATATGACTTGCATAACGTTGAGTTCAGTTAGAAACCAATAAACGAATCAGGCAGATCTAATCAATGACCTGAAAAATTGGTCTGAATTCTGTTTTGAGTTGAGTTGATTTCAATATGGTGTAGGCTTTGTTATGATTTCTAAGTCAGCTTCAAAACTTAAGTTTACATTTACATTTGAATTACTGGATTCTGTAGTTAGCTGATAGTACTAGTTTTTTTTGCCACCCAAAATTGATATAATTCGGTGCCGAAAACTTCAACAGTCTGTCCTAGCTGAAGAGTCTAGTTTGCTTATGATTCTTTGACTAAGTATGGTTGCTTAAGCCAAATTAGGCATTGAACTAATTGCTTTAAGCAAGAGGAGTGTTAACTCCTACATGTAGTCAACAAACAGCTAGATTCTGCTATAGATGATCCCAAATCTCGTTCTAGTGCAATCTATGATCCCAGTCTACAGATGATGGTTAGGAGGGATGGTGGTGGTGGGTGGCGAAGGGGAGATGGTGGTCACGAGTGGCAGTGGTTGTCGGGAGGGCTGGTGGCCCGAAAAAAGGGCACTGGGAATGGCAGCTTCCGAGTTGCAGCTATCTTGCAATTCAACGTGTGAACATCTTATTTCTTATGTGGGATTACCAGTAAAAGTAGTTCAGTTGCAGCGTAGGCAACAAAACATTCGATGAATTGCTTAAATTTGCTAGTACAACGTTTTAAGCGTAGGCAACCCAAATAATTCATGGCATTGGCTTTCTTTTGGTTTAGCATATTGCAAAATCATTGATATTCCTCTTAAGCAAATATTTCTTTGGAGATGTTTTAGCATTCACACTATATCAATCTTTTAGTGACTTCAATTCCTTAAGAGTTTCTCACAGTAGATTTTTGAGGAAGAGTAAATTCTCAATAGAATGTGTCATCATACATGCTTCTGCCATGTCTTCACTTTGCAAATCTTTCCTTTTGGAAAATTTCCTGTGTCATGGAAAGTAAAAGGCATGCCGCTGAATCTTCTTCACCTTAGCCTTCTCCGGGGATGGATGTATATTAATTACATGCCATTTGGTATATAGTGAACTTTAATTTTCAGAAGATTTATTTTGTCCGCAAAAAATTCTGGTCTGCTAGATTCTGCTTTTGTTCATCTTATCAGATCCCCTCACAAAGCCATGGTACCACTGCATGAAGATGGACTTTGTTCATGTATGGCAGTTACTTATATTTTATCTCTTTTTTTTAAATTCAGCATCACCGTTTGATCTGAAAATTCATGTGCTTACTGGAACTACTACTAGCGCGTTTGACTGTCTTGTTAGAAACAAATACTATTTTTATCTGTTATGGCAACTAGATCAGCCTTCTGCTTCAGAATATCTTTCTGGGAGACGAAGTTTTCTTAGTATGAACATCTTGATGATGTGCTTGCATTCATCATTATTTCTTGGCTAAGGCTATGGTCGCAGCCCCATATTAACTAAATCTTGTATGTGTGTTCCAATGATCTCTTTTTAGGAACTCAAGGAAAGAATTGAAAAAATCAGGGCAAATAAGAGTGGAGCTTTTACCTCTGAAAGAGAATTTAGTGAGGAGATGTTGGATATTCGTAAAGCTTTCGTCACTATCCATGGAGAGATGGTGCTTTTGAAGAACTACAGCTCCCTTAACTTTGCAGGTAATATATCATCTATCTCTCTCTCTCTCTCTCGTGTAACTTGTAAGGGAAAAGTGGCGACTGCAATAACTTGCCATCGCACTCTCTCCGATCACAGGACTTGTCAAAATACTAAAGAAATATGACAAGAGAACAGGGGCCTTGTTAAGTCTGCCTTTCACTCAACGTGCTCTTCATCAGCCATTCTTCACAACCGAGCCGCTGACCCGGTTGGTCCGCGAATGCGAAGCAAACCTCGAGATGCTCTTCCCCTTGGAAGCTGAGGTTATTGAATCAGACCAAACGGGAAAAGGAGAGACACATGAACCCCATGATCCTGAGGGTTCATCTGATCGAGCAGATAACATCGGTGTATACCGAAGCACGTTGGCCGCAATGAAAGCAATACAAGGACTACGGAAGGCCAGCTCTACCTATAATCCCTTGTCTCTTGCACAGTTCTTCCATGGCCAAGATGAAGACGATGGATCTGGAGCTGTTACCACCGAGAACTCAGCTTCTAACTCCTTGACAAACTCACAGAACCAGGAGGCAGATGAGGAAAGTGTACATTCCGATGACTAGGTAGGTAGGTGTCTGATAATCTCCTTTGAACTGGTTTCCTGTTTTTAGCCCTCGATGACAATTGCATGACCGCAATTGTTCATCTAGCACCCACGAATAATAATTCAATGCGGACGGTTAAGTGTCGTTAAAAAGGTGTAGAATTAGTCATCTTCATTGCAGTATACTTTGTATCAAGAAACTGTTCAGGCCTTTCTCTCCTCGATAAGTTATCACTAATCTTTTGTCATGTATGAATGAAGTTTTCATAATCCTTTGCACTGTATGTATGCGGTTTGAAAAAGTTCAAACAAGTAGTTTGCAGGAGGTAAGGGCCACCCGAACACCAATTTCTATCGTCCAAAAACCTAAGGTTGATTTGTTTCTTTCAACTATTTGTAATATTAACAATAAGAGCAATAAGAGCAACTTTTGTTATACATGAATTTGGAACTTGGTAATCAAGACAAAAGTCTTAAAATTGTATATGACAGATTGCAATTAAAAGGAGAAGAAGAGAAGCTCGCAACACTATTAGCAATCTGTAAACTAACAGCTTTACGTAATTGCATGGAGTGAGAAGTTGATTCGTATGTACCTTTTTTGGTTCAGAGTCCCAAAAAAAAAACAAGACACAAGTTGGCAGTTGAAGATGCAGAAGACTGCCAAAAGATCAACTGGTCCTTCCCATGAGACACTTCACCAGGTCCAAGATTCGCCAATAGTCAAAAAACAGTGAAGAATGGATACCCTCAAGACCAATTCGAGTACAACGGTTGCTGCCTGTGAGGTTATTGCATGGACTTCCTCCAATGACGAGATCGAATCCACCAAACCGGTTAACCAAGTGCTCCATCTTGTGAGGGTTAAGTTCTTGCACATCAACAAATTCGATGAGCATCCCAGATTGGCCTGTTTCCTGCCACCAACTCCTAAGTATGTCTCTATTTACCTTAGAGATTTCAACAGAAACCACAACCTTCATGTGCATTCCCAAACGATGAAGAGCCACTTCTGCCCCTCCGATACCCGAGAAAAGAGAGAGTACCTTCAAACCATCTGGAAACAAATTCTTCAAAGTAGATAGATGGTATGCTACTGTATCTACCTGGAATGAGTTCCCTAGAGACCTGTATCTTTCTGTCCTGCTCATGCCACCCCCACGCGTGTGGTTTCTTGGATACCCCAGAAGTATCTCAAGTTCATCAGGTTCTAAAGGAGCAACCTTATGCTGCCCCACCCAGATCAAGTTCCACCTTCTGCATTCATTTATAGCACAAACTGTCTTACTTGTAGTGGTGGTGGATCGTCATACTGTACAAGCTCCCTGCGGATCCTCTCCGTCAGTCTTGAACCCGATATGCATGTCAGCAAACAGTTGAATTGTTTTCTAGGATCCCAAGAGGGCCACCACTTCTTTGTTGCCGGAAATACCTCGTGAATGGTTCTTGGAGGGATTGGAAGAACAGGAAATCTGTTATGTATAGGAAGATTATGGATATATCCCCTCTTTCTAGCTGCAGCACAAAAGTACTTGGAATCCACAAACTCTGGCTTGATGTCATACAAGAAGCGTGACATAGTTTCCCAGACTCCTTTTGGTGCCAACGCCACGTTCTCATAATAGAAGTACGGTGGACCAATAGCTGCCTCACTTATCTTTCTCGGAACCATGTACATCCGCTGATTTGGAAGGCTAAAACCAACCATAGGCTTTGAAAAAGAGATAACAGAGTCTTCATCTTCTGTTGACGTGCATCTTCGTTTGCTCCTGGTCACCTCTGCAAACCTACTCTCCGCACCTCTTGGGCAATTAGATTGACGCTATAGGATAACAAAAATACAAAGATAAGAAAGTCATAGAGAATGTAATTCCAAAGAAATTCACAGATCTGAGATACCTCATCTTCAACTAAACTGGAGACGGTAGATACTCCTAAATTATCATCGAGCTTATTTGCCAACTGAGCCGCATGTATGGAATCTGCTAATTCCAATATAGATGCATTTGGACCTGGAGATATTAAATAGATAAAAAAGAAGGCAGTGAATAAAGAGGATTCAATTGAATGGAAAAAATGTTCCAATAGCGGTAGGGGAAGTCAAGAAAATTTTTCTTTCCAGAAAGCAGAATAGATTTGAGAAAGGATGTTAGGATTTAACAAAATCTTATTTTCTATAGGACTGATACATAAGCAGAATAATACTAGTACTCAGCTAGCTCCACCTACTACATTTCAAAGAAATCTTGAATCACCACAAGTGTGAGTGCTTGATGATTAATTTAATTCTTGACCAGAAAACATAGTTGGAACCAACCGTAAAAAGACTTCTGCCTTATCAGTGATTTGAAAGAATTCTGCAAAGATAAAAGTACTATTTCACAAGCATATGGCTTCTTGATGGAGTTCTTTACCATGATATAGTCTGCTATCAGAACTTATAAATGTTTAAGACAATTGAAAATATATTTAAAGTTACATCAAACAAATATAAACATGAATAAGCTTTATTTACAAGAATCATTTGACTCACTAAGCCAGAAATCATCTGCTAAAGGCACCAACAATCCCTTGTTTAGGTTCAAATAAATTCTGAAAAAGGATCAATTTTGCCATCTAAAATGAGGCCATACTGACTATCCAACATTTTTCAACAATTCCTTTAACTTGACACTTTAAAATAGGTCACGCCTCTTGGATTTCTAAAATCAGCTCTAAAAGATTGGGAATGTAGAACTGCAATCAAATGCACCACTTTAGTTGACGACAACAGGAGATACTTGACACTTTAAAATATTAAACCTTAGAAAACATTTATGTGTATGAAACTGACAAGATTCCATAGTTTAAACTTTAAAAGCCTCAGAAATTATATTTTACGCTTTAAGAAAAGAATTATATTTTATGCTCATAGAGAATAGAGAATGAATATGATAATGCAGCATGTTATGGATCTCTGAAGATAAAAAAAGGAAGGAAAGAAAGAAAGAAATGATGATAGATTAATCAAGTTCTGCTTAAAGTTGATGATGATATAAATTTTCAGCATGTTTAATAGATTAAACTTTAATAAGATGCAAATTTAGTACCACATCTAGCGATGGCTGCAGATGCATCATTAGTGGGAAAACCCATTTCGACTAAGATCAACAACTTCCTATCCTCTGCAGGAAAATCTTCAAAAAGTTCCTGAAGATTTTTTTTAAAAAAATAAATATTATGCATGTCTGATGCATTTCTGAATATTGGAAATAGCATCTAAATTTCGGACATCAACTATATGGTATTCTGATAAATCCTTTACGAAATTGACTTGCATTTGAAAGATAAAAATTTTAAAAGAAAAAGTTCCTTGTACTGATCACTCAGAGATTAATACTAAATTACTCCCCTGATAATTGTTAACTTAGAAAAACCATATAGATCTTCAATTTTTTTCATATTGACAAAGAAAATTAGAAAAAGAGATTGTAACTAAATGGTAAAATGGCTAGTAAAAGGAAAACTTGACAAAAAATAGTTAACAATGCTATCAACTAAAAGAGAACATCTGACAATCATGCAATGTGAGAAGCATGATACGAAAGAAAAAAAAATATACATTGATGTTTATGCCTTGGCGACTAAAGTAAATATTAGACAGTAAAAACATTTTATGAGAAAAAGTACACTAGTTGGTGTGGAGAGACATTCGTTCTTTGTTATTCAACTTGAACTGATGCAGCCTAGGACAATGGTCCTCAGTTTTTTAATCAACTTTACAGTACTCTCATACACTAATTGGAACCCGCTGAAGGTTATAGCTTTCTAGTGTCCTTTGACATTTGCTATGAAACTTATTTGTCTACTATATATCACGAAAGCATCATCTATCACAACTTCGTGCCTGTATCTTCCAGTCATAATCACATATTTATTTCAACATTTTAACTATGTTTCTAAATTCTAACAACAAACTTCTCATCCAAAAAAAAAAAATGAAAAAGCTTTTTCCCCACACCTGTTCTATCAAATATGTTCATCCATCATTAATAGCATCATGCTAGAAATGAGCACCTGCATTGGACATAGGCAAACATAATCATTCTCCTTGCTTATATCGACACCCAGAAGTGAATTTTCCAGTGTAGTTGTGGTTTTCTCAAGCCTCATGCGAGCCTCAATCTGCTCATACTTCTGCAAGCTCTCCCTTCCCTAACACATGCTTCCATCCACTCTTCAATTAGCTAGGTGAAGCTCATGGCGTGACATCTTAATTTTCTCATTTTATATCCCTCCTCTTTTGGCTTTTATTTTGCTATAAAAATGTTAGCTACTTACATCTCAAACAATTCTATCAGATAATTCAATCTTCTTACCATTTTCACAGTTCCACAACCTCTGTAACTTTGGTTTCAAGCAGGGTACCCAGAAGTGAATTTTCCAGTGTACTTGTGGTTTTCTCAAGCCTCGTGCGAGTCTCAATCTACTCATACTTCTGCAAGCTCTCCCTTCCCTAACACATGCTTCCATCCGCTCTTCAATTAGCTAGGTGAAGCTCATGGCGTGACATCTTAATTTTCTCATTTTATATCCCTCCTCTTTTGTCTTTTATTTTGCTATAAAAAGTTAGCTACTTATATCTCAAACAATTCTATCAGATAATTCAATCTTCTTACCATTTTCACAGTTCCACAACCTCTGTAACTTTGGTTTCAAGCAAGGTATCCTAATTCAATATATCATTTAACCAGTAAGTCCTAGTGAAAAAAGCAAACTTCACCGAGGAACAAATGCAAATGAATTTGATGGTCTTTATGGTTGTGTCCACTCTCTCTTCTATTGTATCCAGAAAATATATGGTCAGATCATGAGAAAACATTTATCTTTAGCATATATACAAATTATGAATATAAGAAAGCAGTGTAAGAGAAGCACTACAAACATCTGGCTAAAACAGCATGAACGTGACATGGCCAATATTAATGTCCTCCTCTTCAAGCATTTATGGCCTTCCATATTATGGAAAGTAACGCCTAAAGTAACCTGAAAACAGCTAACCGTGCAAGTCATCTAAACATCCATGGTTGCTTCCTGATGGTTGGTTAGACAGAGAGCTTTTAACTGCTAGGAACCAGCAGGAGAAAAATTGATTCATAAACTATGCCAATAGAAAGAACTTCCAATCATCAATGCTTAGTATTTCACATCTAGGCACAATGTGCAAGTAGTAACTTTTAGACTAAAATAGTCATCCATTTTCAAAGAGGACAAGTCAAGTAAAATTACCTCATCTACAGAAGCAACTCTGTCATAAGGATTGTCATCTGCTTCATCTTTGTTGCTTAAGACAGAAAGATCTCTAGGGATGGAGTCATATTCTGATGGTGATGTTCCAATAGACTGCAACATCAAACACCACTATGTTTCACTCTTCAGTAAAAAAGTGTTCAGCCATAAAAATGACAACCATGGAGTAAACAGTACTAGAATGGCACTGTTATTATTTGGCAAAATATGGCCTAAAAGTAGCGTTGATCGAGAATGTACCTACCATATAAGTAAGCAATGCTTCTAGTATAGCTTCTGAATTTTCTTCTCCTTCATACACAACAAATTTCAGAAAGCATGACATAGGTAGGTAAGTTAATACATACAGGCAATTGGCAATATGGATTACTGACCATTTTCTTTGATTGCCTTCATGATCATGTCCTCAGAAAATCCCATCCCCATAAAATGGCAAACCATTGCTGAGCGAGAAGGGCCAGTCTCGCAACCCTTGGAAGAACATGCAATGCAGCATTTCAATCAATATAATCGGATTAAAATTATGGTCACAAGTAAGTCCTACTCCCAAAGCTGACGCCTAGTGACTCATCAACCTTTGTAAAGCTTGAGTTCAGTCATTGCTGAGTCTCATTGCCTAGTTTGACATGTCACAGTAAATTCACGATTGGAGATGGTGAATGAATTAGTATCCATTTAACTTATCCAAATTTCATAGAATGAGCAACTACTTCAGAATCCTTCATGTAGTCAATTAGTTCAGCATTTGGGAAAAACTAAGATATAGTCAAAAGTATAATATCATGAACCTGTAACTGATGTTTTAATCCGAGCAACAAAATCAAGAGGCAAGAGTTTCCTCATTTGACAACACCTTTGCGACAGCAGTGTTCAAAACAAGTGAAGATTCGTGGGTTCAAGAAGTTATCACATTACATTAATGCAAGATTGGAAGGTCCAGATCTCCAAGGGGAAGAAAGCACTACCTCCCCAGACGGGCACGCAAGGGGCTCAGAAGACGGCACAACATCTCCCGTCGTCGCCTCATCATCGCAGTCCCATTCAAAATCCTCGTTCCCTTCACTCTCGCTGGTCCAATCCTACACCAATTTGCAACACCCCTTGGTCAGATTCATAGAACGAACAAAAGATCGGACGGTTCGATGATCAATGTACCATTACTTGACGGCGACTTCTCCCCCCAAACGCCTCCGCCCCGCCCCCCGCCCAAAATGGGAAGAGAACAGAATCGTCAAAAGAAACCACCGCCTGCAGCCGCACCAAATCGGCAGCTGAAACGCCAATCCTGGGGGTCACGAGTCTCCGCAGGCGACCTTGTCGTGGAACGAAGCGGAGGCGCGCCGACCGACCTCCCTGGAGTTTACCAATGGGCGCAGTGCGAACACGACATAAAACACAAACAAACTGGACTTTGTTACTACAGGTGTCCTTCCGACTTATACG